>NC_092733.1:18620561-18956278 GCF_047496885.1 Scyliorhinus torazame
CTCTCTCACCCCCCCCCCCCTCTCTCTCTCTCTCTCTCTCTCCCCACCGGCCATCGCTGATGCATTGTTTCAGACAATGGGTGCTGGCCATTGTGTTATGTCGCCCGAACCTTTGAGCGGTAATTCATCCGTTGCTTTTGGCTCCTTTGCAAATTATTTTCCTCCCTTTCTCCTCTCGAGGTCTCGTCACATTGTAGACTTTCCACACCCATAATGAGGGACGGTAGCACCCCCTCTTCCCATTCAGCCTTCACAAGGTATTGGCCTGCATGGGAGACAGCAGGCCTCTTGCCCAGTCACGGGTGGGGTACCACAGAGTGCCTCTCCACAATATTTACCCAGGTGGTCATCTTGAATGCCCATTGGTGTGGGCAAGCCCTTTACCCTCAGGGCCATCAAAGCCAGGACTAAATCAGCTCTCGTCTTGACGTCTAACAACACACACACACACACACACACACACACACACAAACTCAAGCAGGGCCATTGAACAGAAATCGGGAGCAGGAACCCTGGCTGATTTTCCCATCCCTGTTTTAGGGATGCTGGGACAATTGTGCCTCCCTTTCCACCGTCTTGGCTGAGATCAAGTAAAGCACAGAGCGGGGATGGAATCTGGGACTTTCCTGGTACGTATGGTTCAGCTTTCACTGGATAAACTCACTGAGCCATCGGATATGATGACTATTAAATGAATGACAAGTTCAGTAACTTAGTCAGCAGATAGCAACCCACACCAAGAGTCGGGTCGTCATAATTCCTCAACCAGAGGAAACCAAACTCTCCCCTCGCAAGGAACAATGAGCGCCAGTGGCACTTTTCGAATAATAGAATCCAAAAGTATAGGAGGAGGCTGTTCGGCCCTTCGTGGACTGTGTTGGTTCCATCATGGTGCTATCCAATTAGTCCCCTTCCCCTGTTCCCTCCGCATAGTTCTGCCGTGTTTTTTCATCAGGTGTTTATCCAATTCTCTTTTTGAAGTGTTACCACTGAATCAGCTCCGGACTTCCTTTCCGGGACAGCATTCCGGATCGCAACTCACCCCGTGAAGAAAAACAATCCTCGCGCCGCCATTCGTTCCGAACATATGAATTAGGAGCTGGGCTGGGCCATTCGGCCCCTTGAGCTTTCTCCGCCACTCAGTGGTTTGTGTTTCCTGTTCCATATTCCCGTCTCCTCCACCCCACCCCCACCCTTCTGATAACCTTTGATTCCTTTGCCTGGCAGGAATGGGCGGCATGAGTAACACAGTGGTTCGCACTGTTGCTTCACAGCGCACTGGATCCGGGTTCAATTCCCGGCTTGGGTCACTGTCTGTGCGGAGTCTGCACGTTCTCCCCGTGTCTGCGTGGGTTTCCTCCGGGTGCTCCGGTTTCCCCCCACAAGTCCCGAAAGACGTGCTTGTTAGGTGAATTGGACATTCTGAATTCTCCCTCTGTGTACTGGAACAGGCGCCGGAGTGTGGCGACTAGGGGATTTTCACAGTAACTTCATTGCAGTGTTAATGTAAGCCTACTTGTGACACTAATAAAGGTTATTATTATCTACCTCTGCCAATCAGCTTGGTCAGTATCCCTAGGCTATCAATCCTTCTTGCTGCTAGATCTAGATTTTCCTTGTTTACTCCATCAAAACTCTCGATGAGTTTGAGCACCTCTATTGAATCTCCTCTTAGCGTTTTCCATTCCAAGCAACACATTTTAACGACCCGCTCCCTGGCTGAACTGATCGTAATCGGACACGTCAATTCCATTCATTTAACAAGGGGTGACATAGGGCAAAGAACCATACAACCCATAGAATTGCTACAATGAAGAAGGAGGCCATTCAGCCCATCGCATCTGCACCGGCCCTCTGAAAGAACACCCTACCTAGGCTCAATCCGCTGCCCCATCCCCCGTAACCCCACCTAACCTGCACATCCATGGACACCAAGGGGCAATTTAGCGTGCGTCAATCCAGCTAACCTGCCCATCTTCGGGACTGTAGGAGGAAACCGGAGCACCCGGAGGAAGCCCACGCAGACACGGGGAGAACGTGCAGACTCCGTACAGACAGTGACCCAGCGGGGAGTCGAACCCGGGTCCCTGGCGCTGTGAGGCAGCAGTGTTGACCACTGTGACACCATACCGCCCGTGGTCCATTCCGGTTGTTGGGATTCCCTGTCCCACCGGAAGTGCACCCTTTCCCGGCGGCGTGGGGGGGGGGGGGGGGGGGGGGGGGGGGCTTCAATGGGAAATATCATTGACAAGCGGCGGGAAGATAGAATCCCGCCATCAGGGAATGGCGCACTGTGGAGAAATACGTGGCTGGGGGCCCAGTGAATCAAGAATAAAAATTGGGCACGACCTATTCAGTGACCACAAGCCAATGGCCTTGACTATTGGGAATAATAGCCCCTTTGAAATGAGCAGGCAAATCCTCCGGACTGTTAGAACATAGAACATTACAGCGCAGCACAGGCCCTTCGGCCCTCGATGTTGCGCCGACCTGTGGAACCCTCTAAAGCCCATCTACACTATTCCCTTATCGTCCATATGTCTATCCAATGACCATTTGAATGCCCTTAGTGTTGGCGAGTCCACTACTGTTGCAGGCAGGGCATTCCACGTCCTTACTACTCTCTGAGTAAAGAACCTACCTCTGACATCTGTCTTATATCTATCTCCCCTCAATTTAAAGCTATGTCCCCTCGTGCTAGACATCACCATCCGAGGAAAATTGATTTGCATTTCCTGAAGCACGCCAGGTCCAAAGTGACAAGACCGTATTCCGTCGGAGAGACCAAGCATTCCAATGGACCAGCGAACCCCCCCCATCCCCACCCCACAACAATTCACATCAACCGATTACCCACCAGTTCCCTCCATCACTGCTGTATAACGGAATATCCCCCCCCTCTCAGGGCAATCATCCCCACTAGACGGCCATCTTAGATTTCCTTGCCATTCCCGAACCCCTGAACATCACCCAAGATTTTTCACGATGGAGCGTTTTTTTCCCCCAGGTTCACAAACACAACGCCACGCTCACATTCCCCTCTTGTTCCTCGCCACAGGCGAGTGGTTTTATTCACGAAACTTTCAAAGCCTCGGGGGTCTGGGGGTCCTTTGCTCAGTAAGCAAACCTCATTGCGTGGACGTTGGTGGAATTTAACTGACCCAAGATGCCTCTCCATGTGAAATAGGCCAAACTCCTCACTCTCACCGGTACTAAAGACCTGGAGGGAACGATGCTTTCGTAAGATGAGGTGATAGAGATAAGAAGCAGGAGCAGGGAGCTGGACCGAGTCCGCCAGCCCGTGAGATCATGGCTGGCCTTTTTGTAGCCTTCACTTTGCTTTCCCACCTGCCTCCTCCATAACCGTCAACTCCCTTTGTCAATTACAAATCTGTCTAAGTCAGCCTCGAATGACCCAGCCTCCACTGCTCTCTGTGTCAATGGGAATTCCAAAGATGGTGGGATCCTCCTCGAGAAGGAATTTCTCCTCGTCTCAGTCTAAACTGTGTCCCCCTAGTTCCAGATTCCCCCATCCATCCTGTCAAGACCCGACCTCCAATCTTAAGTTCCAATGAGATCATCTCTCAGTCTTCTAAACTCCAACGAGTATAGGCCCAGCCTGCTCAACCCGGGAATCAACTTAGTGAACCCTATCTGAACTGCTTCCAACGCAGGCATTTCCTTTCCGAAGTAAAAGAGACTAGACCTGTTCGCAGTGCACCCAGTACAATCTCAACAATGCCCTGCACATTTATAACAATACTTGCCTATTTTTGTACACCATTCCCCCTCACAATAAAGGTCAACATTCCATTTGCCATCCTGGACAGCACGGTAGCAAAAGGGCAGCACGGCAGCATAGTGGTTAGCACTGTGGCTTCACAGCACCAGGGAACCGGGTTCGATTCCCCGCTGGGTCACTGTGCGGAGTCTGCACGTTCTCCCCGTGTCTGCGTGGGTTTCCTCTGGATGCTCCGGTTTCCTCCCACAGTCCAAAGATGTGCAGGTTAGGTGGATTGGCCATGTTGAATTGCCCTTGGTGTCCAAAAAAAAGGTTGGGAGGGGTTGTTGGGTTGCGGGGATGGGGTGGAAGTGAGGGCTTAAGTGGATCGGTGCAGACTCGATGGGCCGAATGGCCTCCTTCTGCACTCTATGTTCTAATCATGTCCCGAACCCGCGCGCCGCCTTTTTGTGATTCATGTACAAGGATACCCAGATCCCTCTGTACCGCAGCGTTCTGCAATCTCTATTCTTCCTGCTGAAGTGGACAACTTCGCATCTTCCCGCACTGTCGATTCTCCATCTGCCAATTTTTTGCCCGCTCGCTCAACCCAACCTTTCCCAGAATTACCCTCTGCCCAAAGCAATTCCGACCTCGTCCAGAAGCAGAATACCGCAGATGTTGGAAAAATGAAATAAAATCAGAAAAGGCAATAAAAAAGTAAACCTCGGCCGGCCGGGCAGCTCCTGCAGAGATAGAGAGAGGGAGAAACTGAGTTAACCATTTCAGGTCAGCGGCCTTGTTTCTGAGTCTGTCAGAGGTTAAGCCAACAGGTCACAGACTTGAAAGGTCAACTCAGATGGTCACTGCCTTAACCTGCTCCATTTTATTTTCCATAATTTCTTCATTTAATTTGGCTTTCCCACCTATGTTTGCATCACCAGTGGCTACAATACGGTCGGTCCCTTCATCCAAATCATTAATGTAGATCACAAATAAGTGAGGTCCCGGCGCTGATTCCCCTGCCTCCACTGGTTACATCTGGCCAACCTGAAAAACGGCCTATTTATCCCAACTCTCTGTTTCCTGTTTGTCAGCCAATCCTCTATCCCTGCAAATGCATCACCCCCCACTATGGAATTGAGTGCTTCGTTCTATGCCAAGACTGCTCTGGAGTGTCCAGGTGTAACGTTCAATGCAACCTTTTGCATGTCCCTGTCTCAACTGAGGTGAAACTGGGCCATTTTACTTTGAGAGCTTTGCTCCCACACCAAGACCAAACCTCAGTCTTATTTCTACAGGACCCGCACCTTCACTCTCAGAGAGGTGAACCAACGCCCATTTTCAAAGTCGCCCTCCCCAAACCTGCTTCCTTAAGCAGCAACTAAAACAAATAACACAGGGCTCAATACTGATGCACATTAACGTCTGTCGGCTTGGCTCAGTTGTAGCATTGGTGCCTCTAATGGGAAGCCTGTCAGCTTGGTGCAGTACTGGGGGGGGGCGGGGGGATGCTGCATTGTCAGAGACACCCATTGATGATGAGATGTTAAAATAAAGCTCTATTTCCCTTCTCCGGTGGATATAAAAGGATTCCCCAGTTCTACTCAGAGAAAAGAGAAAGTTCTTCTGGTGCCCTAGACTAAATTCTTCTCAACCAATATCAGCAATATGATTAAGTTGTAACAGAACGATTAGTGCTGTTTGTGATGTGCCCCAGATGCAAAATCATAGAATAGAATCCCTACAGTGCAGAATGAGGCCATTTGGCCCATTGAATCTGCACAGGCCCTTCGAAAGAGCACCCTACTTAAGACGACGCCTCCACCTTAACCCTGTAACCCCAACTAACCCTTTGGACACTAAGGGGCAATTTAGCGTGGCCGATCCACCCAACCTGCACACCTTTGGACTGTGGGAGGAAACCGGAGCACCCGGAGGAAACCCACGCAGACAAGGTGGGAGAACGTGCAGACTCCGCACAGTCACCAGAGGGCGGAATTGAACCCGGGATCCTGGAGCTGTGAGGCAGCAGTGCTAACCACTGTGCCACCGTGCCTTGTTTGCCTACGTGCCAACAATCGCTGCATTTCCAAAGAAATTCACACGGTTTTAAGACACTACAACATGGCAAGCTCCTCTAAAATACAAGTATCTTGACTGATCCATCACCTCCTTAACCAGTTTCCACTCCAACCAATTCCCACCCCGACTGACAGAGTTGAGACAAACAACCAAGAAGATTAAGTCAATGGGTTGTGGTCTTTTAAGTTCCTGGCATGGTGACTCACCACCCCTAGCTGTGCAATTGCCTCTTGGGGGCCCCCTTTAACAGGACAACAGTCAACTGGTGTCAACACTACATTGTTCAATTTAGTTAGCAGGACCTCAGCAGACATTGCCAATTACTTTGAGAGGCGTGCTCTCCAATATTTTTCGAAGCACAGAATTTAGGACATCACCTCCGAACTTCCTCAATCCTCAGTTTCATGGGTAAAAGCGGCATGATGCGTCAAAACGTGAGGAATGCCATTGGGCCCGTTTTAGATTTCCAAAGCTCGCTCCAATCTCATTCTCACCGGGATTCGCCGGGTTTTATTTCCCAACGGGCGGACGGGTTTCGGGTTGGAGGTCTGCCCGATTCGGGCCTTGCTGAAGTTCACGGCCTTTGTCTTTCTACTTCAGCAGATAATCAGCACTATGGAGACTCAGGTAGCAAATGGTCCTACAAGCAACAACACATCCAACGGTCCATCCCTCAACAGCACAAACTGCTCCATACCAATGATGGCCGGGCCCTCCGACGACAGCAAGACTAATCTCATCGTCAACTATCTACCACAGAACATGACGCAGGAGGAGTTCAAGAGCCTCTTCGGCAGCATCGGGGAAATAGAATCATGCAAGCTGGTCCGTGATAAGATTACAGGTAAAACAAACAAACAGCGCTGTTCATACGCAGAGCGCGGTTTTCTCGTCTCAATCTTATGGCGACAAGGGACGTGCGCTAATCTCATTCTCTGACTCTCCCTGCACCTCATTGCTCGCTGAGATGTGGCCTTGCGAGATGGAAGGGACAGGTCCATCCCAAAAGGTCAGCCTTCGCATCGCGACCTATCATTCAAAACCGCCGCCTCGCAGATTAAGCCTGGCAATGGAAGGCACCAATGGGGAGAGTTGGCAATGGACAGATGCTGGGCTGTCAGAAGCGCCTTCTGTCTGAAACTAAAGGGAAACCCATGGTATCCGTGAGGCAGACTATGGTCCCACAGCCTCATACCCCCAAATGAGTAGAGGAGAAGGGGTAGGCAATTCAGCCCCTCCCAGCCCGCTCCGCCATTCACTACCATCATGGCTGATCTCCCCACGGCCTCGACTCCACTTTCCCACCCGTTCTCCATACCCCTTCACCCCTTTACTAATTAAAAATCTGTCTATCTCCCCAACTTTCCTCACTGTCCCAGCATCCACCACACTCTGGGGTAGCGAATTCAACAGATTCACGACCCTTTGAGAGAAGTAATTTCTCCTTAACTCTAGTTTAAATCTGCTGCCCGTCATCTGCCCGGTGATGCATTTTGGCAGATCGAATCAGGCCAGGACCTACTCAGTTAATGGTATAGCGTTGGGGAGAGTTATAGAACAAAGAGATCTAGAAGTACAGGTTCATAGCTCCTTGAAGGTGGAGTCACAGGTGGACAGGGTGGTGAAGAAGGCATTCGGCATGCTTGGTTTCATTGGTCAGAACATTGAATACAGGAGTTGGGACGTCTTGTTGAAGTTGTACAAGACATTGGTACGGCCACACTTGGAATACTGTGTGCAGTTCTGGTCACCCTATTATAGAAAGGATATTATTAAACTAGAAAGAGTGCAGAAAAGATTTACTAGGATGTTACCGGGACTTGATGGTTCGAGTTATAAGGAGAGGCTGGATAGACTGGGACTTTTTTCCCTGGAGCGTAGGAGGCTTAGGGGTGATCTTATAGAGGTCTATAAAACAATGAGGGGCATAGATAAGGTAGATAGTCAACATATTTTCCCAAAGGTAGGGGAGTCTAAAACTAGAGGGCATAGGTTTAAGGTGAGAGGGGAGAGATTCAGAAGGGCCCAGAGGGGCAATTTCTTCACTCAGAGGGTAGTGAGTGTCTGGAATGTGCTGCCAGAGGTAGTAGTAGAGGCGGGTACAATTGTGTCTTTTAAAAAGCATTTAGATAGTTACATGGGTAAGATGGGTATAGAGGGTTATGGGCCAAGTGCGGGCAACTGGGACTAGCTGGGCGGCACGGACTGGTTGGGCCTAAAGTAAAGGCCTAAACTGCTCAATCTCCCTGCACAAGACAAACCCCTCATAGAACATACAGTGCAGAAGGAGGCCATTCAGCCCATCGAGTCTGCACCGACCCACTTAAGCCCTCACTTCCACCCTATCCCCATAACCCCTTTTTTTTGGTCACTAAGGGCAATTTAGCATGGCCAATCCACCTAGCCTGCACATCTTTGGACTGTGGGAGGAAACCGGAGCACCCGGAGGAAACCCACGGGGAAACCCCGCAGACACGGGGAGAACGTGCAGACTCCGCACAGACAGTGACCCAGCGGGGAATCGAACCTGGGACTCTGGCGCTCTGAAGCCACAGTGCTATCCACTTGTGCTACCGTGCTGCCCACATCTCTGGAATCAATCTAGTGAACCTCCTCTGAACTGCCCCTAGTACAACTACATCCCTCCTCAATTACGGGGGCCAAATCTGTACACAGTACTCCAGATGCAGTCTCAACAATGCCTTGTACAGATTCAGCAACACTTCCCCACTTTTGTACTCTGTTCCTTCAGCAATAAATGCCAAAATTCAATTTGCCTTTCTTATTACCTGCTGTACCTGCAGACTAGATTTGTACGATGAAGACATCCAGCTACATTTGTTGTTCAAAAGCATTGCCCCATTTATGGCTTAATGTCAGGACAATTGTGTCCAGTTTGGGGCTTTACACTGTAGGAAGACCTGGAGAGGTTCAGGTCGCCAAGGCAAGATGGTGGCATAGTGGCGCTGTCACTGGACATGTAATCCCAAGGTCCCAGGCTAACACTCCGGGAACATGAGTTCAAAAATCTGGAATTATAAAGCTAAACTCCATGAAACCACCATTGATTTTTTTTTTTGGATTCCACCTAATAGAAATCTGCCACCCTTACCTGGTCTGGCCTACATGTGACTCCAGATCCACCGCCAATGGGGTTGATTCTTTACTGCGCTCCGAAATGGCGCAGAAAGCAACTCCGTTCGAGGAATGGACAACAAGTTTTGACCTTGCCGAGAACGCTCACCACATGAAAGAATTTTTTTTTTTTTATAAAGCAGATTTACTCAACACAGAAAACCTCAGTTACTGGGAGTGGATTGGTCCATTGCTCTCAGTGAAGTTTGGGGAAGATTTAATTGAGATGTGCTAAACCGTGAAGGGTGTGAGCAAAGGAGGAGATACTGGTTGGCCATGGGACAGGAGGGTCGCTAACCAGAGGACACTGATTGGCGGAAGAACCAGGAGGGAGAGGAGGAGGTTTTGTTTTTAAACACAGCGAGTGTTAAGATCTGGAATGCGCTGCCCACTCTCCCCGTTGCTGTTCTCGCTTTCCATAGAGCCGTTGGCGATGACGTTGAGAGCTGCGAAGGGGTGGAAGGGAATGACTAGGGGGGGGGGGAGGTGGAACATAGGGTCTCTCTCTATGCGGACGACGTGCTCCTGTACGTGTCGGGTCCACTGGCCGGGGTGGAAAATATACTGGAAACATTGAGGAAATTCGGCCGGTTTTCAGGGTACAAATTAAATATGGCCGAGAGTGAGATGTTTGTGGTGCAGGCAAGGGGCCAGGAGAATAGACTGAAGGAGCTGCCATTTAGGCTGGTTGGGGAAAGTTTCCGGTACTTGGGGATACAGGTGGCACGAGACTGGGGCAGGTTACATAAGTTAAATTTGACTAGGGTGGTGGAACAAATGAAGAGAGAGTTTCGGAGATGGGATGCACTCCCGCTGTCACTGGCGGGGAGGGTGCAGACTGTAAAGATGACAATCCTCCCTAGATTTCTGTTCATCTTCCAGTCCTCCCGATCTTTATCCCACGGTCCTTCTTCAAAAGGACCGGCAAAATCATCATGAGCTTTGTCTGGGCGGGAAAATCCCCGCGGGTGAAGAAGGCATGCTTGAAAGGAGCCGCAGCGAGGGGGGACTGGCATTGCCGAATCTGATCAACTACTACTGGGCGGCTAACATACCCATGATAAGGAAGTGGATGGTGGGTACGGGGTCTATCTGGGAGCGAGTGGAGGCAGCTTCGTGCAGGGGCACCAGTTTGGCAGCCCTGGTCACGGCTCCCCTACCGCTGTCGCCGGCCAGGTACTCCACCAGCCCGGTAGTGGGGGCGGCCCTGCGGATATGGGGCCAGTGGAGGAGGTATGTGGGGGGGGGTGGGTGCGTCTGTCTGGGCTCCAATATGTGATAACCATCGATTCGCCCCCGGGAACATGGATGGAGGGTTTCGAACATGGCGGGGGTGCGGAGGGTGGGGAGGGTGGGCGATATGTTCCTGGAGGGGAGCTTTGCGAGTTTGAGGGGCTTGGAGGAGAAATTTGGGCTGGTAAGGGGAAATGACTTTAGGTACTTACAGATGCGGGACTTTGTACGCAGACAGGTCCCATCCTTCCCACGCCTCCCGCCAATAGGGATCCAGGACAGAATAGTCTCTAGAGGAGAAGGAGGAGAGGGTAGAGTCTCGGATATCTCCAAGGTGCTCATGAAGGGGAAGAGTCCCAGACGTTGGAACTGAAACTCAAATGGGAGGAGGAGCTTGGCGGGGAGATGGAGGACGGGCTGTGGGCGGAAGCTCTGAGTAGGGTAAACTCAACCGCAACATGTGCCAGGCTCGGCCTGATTCAATTTAAGGTTGTTCACCGGGCCCACATGATGGTAGCTCGGATGAGCAAATTCTTTGGGGTAGAGGACAAGTGCGCTAGATGCGCGGGAGGACCAGCGAACCATGTACACATGTTTTGGGCATGTCCTAAGCTTAGGGGGAACTGGGAGGGATTTGCGGGGGTCATGTCCCGGGTGCTGAAAACAAGGGTAGTGATGAGTCCAGGGGTGGCCATTTTCGGGGTTTCGGAAGACCCGGGAGTCCAGGGGGAGAAAGAGGCAGATGTTCTGGCCTTTGCTTCCCTGATAGCCCGGCGGCGGATACTGCTGGCATGGAGGGACTCAAAACCCCCGAAGACCGAACTATGGCTTTCGGACATGTCAAGTTTTCTGGGTATGAAAAAAATTAAGTTTGCCTTGAGGGGATCTGTACTGGGGTTCGCCCGAAGGTGGCAACCATTCATCGACTTCTTCGCAGGAGAGCGAACGTCAGCCGGGGGGGAGAAAGAGGCGGAGGGGGGAGATTAGAGTAGAGTAGGGGGGATAAATAGGCGGATAGTGTCTAGGGGAGAGAAGCAGGCTTGTGTAGTATGGTTTGATTGAAGTATTGGTTTTATATTGATGTTTGCACATTTCTGTTATCTGTAACTGTTTACAATGCCAAAAAATACCTCAATAAAATTGTTTGTTAAAAAAAAAAGATCTGGAATGCGCTGCTTGAAAGGGTAATGGAAGCAGATTCAGTCGCAGCTTTCAACAGGGAATTGGATAAGTACTTGAAATGGAAGGGATGCAGCACTTTGAGGAGTAAATATAACAGTAGGAGTGTGACTAATCATTCCTAGAATCCCTACAGTGCAGAAGGAGGCCATTCGGCCCGTCAAGTCGGCACTCGACCCTTCAAAAGAGCATCCTACCCAAGTCCACCAACACCGCCCTATCTCCCTAACCTCATAACCTAACCTGCACATCTTTGGACACTAAGGGGCAATTTATCATGGCCAACCCACCCAACCTGCACATGTTTGGACTGTGGGAGGAAACCGGAGCACCCGGAGGAAACCCACGCAGGTCTGGCGAAAATGTACAAACTCCACACAGTCACCCCAGGCTGGAATTGAATTAGACTGGAGGTTTTTCAAGGTTTTAGCGCGGTCACAGTGAGGCAAATGATACTGAGGATTAAAGGATTAAATTATGAGGTCAGTTTGTATCAACTTGGTGTGGATAGTTGAGCAGCAGTGCTAAAATGTTTAAAAAACGATAATAGGGTAAATACAGAGGAACTATTTCCTAGGATGAAAGAACCCAAAACAGAGGGGCGCAATCTTAAAATTCTAGGCCTTTCAGGGGTAAATGTATGTCGCACTTTTCCGCGCAGTAGGTGGTGGGTATTGGGCCAATTAAGCTTCGCAAAGCTGAGATAAACAGATTAATACTGGTGAAGGGCGCAGTGGGAGACGATTGGATGTTGAGTATATGGAGTTGGGAGTACAGACCAACGGTCAACGTCAGCGATACATCGGTTTAGTCAACTGAATCAATGAACAGAACGGAGCTCAGGAGGATGGGATGCTGAGACACAAGAGAGAGGAGCAGGGGAAGGCCACTCGGCCCGTCGAGCTCTGCTCTGACATTCATTAAGATCATGCCTTATCTGATTGCGGCCTCAACGCCACATTCCTGCTTGCCCCCCCCCCACCCCACTCCTGTCCCGTCCCATAACCCTTATTAACCAACTCAGCCCATGAATATATTCAATGACCCAGCCTCCACCGCTCGCTGGGCGAGTGGGTTCCATAGGCGGACGACCCTCTGAGTAGGCCATTTCCTCTTCATTTCAGTCTCGAACTGGAGATCTTTTATTTTTGAATTGGGGCCCTAGGTTCCAGGCTCTCCCACAAGGGGGAGCATCCTATAAGGACCATAAGACGTAGGGGCAGAAGTGGGCCATTCGGCCCATCAAGTCTGCTCCGCCATTCAGCGAGATCATAACTGATCTGACATGATAATCCTCAACTCCACTTCTCCCCATAACCTTGGATTCCCTGACTGACCTGTCTACCTCAGCCTTGAACATATTTAACGACCCAGCCTCTACAGCCCCGTTGAGCCCCTCAGCATCCACCTTGTCCAGTCCCCTCAGAACTCGATCTGTCTCAAGAAGATCACCTCTCATTCTTCTGACCTCCAATTAGCATAGAGCCAACCTGTTCAACCTTTCCTCGTTACTTTTTTCTCATGACGGCAATTCATGTTTCTTTTATATTGAAAGGCAAATAACATTAGTGTTCTAAAATTTAAAAATTATACAGAAAAATATTTACCCAATTTCACTCGGAAATTAAGATGAAAGAAAGGAAGCTCCAAACAGTGCACAATAATCCAGGGCCCCCAAAACACCCAGAGTTTACCAAATTCCTCAAAGTTTAAGGATTCTTATTTTTTCTTTTTTTTTAAATAACTTTAGAGTACCGAATTCATTTTTTTTCAATTAAGGGGCAATTTAGCGTGGCCAATCCACCTAGCCGACACATCTTTGAGTTGTGGGGGCGAAACCCACGCAGACATGGTTAGCATGTGCAAAGTCCACACGGACAGTGACCCAGGGCCAGGATTCGAACCCGGGTCTTCAGCGCCAGTGATAACCACTGTGCCATGTGCCGCCCCAAGTTTAAGGATTCCTGACAAAAACGTTCTCGATTTGAGACAACACGGTGGCACTACTGCCTGACGGGACCCGGCTTCAATTCCGGCCTTGGGTGACTGTGTGGAGTTTGCACGTTCTCTCCGCGTCTGCGTGGGTTTTCTCCAGGTGCTCCGGTTTCCTCCAACAGTCCACAAATGTGCAGGTTATGTGGATTGGCCATGATAAATTGCCCCCGAGTGTCCAAAAGGTTAGGTGGGGTTACTGGGTTACGGGGATAGGGGTTACGGGGATAGGGTAGAGATGTGGGCTTAAGTAGGGTGCTCGTTCCAAGGGCTGGTGTTGACTCGATGGGCTGAATGGACTCCTTCTGCACTGTAGGGATTCTATTCTAAAGACAGAGGAGTGGGTTAGACCTCAAGGGGAAGTTCAGGAATCAGACGCATTGCTAAGAGAGAGAGAGAGAGAGAGCCAAGTGGTAAAATTGGAAATGTAGACTCAATAGCCTTGTCCTGGCAACAATTGAAGGAGAAGAAAAATGGGAAGGGTGAATAACGTTTGAGACTGAGAGAAGAAGCCAGCGGCCTCACAGAGATTGCAGCAACGATGAACAAATGATGATGGCAGACCCATGTATAATAAGTGCCAAATAACAGAGAGCTTCTCAGCATGCGGCAGAGGTTTAATCCCACACAGGGTCATGTTTCATTACACAAACTAATTGGGAATGATCGCTACTCTCTATCAGATCATTGCCCGGTAGTGTAATCGCTGTCAGTACCTGTATACGTCCGACAGCCATTGCTTCATTCACTATAACAAACTGGCTGTTTAACCGGTCCTTTCCTCTCCATCGGGCACTTTTTAACATTGGTGACTCCCAATTTTACTTGCAGGTATTAATAGAACTTTTATTCTTCCATTGGATGTGGGTGTTTCTGGCAAGGCCAGCATTTGTTACCCATCCCTGGTTGCCCCTGGAGTGTGTGGGGTACTAGACCATTTCAGAGGGGCAGTAAAGAGTCAACCGCATGGCCGTGTGAGTCTGGAGTCACGTGTAGGCCAGACCGGGTAAGGACGGCAGATTTCCTTCCCTGAATGATATGAGTGAACCAGATGGACTTTTACAACAAACAAAGAGAGATACATGCTTGCCCTGAGATGGCTGTTCAATTCCAGATTTTTATTCATTGAATTTAATTCCCACCAGCTTCCTTGGCGGGATTTGAACCTTTCTCGATTTGAGATAACACGGTGGCACAGTGAAGAGCATTAGCATTAGCCTGGGCCTCTGGACTATAAATCCAGTGACATTACCGCCAAACCATTGACGACCCAACATTATTACTGTTAAATAGGGTTACTGTCATTTTCTAGGTCCAAATTTGGACAGAGGAATTGAATCATGGCTTCGAGTCTGAGGGCAGCATGGTGGCACAGTGGTTAGCGCTGCTGCTTCGGAGCACCAGACGCCCCGGGGTCAATTCCGGCCTCGGGTGGCTGTTGTGAGGAGTTTTCACCTTCTCCCCATGTCTGTGTGGGTTCCCTCCGGGTGCTCCGGTTTCCTCCCACCGTCCAAAGATGTGCAGTTAGGTGGATTGGCCACGCTAAATTGTCCTTAAGTGTCCAAAGGTGCACATGTTAGGTGGGGTTACAGGGATAGGGTAGGGGGAGTGGACTCTAGATAGGGTGCTCTTTCGGAGGGTCGGTGCAGACTCGATGGGCTGAAATGCCTTCTTCTGCACCGTAGGGATTCTATTCGATGGAATATGTCTCGTTGATGATGATAATTCGTTAGACACTACAGCGGTGTTAGAACTTCGCTAGCCCTGTATCGTGGAGCTCTGGGAGAAAAGTGGGGGCCAAATTAAAAGGCGGACCTTGGGTCTCCTGTTTGCCTCTTAGGAATCTCCACTCGGAAACTGGACTGATGATCCTACGGAATGGTGCAGTCTGGAAGGACTGAATGGCTTACTCCTGTTCCTACATCCTGGGGTGCTACGCTGCGCGTGGCAAAATCAGTGACTGCTACTAAATGTGAATGTCCATTTGCGTGGATGATCTCACGGCTCAATGGTCTGGCATATCGCCATACGCGGAGTGACAGGCCGAGTTGTCGCTTACTTCATTCTGAATAGTGCCAGGCGCCTTCCCAGCCTGCAGAGGGAGCAAGTAGAATGGATAGTTTTCCCAAACTCCACTCACTGAACTACCGATGCCTATTTACGCGGCAGCGTCGGCTAGCCTTGCTTCCCTGTCGCGGAATAATCCAAATGTAAAACTGTCCGGCTCCTCATATCAGTGCTCCCGCTTTTGAAAAGTGTGGTACCCTCAATAACGACGCTTAGAGAGTAAACGGTAAAGAAGGCTTTGCTAAGCTAAGAATTAGACGGGTGCTTACTGGGTGCCACCCACAAGGCGGCCCCTTATATACGGCTCCCAGGTGGGCGGAGCCGGAGGCGGAGTCCCCCAGGGTTCCAAGCCCGGTCGTAAAGGGGACATCACCTTACATGATGATAAGGGTACAGTGTTACAGTAACCATTCATCACAAAAAGGCTATCCCACTTCGCCTCCTCACCCCCCTCCTCCCCCCAACCCCCGCGTTTTCCACCCCGTGGCAAACATTTTTCCCCTTCGATGGGCGAATTCCCCATCCCTGTCCGCGGCGAGGCCCGCGGCGAGCGAGAATGGGAAAGCCGGTGTCCCCGCCGAAACTCCATCCGGCTTCCACCGGCACCGGGAAATCCCAGCCGCCCGGCGAGGACGGGAAAACCTCGGCCCGGGTTCGTCCAATTCCCCTTCCGTAAGTCGGACCCGCTTCCACCGTCCTTTGAGGCAAAGCGTTCCCAAAAATAAACAGCCTGCTGTGTTTAGAAACAGAAGAAATCTCATCCCCCCCCCCCCCCCGCCTTTGCCAATCCGGTCGCTGACCCTCCTGCCAGATTTTCCTCATTAAATATCCCGGAACCCTGCGTGGTTTTTGTTTTAATTTAGTAACGTCGTCAGGGGGTGGGGGGAGGTGTGTGTGGGGGGGGGGGGGGGGTATATGTTCCAGCAGGATTACCCCTTTCGTGAATGGATTTCATTGATCGCCATTTTCTTTATTCCGTCTCCTGCGAGCCCGATTTCTGAACGAGCCAGTGAATTTTTGTTTTGCAGACTGATTGACGTTGGCTGGGTTTCAGCTGGTGGTACCGGTATTAGGGTTATGAGCCCCACCTCACCAACCCCCTCACCCGAATCTCAAGCTCTCCCAACTCGCTATTGTTAGAACCATGCTCAAGGAGTTGTGATGCTACAAACCGAGGCAACGTTACGCCAAGCCAGGCTGACCCCCAAAATGGCCAAGATGTCTAATCATTAGAAGGATACAGCGCAGGTGCAGTCTATTCAGCCCAGGTTGCCCATCACTGGCCGATAACCTAAAGCAATATTCCTCCTTGCAATTTTGTGATCATTTAGGCATCAGGCTTCAGAAAGCCCAGAAGCACAAAGGGACTTGGGAGTCCTTGTTCGCAATTCTCTTAAGGTTAATGTGCAGGTTTAGTCCGCAGTTAGGAAGGCAAATGCAATGTTAGCATTTATGTCGAGAGGGCTAGAATACAAGAGCAGGGATGTACTTCTGAAGCTGTATAAGGCTCTGGTCAGACCTCATTTGGAGTATTGTGAGCAGTTTTGGGCCCTGTATCTAAGGAAGGATGTGCTGGCCTTGGAAAGGGTCCAGAGGAGGTTCACAAGAATGGTCCCTGGAATGAAGAGCTTGTCGTATGAGGAACAGTTGAGGACTCTGTGTCTGTACTCGATGGAGTTTAGAAGGATGAGGGGGATCTTATTGAAACTTACAGGATACTGCAAGGCCTGGGTAGAGTGGACGTGGAGAGGTGTTTCCACTTGTAGGGAAAACTAGAACCAGAGGACACATTCTTAGACTAAAGGGACAATCCTTTAAAACAGAGATGAGAAGGGATTTCTTCAGACAGAGGGTGGTGAATCTGTGGAGGCCAAATTACTGAGTGTCTTTAAGACAGAGACAGATAGGTTCTTGATTAATAAGGGGATCAGGTGTTATGGGGAGAAGGCAGGAGAATGAGGATTAGAAACACATCAGCCATGATTGAATGGCGGAGCAGACTCAATGGGCCGAGTGGCCTAATTCTGCTCCCATGTCTTATGTTCTTATGGTGTGTCCTGTACACAAGAAACAGGACAAATCCAACCCAGCCAATTACTGCACTATCAGTCTTCTCTCCATCATCAGCACAGCGATGGAAGGAGTCATCAACAGCGCTATCAAGCGGCACTTACTTGGCAGTAACCTGCTCACCTACGCTCAGTTTGGGTTCCGCCAGGGTCACTCAGCTCCTGACCTCAATACAGCCTTTGTTCAAACACGGACTAAAGAGCTGAATGCCAGAGGTGAGGTGAGGGTGACTGCCCTTGACATCAAGGCAGCATTTGACCAAGTGTGGCATCAAGGAGCCCTGGCTAAACTGGTATCAATGGGAATCAGGGGGAAAACTCTCCGCTGGTTGGAGTCATACCCGGCACAAAGGAAGATGGTTGTGGTGGTTGGATGTCAATCATCTCCACTCCAGAACATCACTGCAGGACTTCCTCAGGGTCCTCGGTCCAACTATCTTCAGCTGCTTCATCAATGACCTTCCTTCTATCATAAGGTCAGAAGTGGGGATGTTTGCGGATGACTGCACAATGTTCAGCACCATTCGCGGCTCCTGATAATGAAGCAGTCCATATCCAAATGCATCAAAACCTGGACAATATCCAGGCTTGGGCTGACAAGTGGTAAGTTACATTTGTGCCACACAAGTGCCAGGCAATGACCATCTCCTAGAAGAGAGGATTTAACCACCGCCCTTGACAGTCAATGACATTATCATCGCTGAACCCCCACTGTCAACATCCTGGGGGTTACCATTGATCAGAAACTGAACTGGACTAGCCATATTAATACTGTGGCTACCAGGGTAAGTCAAAGGCTAGGAATCCTAAGGTGAGTAACTCACCTCCTGTCCATTGTCTACAAGGCACAAGTCAGGAATATAATGAAATACTCTCCACTTGCCTGGATGAGCGCAGCTCCAATGACACTCAAGAAGCTCAGCAAAAGTAGCCCACTTGATTGCTCCCCCTTTCACAAACATTCAAACCCTCCACCATCGATGAACAGTAGCAGCCGTGTGTACCAACTACAAGATGCACTGCAGTAACACACCAAGGTTCCTTGGGCAGCACCTTCCAAACCCACGACCGCTACCATCTAGAAGGACAAGGGCAGCAGATACCTGGGAACCCCACCACCTGGAGGTTCCCCTCCAAGTCACTCACCATCCCGACTTGGGAATATATCAGCCGTTCCTTCACTGTCGCTGGGGCAACATCCTGGAACTCCCTCCCTAACAGCACAGTGGGTATACCTACACCTCAGGGACTGTAGCGGTTCAAGAAGGCAACTCACCAGCACCTTCTGAAGGGCAATTAGGGATGGGCAATAAATGCCAGCCCTAGCCAGCGACGCTCACATTCCGTAAATGAATATTTTTTAAAAACCTCACCTGCACGCCTTTGAACTGTGGGAGGAAACCGGAGCACCCGGAGGAAACCCACACAGACGCAGGGAGAACGTGCAGACTCCGCACAGACAGTGACCCAAGGCCGGAATTGAACCCAGGTCCCTGGCGCTGTGAGGCAGCAGTGCTAACAACAGTGCCACTGGGATAAATGGGCCTAACCCAATCAGATGCCCATTACCCACCCACTCAATAGCCAGTTGTATTGTAGCCTGAATGATGAGGAGAATGACTGGCCACAGTATCCATTTTACCTGATGCCAAAGATGAGTTTCTATCCCAAAATGTGTGAGATTGGCGAGAAAACCCAAAGATGAATATTGGTCTGAGCAAATTTGGTCTTAATTTCTCACCTCTTGCACATCCCATAATTGCTTCACCTACTTCAGTTTCGATGGTGTCTCCCCCCCCCTCTCACCCTCCCTCTCTCGCTCCTCCTCAAAGAGGCTCCTTAAAATCTACGTCTTTGACCGAGCCTTTGAGCTAATACCTCCCTCCCTGGCTCGGATTTCTTCGTGGGCAGCACAGTAGCACAGTGGTTAGTACAGTTGCTCCACAGCTCCAGGGTCCCAGGTTCGATTCCCGGCTTGGGTCACTGCCTGTGCGGAGTCTGCACGTCCTCCCCGTGCCTGCGTGGGTTTCCTCCGGGTGCTCCGGTTTCCTCCCACAGTCCAAAGATGAGCAGGTTAGGTGGATTGGCCACGCTAAGTTGCCCTTAATGTCCAAAAAAGGTTGGGTTAGAGTGACGGTGTGGGCTTGGGTAGGGTGTTCTTCCCAAGGGCCGGTGCAGACTCGCTGGGCCGAATGGCCTCCTTCTGCGCTGTAGATTCTATGATAACATTCCTGTGAGGCACCTTGGGAATTTTCACCACGTTAGAGGGGATATATCAATGCAGGTTGTTGCTGTTATTCAAGGCAGCAAGGTCTCCCTTTCAGTCCCAGGTAAAGCTCACCCTAGATAGTCAGTTCCCCCCAGGTTGATAAATCCCTGGTTCTCTGCTTGAATAGCTAGTTCAGTATACCTGCATATCTCTGTCACACACCCTCATTTTCGTTTAAAACTTTTCTCCGGCTGGGACAACCCTGGTAGCAAAACCAATTGACAGCTTGGCAGGAACTATAGGCCTGCTGTGCTCAATAATTAGCACGGTTTAAGAACAGATTAATTTATGCATTAAATGCAATGTCCCGCCCGTGAGCTATTTTACCAGCTGTGTCAGCAATGGAGCATCTCTGACTGTAACTGGGGTTGTTATGTCAAACACAGCACTGCACACACACAACAATATACCACATTTGGATATGATCAACGCGGTTTTCTTGGAAAATAATGGTGATCTAAGAATGACGTGAGGAAAATATATGTTTTTTGTTACCCAATGAGTAGCTGGCATCTGGAACATAGACTGCAGAAGGAGGCCATTCGGCCCATCGAGTCTGCACCGACCCACTTAAGCCCTCACTTCCACCCTATCCCCCTCACCCAATAACCCCTCCTAACCTTTTTTGGTCACTAAAGGCAATTTATCACGGCCAATCCACCTCACCTGCACGTCTTTTGGACTGTGGGAGGAAACCGGAGCACCCGGAGGAAACCCACGCAGTCACGGGGAGAACGTGCAGACTCCGCGCAGACAGCGACCCAGCGGGGAATCGAACCTGGGACCCTGGCGCTGTGAAGCCACAGTGCTAACCACTTGTGCTACCGTGCTGCCCAATGCCTGAATGCGCTGCCTGAGAGTGTGATGGAGGCAGGTTCAACTGTGCCCTTCAAAAGAGGATTAGGTGAGCACCTGAAGGGAAATCATTATTTAATTAGCGAATGCAAATTCCCCAGTGAAACCCTCCTTGTTCGCTGAGTAAGGTGATTATTCTGCCATTTCACGCATAAAGGGACCATTCTGCAATAATGTGAAGCATCATCTATGTCTCTCCTCCGCAGGTGCAGTGGGAGGTTTGTACTGAGGCCCCAATGGTGGGGGTTGGCACTTTAAGGCTGTTCCCGAACCTGTTTAGCAAGGACCACTGAATGGGTTGTTCAAAGCCTACCATTCGACAGATGAAGTTTGTCACAAGAAACTTTGTTAATGTTTCTCCTTGTTTCCCAATCCTTGATCCAGAGGCTGTCATCGAATCATAAAACCACAACTGTGCAGGAGGAGGCCAGTCTGTCCATCGGGTCTGCAACGCCCCCCCCTCCGAAAGAGCACCCTACCCATGTCCACTCTACCCCATCCCCGTAACCCCACCTAACTTTCACATCCCTGGATACTAAGGGGCAATTTATCATGGCCAATCCACCTAACCGGCACATCTTTGGACTGTGGGAGGAAACCGGAGCACCCGGAGGAAACCCACGCAGATACGGGGAGAACATGCAGACTCCGCACAGACAGTGACCCGAGGCTGGAATTGAACCCGGGTCCCCGGCGCTGTGAGGCAGCAGTGCTAACCACTGTGCTACCGTGCCGCCAA
This sequence comes from Scyliorhinus torazame, assembly GCF_047496885.1. Classification (NCBI taxonomy): domain Eukaryota; kingdom Metazoa; phylum Chordata; class Chondrichthyes; order Carcharhiniformes; family Scyliorhinidae; genus Scyliorhinus; species Scyliorhinus torazame. The sequence goes on from NC_092733.1 coordinate 18,641,906, forward strand.
GCTGGTCGATCTCGCTCAGAAAGGGTGCTCCATTCGGAGTACCGAGATGGACGGCAGGGCAGTGGGTGGGTTGGATTGGTCATCATGAGGTGCCACTTCCCGACCCTAAAGGTGCCGAGGGGTTTGGGGAGAGCGCGGAAGGACGGCGTTGAGATAGAGGACCAGCAATGGTCATGTTGAATGGCGGATCAGGCTCGAGGGGACAAACGGCCTGCTCCTGCACCGATGTTTCTACGGCCAGTGCGGAGCAGGATGGCTGGTTTCAACAAGCCTGTGGGTTTCTGTCAGTGGGTGACGTGTGTGTTGCAGAGCAATGTTCGTGTGGGCAGGAAGTGGGAGAGGGGTGTTGACTGGAGATTTCCAGTTGCGATAATTCGCAGGCAAGTGGGAATAACTGAGTTGTTCTTGCTGAGCGCTAGCACGGGCACAACAGGCTCAATGTCCTCTTTTTGCCCTGTAGCCATCCTATGATTCCACAACGCCCAAAACAAAATAATGCGGCGGTTCAGGAAGGCAAATAAGGATCGGCAACAAATGGTGCCAGTGCTTATGTAGTTACATTGTATATGTTGTGTTGCCCTATTATGTATTTTCTTTTATTTCCTTTTCATGTACTTAATGATCTGTTGAGCTGCTCGCAGAAAAATACTTTTCACTGTACCTCGGTACACGTGACAATAAACAAATCCAATCCAATCCAATGCATATCTCGGAGCGAATACAATGAGAATAAATGAGGATTGGATAAATAATCAAGAGATTTCGGCTATGGGAGTGATTGCATGCAGGATTATCCCAACATCCTTGATTCCACAATCGTTCCCAGTTATCTGTGATTCTGTGTGCTAATTACGCAGCTGTGTAAATACTTCACCTAAAATACATCCTACAATCTATTTTCTGAACACGATGTGGTACTTGATCATCGTACAGTGGGGTAGGCGAACAATGGGGTCCTGATTTTCACCCTGTGTGACTGAATGGGTTTTGAGTAAGTTAAGATCCAACCCATTAATATTTCAGATGTATTCTTCCGCCCGAATACAAATGAGCAGATTCTTTGCATCAGTCCCTCCCCTTCAAGAGGTAGCTGGAATTACATTATTTTGTCCTGGATTTTTCTGAAACGCGAGAACGGCGCTGTGTGTGTGTGTGGAGCAAGACCAATGAAAGGGATATTCTCACTGTAGTCGCCAACCGTCCAGGATTAGGCCTGGAGACTCCAGGAATTGAAGTTTGATCTTTAGGATACTGCTGTTCGTGCGATCCTGGATAAAAAAATCATCGGGACATTCAAAAAGATTCTTTTCTTTTTGTCGTTTACTTTGAACATTTCTCTTTATCAAATATAAAAATATTGCAAATGGTGGTTTGGGAGGTTGGGGGGGGGGGGAGCACCCTTTCTGAGCAAGATCGACCAGCACGGTGGCACAGTGGGGTTAGCACTGCTGCTTCACAACGCCGGGGCGCTGGGTTCAATTCCAGCCTGCCTGCGTGGAGTCTGTACGTTCTCCCCGTGTCTGCGTGGGTTCCTCCTGGTGCTCCGGTTTCCTCGCACGTGGGGGTGAAGGCCATTTGGATGACAATCAAGCATCATCCAATTGGGTCCATGAGTCTTTTTGCTTTTCCAATTGGCGTAGGGAGGCGAGGATAGGTGTGCTGGTCAACTAATGGCTGGAGCGTGGGGGCGATGCAAGTGATGAAAGCTTCAGGAATCCATCTAATCACAGGTGGCAACCCTGTGTATGCGGGGGCGGGTGGGGGGAGGGGGGTCCGGTAGATGGGGTGGGGTTGGCAGGAACACTTGGGCAGGTGGAGTTCCTGCGCCCTACTGGATCACATGGGGAATATCTTGGCTTAACTGGTAACCTCAGAAAGCCCTAAGTTCAAACTAAACTCCAGAACCTGACCATATATCACCCAGACTAACACTGCAGTGCTGGTGAGACTGCTACGTTGATTGGAAAGCCAAGGACAATTGGAGACAGACTAGAAATGCACACACGGAAATAATAAAAATTCTTTGGACGGTTCTGATCCAGCCCCAGCAGTGGGCCGTGGAGAATCCCGCAATGCTATGTTAAGAGTGATGGGTTTACCCCATGTCGGAGCCAACATTCCTCCCTCAATCTTGATCGGCAGCTCCCAAACCCATGCCCTCCACCTGCTAGAAGGATTAGGGCATGAGATGCATGGGAACACTGCCACCTCCAACATTCACTCTAATTTGTTTGGGGATTGTGGTTCCTTCTTTTCTTATTTCCTCGAAAGTGCACAGACAGTAATTTAAAGGGGTCAACTTGTTCAGGGCCTGAACACGGGGCTTTCAGGAAGGAAGACCGATCATCTGCGCTGTCCTCTTCCAAGTCACACACCAACCCGGCTTGGCCATAGCACTGTTCCCCCATAGCCCCGGCTCAAAATCCTGGAACTCCCTATACCTAACAGCACACTGGGTGTACCTACACTTCACACACTGCGGCGGTTCAGGAAGTTGAATAAGGATCAGCAACAAATGCTGCTCTTTCCAAAGGAACCTAAATCCCAAGAACAGACTTTGTTAAAAACAAAATCACCTAAAATGGTACAGCGAATTATTCAGCTTGTTGCTGTTACTGATGAGCTACTGTGCCAAGATGTCTGTTTCTGAGCTATGGTGAGGAATTCCTCTTCGGCAAGTTTGAGTGGTACATTTGAGTGAAAAAATAATTATACCTTCAATTTGCTAAAAACTGAGAAACGTTGTCAAAATTTTTCGCTTTGCACTCATCAGAACAAATGCAAGAATGCCCAATTGCAAACGACTGCAACAATTTGCACTGCAGGAGAACAGGGTGGTAATTGGTTGGCAAGTCAACTCTGATTGGCCGAGGCATTGATTGCCATGTTGGAAGCAACGGGGCTCCCCAAGCTCCCGGGTAATTCAGGAAAGGGCGTAAATCTTTAAATTGGTTGTGGAGCTGCTGGCATACTCAGGATTGTTCAACAAGTGCTGCCCAGTTGCAGAAACACATCTAACAGGAGATGTTTCGGGTTTTCACTTTCATTATACCTTCATTCCAGTCACTGTAGAAGCATTTGAGGGCTCAGGATCAATGTTAACAACAGAGACGCAAGTGGAAAAGTCAATACTCAACGCAAGTAAAATATATCTCAACTAATGTTGGGTTTGTAGCCAAGGCATTGAATATGACGGCTGAGATGTTACAATTAATCTTTTTGTAATACCTCTTAATCGAGGGGACCGGTGAACCACTCGCGTATGTCTTATTCTTGCCTCAAGTTAGTTAAGTTCTGGGTTTCCTCCTTCGAAACAATGTCAGAAATTTGGGAGGTTAGAGTGGAGCCGTGCCCAATGGTGGCGACCTTTGGTGCGTCGGACTTGCCAGGGCTACAGGAGGGGAAGAGGGCTGATGTCTTGGCCTTGGCCTCTCTACTAACCCGGAGGACACCGGCCCCGCCTGACGCTTCGGAAGAGTTGGGGAATTCGTCGGAATTCCTGCATTTGGAAGTACGTCATAAGGAGATCAGAGGACGGGTTTGATTCTCGGTGGCTGCCATTCATTGCCTTCATTGGCAGCACGATGGCACAAGTGGATAGCACTGTGGCTTCACAGCGCCAGGGTCCCAGGTTCGATTCCCCTCTGGGTCACTGTCTGTGCGGAGTTTGCACGTTCTCCCCGTGTCTGCGTGGGTTTTCTCCAGGTGCTCCGGTTTCCTCCCACAGTCCAAAGATGTGCAGGTTAGGTGGATTGGTCATGATAAATTGCCCTTAGTGACCAAAAAGGTTAGGAGGGGTTATTGGGTTACGGGGATAGGATGGAAGTGAGGGCTTAAGTGGATCGGTGCAGACTCGATCGGCCAAATAGCCTCCTTCTGCACTGTATGTTCTATGATCTATATTTAAGGAATGGGTTGTCACCAGCAATTGGGGGGGGGTTAGGAGGGGGGAGGGCTGGGTAAAGACGGGCTGGGTTGTGGGGATATTTTTATAAAAATTGTATAAATTTGTTTGACCATTTTGGATGTTATAATTGAAAATTTTCTGAATAAAAATATTTAAAAAAAATAATCGCTCTTAATAAGGCCACCATTGGAGGAACTTTGGGTTCCAAGGTCGAGGAGGATTGTTGAGCCAATAGCGAGGTCAGATTCGCAAGGCTGCTTGATAAAATGTTCATTGGACCAGGAGTAAATAAGCGGAAATTTAATGGAGATGTTTCAAACTATGAAGGGATGGGACAGGGGAGACTGAAACACAAGAGCATAGAGTCATTGGGTCATAGAGTGTTTATAACACGGAAAGAGGCCCTTCAGCCCATCCTGTCTGTACTAGCCATCAAGCACATCTCCAGTCCAATCCCATTGGCCTTGTTTGCTCTGGTGTTTCGAACGCTCATCAAAATGCTTCTTAAATGTTGAGAGGGTTCCCGCCTCCAGCACCCTTTCAGGCAGCGAGTTCCAGACTCCCACCACCCTCTGGGTGAAAACGTTTTTCCTCCGATCCCCTCTAAACCTCCTGCCCCTTCACTTAAATCTAAGCCCCCTGGTTATTCACTTCCTCCACTAAGGGGAAAAGTCACCTCCTATCCACCCTATCTATGCCCCTCAATGATAGACACCTTAATCAGATCCCCTGTCAGCTCTGCTCCAAAGAGACCAATCCCAGCCTGTCCAGTCTTGCTCGATAGCTGAAACGTTTCAGAGCAGGTATCAGGTACACCATTGGTACCAGGGGTACAGTGTCGTGTTAAGCACGTTGAGATAACACGGGCTGCAATTGGATGCAGCTGTAACTCAAGTGGACTCCAGACCTTGAGTTTAGTTCAACTTGATTTATTGAACCTGTCACACAGTTAGCACAGTTCTCTGTGAGTTCGACACTCTGCTAACCTCAGTGTGATCTCTCTATCTAGACTGAACCAGACTAGCTCTTCTCCACATGCTGTATGCGTTGCGTGATATGTACACTGGACTCACTCGATAGATGTCCCTTGGGGAAGGAGGCGGAGTGTGAGTGCCTCGTGCCTTTTATAGTGGGAAACCACCTCCCAAGTGTTCTGCCTGCTGATTGGTTATGTCCTGTTCCCTGTGCCCATTAGCTGCCTGTCTGTATCTCATTAAGTGCCTGTCAGCATATCATGACACAAGCCACTCAGCCCATTGGGCCTGCTCCGCCAGCCAATACCATCAGTGCTAATCTTGGGTTTCAACTCCACTTTCCCAGCCGCTCCCCATGTCCATCGATTCCCTGACAGACCATCAATCTGTTTGTCCAGCGAACATGGGCAGGATGTTCTGACCATTTACGCTGGGGGGAGCTTCCAGTCTTGCCAACGGGGAATCCGAGCGTGGGTGTTACAGCACCGGGTGATGTGTTCAATGGGAAGCCCCGTTGACAATGGTGGGACCAGAAGATCACACCACCAGCCATTGGTGAGATGCCCTCCACTGCTACAGAGGAGGAGGAAAGTCACACCCTATAGGACCAATCAGAGTCTTATCATAGGTCAACCCAGAGACCAATCCGGTGAACCTTCACTGCACCGCTTCCAATGCAAGCATTTTCTTCCATTAAATATGTAGACTCAAAACTGCGCACAGTATTCCGGGTGTGGTCTCGCTGAAGCCTTGTACAGCGCTCGCGAGGCTTATTTATCCTTCTCCTGCAACCCCTTCCCCATGGGTCAGGGAAATGAGGACGACTTGCAAATTCAGGTAGCGTCTTTCCCAAATCAACGGGCAACCCAAACCCTTTACAACCACTGAAAAACCCTCTTAAAATAGTCACTCTCGTGAGTGCAACACCACAGCCAATTGGCACACAGCAAGGCCCCACAAACAGCAATGCAGCAATGACCAGACAATCCAGTTTTGTGACGTTAACTGAGGGGTAAATGGGAATGTGTTGATTTGGGATTAAGGACGGGATTTCCCCGTCCATTCGTACAACGGGATTCTCCGAAAGGGAGATGTGGCTGAGCAACAAATTCTCCGTCCTTGCTAGCAGTGGTAACGGGGCGGACTCGCAACGGAGAGTCACGGCGTAAATATGTGGGGCAGGATTCTCCGTTGCTTGACGCTGATACCGTAATCGGCGATCGGGCGGGGAATCCCTTCCGACGCGCAAATCGGGGGCGGCGCCGGTTTGACGCCGGTTTTCTATCCTCCGCCCCCCTCTGCAATGGTGTCATCAAAAGGCCCTCCCACAATGCTCTACCTCAGATGGGCGGAGTTCCTGACCGCGCGGGACATGTGTGGCCTCAGCGGCCGGGGACCAGGCCTTTTGGCTGGGAGCCGTGCTGCTGGCCGGGGGCGGGGGGGGGTCTTCCATGAGGGCTGAGGAGACTGGTGGGGATGGCCAGGGGGTGGCCAGGGGCTGGCCAGGGGAGCAGTACTTGGCAGGTCCGGTCCGCGCACGGCTGGCGCCATGTCGCACGGCGTGACCACTGCAGGTCGTCGTCTTGCGCATGCGCGGCAACGGATCCGCCCATTCTCCGACTGTTTTTGCCGCAGGAGCTGGGAGTTTTACCCGGTGCGGCTGCAAGCCCCTCACTGGTCCCAGTATCGGTCCCACGATCGGTGAGGGTTTGGCGCTGATTTTGGTGTCATAAAATGCCACAGTTCCCACACCGGCGTTGGCACTTAGCCGTATGAGATTTGGGACAGAGAGCAAGAGAAGCCATTTTTTTAAATATGGGGGATAAATGATTGAAGAGGAGATTATGTCAATGGTTAAGACGAGAGCGGATTGACGATTGAAGGGATTGAGAATGAAGGAATATAGAGATAGGTCGGGATAAGACTACTGCACAGGTGGAAGGTACACGCAAAGATGGTCTGGTTGAGTAAATCATCCACTTGCCTCGTACATCTTACTCTTATTGGCTAGTGTTGAATGTACAAACTAGCAGGTGCCTTATGAATGAAATGAAATGAAAATCGCTTATTGTCACAAGTAGGCTTCAAATGAAGTTACTGTGAAAAGCCCCTAGTCGCCACATTCCGGCGCCTGCTCGGGGAGGCTGGTACGGGAATTGAACCGTGCTGCTAGCCTGCTTTCAAAGCCAGCGATTTAGCTCTATGCTAAACAGCCCCTTAACAGCCGCAGGACATAACCACTACCCCCACAGTCTTTGCAAATGCTGAATCATTGAGAGTGGTGAACTCAAAGCTCACTCGAGCACCAATTCCCAGCTGACACCCCCAGTGCGGTACGGAGAGGGTGCTGCACGGGGGGAGTGGCACCGTTATGTTTAATGTGACGAACGAGGCGGATGTACAAAATACCTTGTAACGTCTTTGAAGAAGAGGAGCAGAACATTCCTGTCTTATCCTGACCAAAGTGCCTCAAACATGGCCAAAACAAGACTCCACGGGTTAACTGGTTATTTATCCCATTCGGTGTTTATGGGATCAGTCCTTGCGCCAATTGGCAGTAGCAATTTTCTACGAAACACAGGAACAGGAGTAGGCCATTCAAACCCAAGAGCCTGCCCCACCGTTCAATGAGATCATGGCTGACCTTTGATCTAACAACAGCCTTTGGCCTTTATCCCATAATACTTTGCTTGACAAAAATTGATCAATCACAGATTTAGAATTAACAACTGATCTGGCACCAATTACCATTTGTGGGAGAGAGTTCCATCCCACTACCAACCTTTGAGTGAAGAAGCGCTTCCTAACATCTCTCCTGAACGCTCTGGCCCCAATTAGTTTTCAATTGAAGTGGATCAAGTAACAAACCATAGATCAGGCAGCCCACATTAGATACTCTTCCTTTGCAAAGAGGGGTTCTGATTGGAGCTAGTGCGGTACAATGGGCAGGGCTTTCAGACTCTGTTGGGGTCGGGATTGGAGATGAATGGGGTCTGAAAATACCGGCACAGGCCATTTTGACTGAGGTGGGTATTGGGCCAACCCCCACGGGGTGGGCAGCCAATTAGGCTCATTAAGAGTGGTATTAAGGGCAGTTCAAGAAGGTTGACACAGGACGGAGGGGTAGGTAACTGTCAGGAGGAAGGCGCCAAGTGGCAGGTGTGCCTCCCTACCGGTATTGTACTGTAGCCAAAGGTCGCTCATTAGAGTGACCCCCCCCCCCCCCCCAATCCAGTTCTCCCCCCCTCACCCCTGTGGCGGCAGGACGGCACAGTGGTTAGCACTGCTGCCTCACAGCACCAAGGACCGAGGTTCGATTCGGCCTTGGGTGACTGTGCGGAGTTTGCACTTTCTCCCCCTGTGTGTGCGTGGGTTTCCCCCGGATGCTCCGGTTTCCTCCCACAGTCCAAAGATGTGCGGGTTAGGTGGATTGGCCGTGCTAAAATTGCCCCTTCGTGTCCAAAGATGTGCAGGTTAGGTGGGTTTATGGGGATAGGGCGAAGGGAGGGCCTAGGTGGGGTGCCCTTTTGGAGGGTCGGTGCAACTCGATGGGCTGAATGGCCTCCCGCTGCACTGTCGGAATTTTATGAAACACCCTGTCCTACAAATCCCACAGTGGCTGTTTTGCCTGTCTTTTGATTACATTTATTGAAAGGCTGCAGAGAGACTGCTTCCAAGTTGAAGCTCCCCCTCAGCTAGTCACCCTCTATTGCAGCTTGCCGCTCCTCTCAAGGCTACCACTGTCAAAATCCGAATGAATGACTGTTTGCCCACCCATCCCAACCACCAAGGGGTAGGCTCAGGGCCCAGAAACAGGCCCGCCCCCAAAATCCAGCTCAGTAAGTTTGCTAAACATTGAAATTTACAGGAGTTGAGTAGCGTGTCGGAGTGCAGCTTCAGATATACATTCCCAGAAGCAGCAAATACACTGAATTCTGGGAGGATTTTATCAAAGCTGCAAATCTTTGTCTCACAGCTCTGAAGATTGTAATATCACCACGGCAACAGTGCCTCCTCCGGAGGTTCCAAGCACCATGGGTGATGGTCTTCAGCCAATTCGATTCACTCCACATGATATCGAGAAACAGCGCGGGCAGCATGGTGGCGCAGTGGTTAGCACTGCTGCCTCACGACACCGAGGACCCGGATGCAATCCCGGCTCTGGGTCACTGTCCGTGTGGAGTTTGCACATTCTCCCCATTGTTGCTGCTAACTTTAGCCTTAGTTTAATTGCTCTGTTTTATCACCTTTGCTCTTAAGTCGCCAGGTATCTTTCTGATACCGCCACGTGGTTCAAGTCCGAGTAATGATCAATAATCCAACACACCGCTTAGTAAGAGTTAAATCAGCGCACATTTATTATATACAGTAATCAATACTCATGCATAGATTCTACTTCTAAGCTACTTCCTACAACTAACAGGCCAATACTTAACTTGGAAATGGCCCACCAGGTCAGGGAAACGAATGGCCTTTCGTTTGGGTTCTGAGCCTGCTGGATTCGAAGCTGGTACAGATCGATAGCTAGGAGCGCCTATCTCGTAGCGAGCGTTGAAGTAAGACTTACGATTTGAGCGGCTGTTGCAGAAGGTCAGCAGAAGGGGTTGCAGAAGGGTGGCAGAGAGGAGAAGGATCGATTTGAACTTGGACTCTATACTTATAGTCCCCAGGGGCTTCCCGCCTATCGGGGCGGACCCTGTACCTGGTTCCAAGTGATTGGACTTTGTCCCAATCACTTGGTTCAATATTCTCCAATGCTGGAGCGATTCCTTGATCGATGGGCGGTCTTGGGGTGATCGTTCACCTCCCTTTGTGTAGGCTCCTGTTGGCGCCGAAAAGTCTGGGTTGGCTTTGTGTCTAATTTGTTGCACATTGTTCCCGGGGATGGCTCATTAATATTCAGATGGCTGGTGTTTTGTTGTGCTGATGGCTGCAGGTATCGATCATGTCTGGCCTTCCTAGAGGCGAATACACAGTTTTACCTGCAGCTGCTTGTTTTGGTCCTGTTTGCTGATTTTCCCATCAGCCTTTTCCGTTCGCCATTTTAAATCGGGGTTGGCCATTCTAAATCGGGAGTTAGCCATTTTAACAGGCTACACCATGTCTGCGTGGGTCCCACCCCCACAACCCAAAAGATGTGCAGGGTACCTGGATTGGGCACGCTAAATTGCCCCTTAATTGGAACAAAAGATTTGGGTACTTTAAGTTATAAAAAGAAAGATATCAAGAAACGCCCAAAGGCACTGGGCGGTTACCGTTAACCAGAAACTGAACTGAACTAGCCATCTGACTGACGGCTACCTGACTGATTCCAGGGATGGCGGGACTGTCACATGAGGAGAGATTGACTAGGTTGGGATTGTTCTCGCTGGAGTTCAGAAGAATGAGGGGGGATCTCATGGAGACTTATAAAATTCTAACTGGACTAGACAGGGTAGATGCAGGAAAGATGTTTTTCAATGATGGGTGTGTCCAGAACCAGGGGTCACAACCTGAGGATTCAGGGTAAACCATTTCGGACAGAGATAAGGAGACATTTCTTCATACAAAGAGTGGTGAGCCTGTGGAATTCATTGCCACAGGAAGTAGTTGATGCGAAAACATTGAATATATTCAAGAGGCGACTAGATGTAGCACTTGGGGAGAATGGGATCAAAGGTTATAGGGAGCAAGCAGGATTAGGCTATTGTGTTGGATGATCAGCCGTTATCGTGATGAATGGCGGAGCAGACTCGAAGGGCCAAAAGGCCTCCTCATGCTCCTATCTTCTACGTATCTATGTATCTAAGTATTGTGGCTACAAGAGCAGATCAGAGGCTGGGAATCCCGCGGCAAGTAACTCACCTCCTGATTCCATCCTCCTCCTTAAACACTTGCTTTCCGCCACCATCGCCGCACAGTGGCAGCCGTGTGAACCATCGACAAGACGCACTGCAGGAGCTCACCAAGGTTCCTTCGGCAGCACCTTCCACACCCGCGACCGGTACCATCTAGAAGGACAACCTGTAATACCCATCCCTAACTGCCCTCATGGCGATGAGCTGCCTTCATGACCACATCCCCACAGTGCCCCCAGCCCCAAATAATGTCTCCACCCACCCCCCCCACCCAGCCCGAGGATCAGCCCACATCCGACTGTGGCTGCGCTGGACTGAGTCCGCAGCCGCCACGCCGAGTTTCTGACAGGTGAGACCACGCGTGTCCCCCGCCGTCGGGAACTCGGCCGGTCGGGGGCGGAGCATCGGGGGGGGGGGGGGCCTCAGGCGGCGTCTTGAGGCCATCGATACGTGGCGCGGCGTGCTCATAGAGTGCGCCGCTTTGAAGGGGGCAGAGCATCGCGAAAGCGGCGCCGTCCCCGATTTGGCCGGGAACTCGGATTCTCTAGCCGGCTGCCGAACGTGATTTCGCCGTCGGCGACCGCAGAATCCAGCCCACGGTCTTTTACCGCTCTGGGTAGAATCCTCAATTTGAGGGTCGCTGAGATATGGCTCCTGTCATGATTTTAGTACCAACCATGCGTGGAGGCAGGCCCCGCATCCATACAATTCATAGAACCCGACAGTGCAGACGAAGGCCATTCAGCCCATCGAGTCTGCACTGACCCTCCGAAAGAGCACCCAACTTTGACCCACTCCCCCACCCTATCCCTGCAATCCTGTAATCTAACCGGTACATTGCTGGACTGTGGGAGGAAACCGGAGCAGCCGGAGGAAACCCACGCAGACACGCGGAGAACGTGCAGACTCTACCTCAGTCAGAACGGTTATTGAACCTGTGCTGTTGGCATTATTCTGATCCATAGGCTAGCCCTCTAGCCAACTGACCTAACCCCCCACACTCCCCTTCCTCCCCCCACCCCCACCCCACCCATTTATAACTAATCAATTGATTTTATTTTTTTTAATGTTCAATTTTTTTAATGGTCTGTCTGATTTTTCTCCTGAACATTTCGCGCGGGGTCCTAAAGACCATCTTCTAATTGCTGGAGACCACATGGGAATCCTGAAAGGCTGGCAACCCATGAGTACCACATGTCTGCAGATGAGGACCTCCTAGCAAAGAGAATGGTGGCTTAAGAGTGTGGCACGCACTAAGTGATAAATGTGTCAGTCCTCCTCCGCATTGTAAGGTGCAATCGTGAACCCCACTCCTTGCAAAGAGAGTTTGTGATGTTGCCATAACCTGATATGCTGGAGAGGGTGGGGAAGAGATCCCCCAGGATGCTGCCTGGGCTTTAGGGTCTGAGCTAGGAGTAGCGATTGGATCGGCTTGGGGTTGTTTTCCGTTGTGACTGGATAGAGATGTATAAGATTACGAGGAGCATTGATGGGGTGCATGGGAAGGCACTTCTTCCATTAGTGGAGGGGTGAATAACCAGGGGGGGGGGCATAGATTTAAGCCAAGAGGTAGAAGGTTAAGAGGGGAGTTCAGGAGAAACTTTGCACCCTGGAGGGTGGTGGAAGTCTGAAAAAGGTGGTTTAATCAGAAACTTTCGTAACATTTAATAAGTATTCGCTTGCACTGCCATAAGCTCCAGGCCTGTGGGATGAGCGCTGGAAAGTAGGATTAGTGTATTCAGATCTTTGTTGACCAGCAGAGACGCAATGGGCTGAATAGCCTTCTTCTGTGCTGTAAATGTCCACAAATCTTTAGCAGTCACAGAGCAGTCCGGATACGTCCCCAGGAAACTAAGGAAATTCGGCAGGTCCACATTGACTCTTACCAACTTTTACAGATGCACCATAGAAAGCATCCTATCGGGCTGCATCACAGCCTGGTATGGCAACTGCTCGGCCCAGGATCGCAAGAAACTTCAGAGAGTCGTGAACACCGCCCAGTCCATCACACGAACCTGCCTCCCATCCATTGACTCGGTCTACACCTCCCGCTGCCTGGAGAAAGCGGGCAGCATAATCAAAGATCCCTCCCACCCGGCTTACTCACTCTTCCAACTTCTTCCATCGGGCAGGAGATACAGAAGTCTGAGAACACGCACGAACAGACTCAAAAACAGCTTCTTCCCCACTGTCACCAGACTCCTAAATGACCGTCTTATGGACTGACTTCATTAACACTACACCCTGTATGCTTCACCCGATGCCAGTGCTTATGTAGTTACATTGTATATGTTGTGTTGCCCCATTATGTATTTTCTTTTATTCCCTTTTCTTCTCATGTACTTAATGATCTGTTGAGCTGCTCGTAGAAAAATACTTTTCACTGTTCCTCGGTACACGTGACAATAAACAAATCCAATCCAATCCAATCCAATAGGACAGCCAAATAAATGATTTATTACCAAAAATAAAGTTCCAGTCGGGCCCACTCTGACGCTCAGCTCCTACCTAGCCCGCTTTTAAGGTCCTGAGTTAACTATCCCGCTGAGTGGGGCAGCTGGTATTTCGCGAGGCTCAAGGGGAGATTAATCGGGTCATCCCGAGGGGGTCACAGCAGAATCTATGCATCTAGGAGCTTCCTTCTTTGATCATTCTTGCATTTCCTGCTGGGCGGCACAGTAGCGCAGTGGTTAGCATAGTTGCTTCACAGCGCCAGGGTCCCAGGTTCGATTCCCGGCCTCGGGTCACTGACTGTGTGGAGTCTGCACGTTCTCCCCGTGTGTGCGTGGGTTTCCTCCGGGTGCTCCGGTTTCCTGCCACAGTCCAAAGATGTACCGGTTAGGTGGATTGGCCGTGCTAAATTGCCCTTAGTGTGCAAAAAGGGTGGCTGGGGTTACTGGGTTAAGGGGATAAAGGGGATAGGGTGGAGGCATGGGGCTTAAGTAGGGTGCTCTTGGGGCAGCACGGTGGCACAGTGGTTAGCTACTGCCTCACAGCACCGAGGTCCCAGGTTCGATCCCGGCTCTGGATCACTGTCCATGTGGAGTTTGCACATTCTCCCCATGTTTGCGTGGATTTCGCCCCCACAACCCAAAGATGTGCAGGGTAGGTGAATTGGCCACACTCAATTGCCCCTTAATTGGAAAAAATGAATTGGATACTCTAAATTTATTTTTAAAAAGTAGGGTGCTCTTTCCAAGGGCAGTTGTAGACTCGATGGGCTGAATGGCTTCCTTCTGCACTGTACATTTTATGATTCTATGGAACCTGAACCCTCTTCATTTTTTCTGTCTCTTCTAGGCCAGAGCTTAGGATACGGTTTCGTCAACTATGTGGACCCAAACGATGCGGACAAAGCCATTAACACCTTGAATGGGCTCAAGCTGCAAACTAAAACTATCAAGGTAGGCACATCTCTTGTCATCTCTTCGTGTAGCACCCTCATTGTCTGAGGGGTGCAAACCGTGCCTTACAGCATAATAAGGGGCAAGGTGAGGAGACCCCCGCCGAACGGCTATCGCAACCAGTACAGGGATTTAACTCAAACTGCTGGTGTTATCCTGCACCTCGCTATCTAGTCAACCAGCCAACTGAGTTAACCATCCCCCTGCGTTTGATGTATTTAGGGAGCAGCTATATGAGGGAGAAGGATATATTGATAGGATTTGAGATGAAGTAGGGGTTGGAGGAGAATTGTGTGGAGTGTCAATACCAGCATGGGTTATTTGACGGATTGACCCGTTTCTAGGCTGTATACTGTAGGGGTGATGGTGGCGTAACATCACTGGATTTGTAATCCAGAGGGCCAGGCTAATGCTCTGGGATGACAGGAACATAAATCTGGAATTAAAAGCCAGTCTCAGTAACCGCGACCATGAAACTATCATTGAGTATCGTTAAAAAGCCCCCCTGGTTCATTAACGCCTCTTCAGGGAAGGAAATCTGCCGTCCTTACCCGGTCTGACTTACTTGTGACTCCAGACACGCAGCAATGTGGTTGACTCTTGGTTGCCCCTCTGCATTGGCCTAACCAGTCACTCAGTTCAAAGGTCAATTAGGGATGGGTAACAAATGCTGTGACGCCCAGGAGGAAAGAATAAAGTAAAAAAACAAACCCTCCCCGTTCTTCTGTCTACGTGAAGACATTTTTTCTCCAAAAAATAAAGGTTTATTTGTCGGGACTTGTTCGTCCTGGCTTCTGTCCCTGGCACCTTTCGTCAGGCACGGTACCCACCTCAGCGTCTCCCCACCCTCTCTGCTTCTCTCCCCCACCCCACTTCCCCAACACCCACCTCTCTCCAAAGTCCTATTTTCCCCCCAACCCAGCGCCAGGCCAATTAAAATTTCACGCCTTCAGACTGGTCAATTTTTGTTAAGCAAGGGTAATTCAGGAATATGGAAGCAAAGTGGGCAGGTGGATTTGAGATACGGACGGTGCCATAATCTCATTGAATGGAGGGACAGGCTCAAGGGGACCAAAGGCCTCTTGTCCCTGGCCTTGACCCAAGTAGACATTACTGTTGGGAAATAGAACTGGAAAGTATCCTGATGGTGAGGTACCATCATTAAATATGCCACACTATACACCACAGATGTAAGTGAAACAAAATAGGTTCTAGAACTTTCCAGGAAGTCTCCTCAAAGCATTGATTGCTGTGCACCCCCTGCCCCCAGGGCCGGCTCAATCCTTTGGTCAAAACGGCAGATGTGACCCCAAATATATCAATGTGGCCGGATTCACATATTGGCACTAGAAAGGGCGCAGAGGAGATTTACCGGGATTTTGCCTGGGTTGGGGCGTATCAGCTGTGAAGAGGGGCTTGTTAGGCTGGAGTTGTACTCCTTGGAGCAGAGAAGGCTGAGGGGGGGAGGGACATGATCGAGGTACACAAAATTATGAGGGGGATATATATATAGGGGTGGTTAGCATCGCTGCCTCACAGCGCCAGGGACCCGGGTTCAATTCCGGCCTAGGGTGACTGTCTGTGCGGAGTCTGCACGTACTCCCCGTGTCTGCGTGGGTTTCCTCCGGGTGCTCCGGTTTCCTCCCACAGTCCAAAGATAGCATGTTAGGTGGATTGGCCATCCTGAATTAGTGTCCCGGGATGTACAGGTTAGGATACGGGATCGGGCGGTGGAGTGAGCCGAGGGAGGGTGCTCTTTCAGTGGGTCGGTGCAGACTTGATGGGTCTCCTTCTGCACTGTAGGAATTCTATGGTTCTATGATAGATAGGAAGATTCTTTTCCCCTTAGTAGAGGGGTCAATATCAGGGGTACATAGATTTAAGGAGGGGAGATTTAGAGGGGATTTGAGGAGAAGCCTTTTAACCCAGAGGGTGGTGGGAATCTGGAACTCGCTGCTTGAACGGGTGGTCGAGGCGAGAACCCTCACAGCGTTTGAGAAGCTTTAAGATGAAATGCCAGAGCGTACAAGTGCTGGTAAATGGGATGAGAATAGATAGGTGCTCGATGGCCGGCACAACCACGATGGGCCGAAGGGCAGCACTGCTCAATTTTACCCTCCTCCATCCCCCGGCCTCACTCAACTGGGATAGGGGAGAGTGTTGAGAGGAGGGGGGAGAATTAAAATAGGGTCCACGGGTACAGGTCAATTAATCACCCACTGGGGAGAGTCACGGCATGAAGAATTGTCCGCCGGATGAGATGTGGAGGGTGGGGAGGGTGGGTTGCCAGGGCAGGGGTTGGGGGGGGTGGGGGGTGGGTGCCGGCATCCACAGAACGGTGACCGCAGCCCCGGACCGAGTCAACAATTTTCAGTCGGCAAAACAAGCAGCACAAACTCTCCGAGGGATTACGCAAAAGTAAAACTGAAGAAGCATAATTCCTCGGAGGATCTAGGCAAGAAAAAACTGATGACAATGGACGCGGCGTATAAGTCGCGCAGGCATCTATTTATAATGCAGTCAGAGGGAGATGGAAGGTTCTGGTTCTGTGCTATTTTTGGGGGGGGGGGGCGAACAAAAGGTTTGCAGCAAATGCCACAGATCTTCAGGGAGCTGTCACAGTGACTCCGCAGCAACTGCACTGGCTCCAGGTTTACTTGGGCAATTATCATTTATTTGATTTCAGCGTCTTTCCGTACAAGCCTTGGGAGTGGGGAATGGGTGGAGCTACAAAATTGCATGACTTATCCCTACAGAGAATTTGACAGGCACTAGAGTGCACAGGAGAGGCTGTGAGAGCCTACCAGAAGAGCCCCCTGTTAAATCGTATTTTCAGCCCAGAAATAGGCCGCTCGGCCCAACTAGACTATGCTAGTGTTTATGCTTCACATGAGAATCCTCTCATCTTATTTGTCTAGCCCCATCAACATACCCCTCTATTCCATTCTTCCCCATATAGCTATCTTTTCAATAATTCCACGTTCTGCATCTCAACTACCCGGGTACAAGTTCCACATTCGACCGGTCCATATCCACCCACAAGCGTTTCAAGGTTAATGCAGCTCCGTAAATTAACAAAAGGGCTGACATTCATATGGCGCCTGCCATGAACAATTGCCCCAAGGTGTAATGCAAAGAACAAAGAAATGTACAGCACAGGAACAGGCCCTTCGGCCCTCCAAGCCCGTGCCGACCATGCTGCCCGACTAAACTACAATCTTCTACACTTCCTGGGTCCGTATCCTTCTATTCCCATCCTATTCATATATTTGTCAAGATGCCCCTTAAATGTCCCTATCGTCCCTGCTTCCACTACCTCCTCCGGTAGCGAGTTCCAGGCACCCACTACCCTCTGCGTAAAAAACTTGCCTCGTACATCTACTCTAAACCTTGCCCCTCTCACCTTAAACCTATGCCCCCTAGTAATTGACCCCTCTACCCTGGGGAAAAGCCTCTGACTATCCACTCTGTCTATGCCCCTCATAATTTTGTATACCTCTATCAGGTCTCCCCTCAACCTCCTTCGTTCCAGTGAGAACAAACCGAGTTTATTCAACCGCTCCTCATAGCTAATGCCCTCCATACCAGGCAACATTCTGGTAAATCTCTTCTGCACCCTCTCTAAAGCCTCCACATCCTTCTGGTAGTGTGGCGACCAGAATTGAACACTATACTCCAAGTGTGGCCTAACTAAGGTTCTATACAGCTGCAACATGACTTGCCAATTCTTATACTCAATGCCCCGGCCAATGAAGGCAAGCATGCCGTATGCCTTCTTGACTACCTTCTCCACCTGTGTTGCCCCTTTCAATGACCTGTAGACCTGTACTCCTAGATCTCTTTGACTTTCAATTCTCTTGAGGGTTCTACCATTCACTGTATAGTCCCTACCTGCATTAGACCTTCCAAAATGCATTACCTGACATTTGTCCGGATTAAACCCCATCTGCCATCTCTCCGTCCAAGTCTCCAGACAATCTAAATCCTGCTGTATCCTCCGACAGTCCTCATCGCTATCCGCAATTCCACCAACCTTTGTGTCGTCTGCAAACTTACTAATCAGACCAGTTACATTTTCCTCCAAATCATTTATATATACTACAAAGAGCAAAAGTCCCAGCACTGATCCCTGTGGAACACCACTGGTCACAGCCCTCCAATTAGAAAAGCATCCCTCCATTGCTACTCTCTGCCTTCTATGGCCTAGCCAGTTCTGTATCCACCTTGCCAGCTCACCCCTGATCCCGTGTGACTTCACCTTTTGTACTAGTCTACCATGAGGGACCTTGTCAAATCTTAGTGACCTCCTCGAAAAACTCTATCAAGTTAGTGAGACACGACCTCCCCTTCACAAAACCGTGCTGCCTCTCACTAATACGTCCATTTGCTTCCAAATGGGAGTAGATCCTGTCTCGAAGAATTCTCTCCAGTAATTTCCCTACCACTGAAGTAAGGCTCACCGGCCTGTAGTTCCCGGGATTATCCTTGCTACCCTTCTTAAACAGAGGAACAACATTGGCTATTCTCCAGTCCTCCGGGACATCCCCTGAAGACAGCGAGGATCCAAAGATTTCTGTCAAGGCCTCAGCAATTTCCTCTCCAGCCTCCTTCAGTATTCTGGGGTCGATCCCATCAGGCCCTGGGGACTTATCTACCTTAATATTTTTTAAGACACCAACACCTCGTCTTTTTGGATCACAATGTGACCCAGGCTATCTACACCCCCTTCTCCAGACTCAACATCTACCAATTCCTTCTCTTTGGTGAATACTGATGCAAAGTATTCATTTAGTACCTCGCCCATTTCCTCTGGCTCCACACATAGATTCCCTTGCCTATCCTTCAGTGGGCCAACCCTTTCCCTGGCTACCCTCTTGCTTTTTATGTACGTGTAAAAAGCCTTGGGATTTTCCTTAACCCTATTTGCCAATTACTTTTCGTGACCCCTTCTAGCCCTCCTGACTCCTTGCTTAAGTTCCTTCCTACTTTCCTTATATTCCACGCAGGCTTCGTCTGTTCCC
Organism: Scyliorhinus torazame; assembly: GCF_047496885.1. Lineage (NCBI taxonomy): Eukaryota > Metazoa > Chordata > Chondrichthyes > Carcharhiniformes > Scyliorhinidae > Scyliorhinus > Scyliorhinus torazame. The sequence continues at coordinate 18,661,049 of NC_092733.1, forward strand.
AGCCTTTTAGCCCTGACAAATGCCTCCTTTTTCTTTTTGACGAGGCCTACAATATCATTCGTCATCCAAGGTTCCCGAAAATTGCCGTATTTATCTTTCTTCCTCACAGGAACATGCCTGTCCTGTATTCCTTTCAACTGACACTTGAAAGCCTCCCACATGTCAGATGTTGATTTGCCCTCAAACATCCGCCCCCAATCTATGTTCTTCAGTTCCCGCCTAATATTGTTATAATTAGCCTCCCCCAATTTAGCATATTCATCCTCGGACCACTCTTATCCTTGTCCACCAGTACTTTAAAACTTACTGAATTGTGATCACTGTTACCGAAATGCTCCCCTACTGAAACATCTACCGTCTGGCCGGGCTCATTCCCCAATACCAGGTCCAGTACCGCCCCTTCCCTAGTTGGACTGTCTACATATTGTTTTAAGAAGCCCTCCTGGATGCTCCTTACAAACTCTGCCCCGTCTAAGCCCCTGGCACTAAGTGAGTCCCAGTCAATGTTGGGGAAGTTGAAGTCTCCCATCACCACAACCCTGTTGTTTTTACTCTTTTCCAAAATCTGTCTACCTATCTGCTCCTCTATCTCCCGCTGGCTGTTGGGAGGCCTGTAGTATACCCCCAACATTGTGACTGCACCCTTCTTATTCCTGATCTCTACCCATATAGCCTCACTGCCCTCTGAGGTGTCCTCTCGCAGTACAGCTGTGATATTCTCCCGAACAAGTAGCGCAACTCCACCTCCCCTTTTACATCCCCCTCTATCCCACCTGAAACATCTAAATCCTGGAACGTTTAGCTGCCAATCCTGCCCTTCCCTCAACCAGGTCTCTGTAATGGCAACAACATCATAGTTCCAAGTACTAATCCAAGCTCTAAGTTCATTTGCCTTACCTGTAATGCTCCTTGCATTAAAACATATGCACTTCAGGCCACCAGACCCACTGTGTGCAGCAACTTCTCCCTGTCTGCTCTGCCTCAGAGCCACACTGTCCCTATTCCCTAGTTCTCCCTCAATGCTCTCACCTTCTGACCTATTGCTCCCGTGCCCACCCCCCTGCCATACTAGTTTAAACCCTCCCGTGTGACACTAGCAAACCTCGCGGCCAGGATATTTATGCCTCTCCGGTTTAGATGCAACCCGTCCTTCTTATACAGGTCACACCTGCCCCGGAAGAGCTCCCAGTGGTCCAGATAATGGAAACTCTCCCTCCTACACCAGCTGTTTAGCCACGTGTTTAGCTGCTCTATCTTCCTATTTCTAGCCTCACTGGCACGTGGCACAGGGAGTAATCCCGAGATTACAACCCTTGAGGTCCTGTCTTTTAACTTTCTGCCTAGCTCCCTGAACTCCTGCTGCAGGACCTCATGCCCCTTCCTGCCTATGTCGTTAGTACCAATATGTACAACGACCTCTGCCTGTTTGCCCTCCCCCTTCAGGATGCCCTCTACCCGTTCGGAGACATCCTGGACCCTGGCACCAGGGAGGCAACATACCATCCTGGAGTCTCTTTCACATCCACAGAAGCGCCTATCTGTGCCCCTGACTATAGAGTCCCCTATTACTATTACTCTTCTGCGCTTTGACCCTCCCTTCTGAACATCAGAGCCAGCCGTGGTGCCACTGCTCTGGCTGATGCTGTTTTCCCCTGATAGGCTATCCCCCCCGACAGTATCCAAAGGGGTATATCTGTTCGAGAGGGCGACAACCACAGGGGATTCCTGCACTGACTGCCTGCCCTTTCTGGTGGTCACCCATTTCTCTGCCTGCACCTTGGGTGTGACCACATTTACATAACTGCATTGAAAGTTGCTTTCTGAATTTTGTCCACTTGAGGCTACCATACACACATGTACCAGCAGAAGGAGTCTGCCAGGATGAGATTTTTATTTTTTAAAAGACTCCATGTTTAACGGATCGTGCATTTTCAAAATCCCTGCCGGGACATCTAACTCCTTCTGCACTGTGGAGGATGGGAAACCAAGAGGTCTGCAGGGGTTTTGGAAGGTGAGAGGTGTAGAATAAACTTGCATTTGCTTAGCACCTATCCCATCCTCCGAACATCCCAAGGTGCTTTTTGACCAATTAAGTATTTTTGAAGTGCAGCCCCTGGTGTAATGAGTGCACAGCAAGATCCCACAAGCGGTCAATGCAAAATACCAGGGGTCTCTTTTTCGAAAAGTGTCATGTGACCCTTCATAACCATCTGAGGCGGCAACTGGAGGCCTTGATTTAACTTCTCAACCATCAGGGTACAACTCTGACTGTGCAGTTTCACAGAGCTAATCGATAAGATGATCAAAGGCTCGGTCCGAGATTCGGGTCTTAAGGGCCATCTTAGAGGAATCGCAGAATCCCTACAATGCAGAAGGAGGCCATGCGGCCATTGAGTCTGCACTGATTCTCTGAAAGAGCACCCTGCCGAGGCCCACTCGCCCGCCCACCCTGTCCTATCCCCGCAACCTAGCCTGCACACCACTGGACTTGCAGGAGGAAACCGGAGCACCCGGAGGAAACCCACGCAGACACGGGGGAGAAATGCAGATTCCACACAGACAGTCACCTGAGGCTGGAATTGAACCCAGGTCCCTGGTGCTGTGAGGCAGCAGTGCTAACCACTGGGCCAACGTGCCGCCCACATAGGTACAAGGTTCCCCATTCTATCACGCCTGATTTCCTATGTCCTGGCTTTAGCAGCCATTCCCTCCGCTGTCTGGGGCCTTACGCGCTGGAATTCCTTGCCTAAACCTCCCCACCCCCCCTCTCTCCAACTCTTCACTTCCTGGCAGCACGGTGGCACAGTCCAAAAATGTGCAGGTTAGGTGGATTGGCCAGGCTAAATTGCCCCTTAGTGTCCAATAGGTTAGGTGGGGTTACGGGGATAGGGTCGGGGCCCCGGGCCTAGGTAGGGGGGGGGGGGGTAGAAACACCGGGTTCTCGGAGGGTTTTGCGGCTGGAAGAGGTGTCAGAGTTAGAGAGGAGGTGGGTCAGGAAGGGATCTGAAAGGCAATGATGGTCATTTCAAATCGCAGACGTTGTTGGATGTTGTTGGATTCAGTGTAGGTCAGCGAGCTCAGGGGTGATGGATGAACAGGGGATGGTGAGAGTTCAGGTCGTGGTTTAAGAAAGGATCACTCGCTCTCTGGACTCGTGCGTCGAAGGATGGACACTTTTGGGGAAGTACTGGAGAGCGTGGAAGGCCGACGTAGGCCAGACTGAGAAGATGGGAAGGCCAAGGGAGGGGTGAGGGTGAACGTAGCTTGCACCGAGGGGTGGGAATGTATGGAACAGGTTGGAAAGATATCCCGCCTTTCATGAACGCACTAAAAAGCACATTGCCCGATGGTTAACTCTTCACTGGTTTGTGGGAGTTGGCTGTGTGAAAATTGGCTACCCACACTCCCTACATTCCAAAAGCGACGACACGTCAAAAGCCCAAAGGTCACAAAGGAGACACTGCATGAACAGGAGCACTTTTACTCCTTTTGAGAAAATGAGCTGTCTTCTTTTAACACTATTTAGGGTTGTGTCACAATTCAGACAGGGTTACATTCTCCTCAAAGCGACAGGCCAGATTTGGCGAATTAGCCTAATCCTGTCACAATCCAGGCCAATTTGGAACAGAAGGGCTTTTCAGCACTCGCCCATTGTTCCCTCAAAGCTGTTAAGCGTCCTCCATTTCACATATGCTCGTGCCCACGTGCGGGAAAGCAAGCCACAAATCACCCAATAATGAATGCCTCTAAATGGCTGGTGTGCATTTCAGTTGCCAGGCATGTCAAATCCCCATTCTGCGCTCCCCAGTGACAGGATCCTCCCCGCTGTGAGTCAGCCTCGCAATTAGCTGCTCGAAGCGGCAGATGGGACCTCCGTCGGATCTGTTCCGGACTTCTGGATGCCAGTTAATTACAATCAGACGAAAATGGGTAGCTTGACCCGACTGTGTGCAATGTGGCTCCTCGGTCTGAGGGATGTTGTGCAGAACATAAATGTGATTTTTATTTTTTTTTGGCCTGGTTGCTCTGATTTCGAAGGAAAATGGGGAAGGGCGCAGACCGTGTTGTTTTTTCAACAAACAACAACCCCCCCCCCCCCCCCCCCCCCCCCCCACCCCCCCACCGCCCAAAACAAAAACAATTTGCATTTATATCGCGCCTTTCACAGCTTCGGGGTGTCCCAGACACTTAAACGCCAATTAATTACTCTCTTCAATGCAGGAAACAGCGCCGTCGACTTAATAATAATAACCTTTATTGTCACAAGTAGGCTTACATTAACACTGCAATGAAGTCACTGTGAAAATCCCCTAGTCGCCACACCCCGGCGCCTGTTCTGGTACACGGAGGGAGAATTCAGAATGTCCAATTCACCCAACAAGCACGTCTTTCGGGACTTGTGGGAGGAAACCGGAGCACCCGCAGGAAACCCACGCAGACACGGGGGAGAACGTGCAGACTCCGCACGGACAGTGACCCAAGCCGGGAGTCGAACCTGGGACCCTGGAGCTGTGACGCCACGGTGCCCACAAACAGCAATGGGCTAAGTGACCAGATAATCTGTTTCTAGGCGTAGGTTGGAGGACAAATGCTGGCCCAGGGCGCTGGGGAGAAGTCCCGTTCTCGCCTCCGAAATAGCGCCATAGTTACCTTTTTCCTTCAGCCAAGGGGTTTGATGCCTCAGCCTATCAACAGCACCTCTCTCTTTCCCCCCCCCCCCCCAACAGTGCTGCCTTCCCTCAGTGCCGCACTGGGAATGTTAGCCGGGCTCAAGCCCCCTGGAGTGCGATTTTGCACATCCCCAACCTTCGAGGTTCAGAGGGAGAGAGCTACTCACCGAGCCACAGGCCAACACCTTTAGTGGGTGACCTGAGAGAGAGAGAGAGAGTGGAGAGGCTCAGCATTTTCAGTTTGGACATCCCGGGACAGAATGATCCCACGGGGGGGTCCTTAGCTGCGAGGATTAAGAGAGAACGTGTGAGCGAGTATCCTCCGGCCCTGCGAGATAAGAGACATCTCCAGAGGGGTGGCATTTGATGTAGCGTCAACGCCAGGAAAAGGTTAAAGCAGTGCAAGAAAGGAAGTCTGACTAACAGAAATCACAAATGCCAGATGGGAGGGAGAGAGAGACCCCAAGGAATTCTTCACCTTTCAGCACAAAATACAGGGATGGGGGGGGGAGGGGGGGGTCATTTCAAGATTTTGTAAGTCAAGAAAGGTGTTACGCTAGCTGAACAGAGCCAGGAAATAGGAGGTAAAGAGCATCCCAAATTTAATCCTCATGCACTTGTCGTCGGAGTCAGGCAAGGGGCTATCGTGGACAATAAGTTGCCAAAGATAAGCTATGGAGCCTTGGAAGGGCCAACATTTTAGGCCATGGACTGGTGTTATTGGTCAATAAGACACTAGCTGGGCGATAGCTTCCCCATTATCTTCGTTCTGACAGGCAACCAGACAATAGGAGGAGCGATTGCATGCGGACGATTTAATTTATAGTGGATGCGGAATATAAACTCGCCAAAATGGCCGAAGTCTCTCCTCAGGGCGATCTTTAGCCTGCCCTCTTCTCCACCCAAGAGCCCCCAAACATTCTCTCCCCCCACCACCACCCCCATCATTTTTCAAGACCATCCTGCTTCACCCTCTTTTGATTTTTATCTTAAAGACGCGGTGGCCGGGTCTTTGACAGAGAAGATGTTCAGGAGGTTGCCATGGAGACACAGTTCCCTTAAGGTTAATTTACGAAACATTTTGTACCTCGTCTCGTGGGGGTGTAGCTGTAATGACAGCCTTAGTTCATAGCCTGCGCCTTTCTCTGTCATTTCATGTGCGCTGGATTAACCGTGGATCCCTCCAAGAAGCCAGTTTGTCTGACAGATGGAGGAGCTGCGTTATTGCCATGGCAAAAATTAGCTTCAGAATTCTCCTGGGACGGGGATGGCTTGTGTAGTGAATGTGAGAGGGATTATGGGTAGGTCACTGCAGCAAGACTCCGCTACACAATCTGTTCTGTGTAGCAGGCAATTAATGGCTTGTTTTAACAGGATCAGGAGCATCAACTGAAAAAGAGATTCCATAACCTATTTTTCTCAATATGTAGTAATGGAGCGTGAGGCTTTCATTCGGATTTAGCCGAGGCTTTTTAAAATTTGAACGGATGGTTGTAACAATTAGCCTGAGCAGCTTGCAGTTGGCAATGGATTCAAATGGCTCCAAATCCTTTGGTTCAAAAACATTCCCAGTGATGTCGAGGTGGACCGGCCGAGAGGAGGGGCAGACTGGAGGGGCTGAAGGGCCAGCTCCAGTTCCGGTGACGCTGTTATACAGCCGGCAAAGCCCACTGGGCTCATCCTCGTGTAGGCCAAACCAGACCACCCCCCCTCAACGCAACATTCAGCAGTCTCTTAAACAACACAAGGCCAATGCCTCAGTTCCAAGCGTTGGCCGCTTTGTCTGATATCGGTCACGAATGGCCCTTTCTTCGCCATTCACCTACGCCACCAGTCCATGGCCTTAAAAAGGTGACCTCTCAAGGCTTAAGGACAGCACGTTAATGTAGCCGACATTCGACCGTTGCATCGCCAAAACCTTACGGTCTTGCACCCATCAGGCCTAACTCAAGAAACCGCGTTTCAGACCGATCACAAGAATTTCTAACCGCAGGAGAAATGGCTCCCCCTTTGCTTTCCCCATGGCAACGCCTCGGCCAATCAGAGTCGACTTGCCAACTGATCAGCTCCTGCGGTATAAATTGTTGTGAGCTTTTGAAATTTGGCATTCTTGCATTTGGCCTGATGCGTGGAAGATGAAAAGCTTCGGCAGCACCTTCCTTTCTTTTCAGCCACACAGCGGTCAGGCGAGTCAATCATCTGCGAGCTTGCAGACGCGGGTGGAAACTTTAGAGGCAGGGATAATTGGACCAGGGTGTGTGGTCTAATGTGATAACTCACGGGCAGAAGCCCTCCCTCTGGCACAGCATCTTAGAAACTGAACGCACCGTTCTCAGTAAAAGCCCAGGATCAACGAAAATTCCATCTTTTGCCTTCCTGCACTTTTGAACCAGCCGCATTTTTGAATGCCACCATTTCCACCTTCTAGGTTTCCTACGCCCGGCCCAGCTCCGCGTCCATTCGAGATGCCAACCTGTACGTCAGTGGGCTCCCTAAGACCATGAGCCAGAAAGAGATGGAGCAACTCTTCTCCCAGTACGGCAGAATCATCACCTCACGCATCCTCGTCGACCAAGTTACAGGTAAGGCGCACGTTGCCAGGTTGCCAGTCCGACAGCAGAATTTGAGGTGGTTAATCCTCAGCGCCGTACATGAGACATCCCTAGTCAAGGACAGGGGAAGGGCCATTGATTCAGTCTAACCGGTGCACCGTGCTACCATAGTACGATGCACTTGGCAAACCCCGAGCGACCTATAGAGTATTAACGGGCCCCCCAGCAAATCCTGAACCTAACTGATCAACGTAACCCTTCTAAATTCTGACAATAGATCTCTTGTTCAAAATACGATGTCCGTTACAGCTGTCATGGATTCAGTGGCCTTCTTTGGTCTGTAATGATTCTATGAGCCGAATTTCAGCCACAGAGGATATTTCCCCACTTCCCCGACGTTTAAGACACCACGGGCGCACACAATTTTCCCTCAGGGTGGGGTCTGTTGGTACACCGTTCTGGGATAACGTCATGACCACCATCCCTGGGAGCAGATTCCAGATGGCCACAGGGGCGGGCGCGTCCTGAGGTGAGTTGTTTAGAAGTCCCGCCTCGCTTCTCATGAACTTTGTTCCAGTCATAATAAAAACAGAAAGGCTTGCAGCCCTCACACGACCCTACCCCTTCCGCCTACTCCCCACTGCCCCTCATATCTTCCATGCCAAACTCAAGCTTCCCCCCCCCCCACCCAACCCACCTCCCTCACCCAGCCACCCCCTATTGCCTTTGGGTGTACACCTGAACTCATGATGCACGTTTGGTTCTAGGTCCAGACCAATAAAAGCACCAGCTCAGCAGGGGGTTCTGTTTTGACAGCTGAATTTTTTTTTTGATTGACATCCTTCAGTGGTTATGATAAGTTGTTCTTTATTCTGATCTCTTTTGTCAATGTCTCAATGATCTTTTTTTTTAATAAACATTTTATTGAGGTATTTTTGGTATTGTAACAACAACAAAATAAACAATGTGGGCGAAATTGTCAATGCCGGGTCGGAGAATCGCCGGGGGCTGGCGTGAATCCCGCCCCCGCCGGTTGCCGAAGTCTCCGGCACCGGAGATTCGGCGGGGGCGGGAATCGCGCCGCGCCGGTTGGCGGGCCCCCCCCCCCGCTCGATTCTCCGACCCGGATGGGCCGAAGTCCCGCCGATAAATTGCCTGTCCCGCCGGCGTAAATTGAACCACCTACCTTACCGGCGGGACAAGGCGGCGCGGGCGGGCTCCGGGGTCCTGGGGGTGGCGCGGGGCGATCTGGCCCCGGGGGTGCCCCCACGGTGGCCTGACCCACGATCGGGGCCCACCGATCCGCGGGCGGGCCTGTGCCGTGGGGGCACTCTTTCCCTTCCGCCTCCGCCAAGGTCTCCACCATGGCGGAGGCGAAAGAGACTCCCTCCACTGCGCATGCGTGGGAAACTGTCAGCTGACGCTCTCGGGCATGCGCCGCCCCGAGATGTCATTTCCGCGCCAGCTGGCGGGGCAACAAAGGCCTTTTCCGCCATCTGGCGGGGCGGAAATCCCTCCGGCATCGGCCTAGCCCCTCAATGTTGGGGCTCGGCCCCCAATGATGCGGAGCATTCCGCACCTTTGGGACGGCGCGATGCCTGTCTGATTGGCGCCGTTTTGGGCGCCAGTCGGCGGACATCGCGCCGTTTCCGGAGAATTTCGCCCTGTACATGAAATTATACACATAGTGCAAATGCCATCTCCCTCCCTTACAGGTCCCACCTTTGTTAACCCCCTACTCTAAGCTAAACTAAGCCCCCCCCCCCCCCCCCCCCCCCCCCGTGCTGACGATTAATTTTCCGTGAAGAAGTTGACGAACGGTTGCCACCTCCGGGCGAACCCTAACAGTGACCCTCTCAAGGCGAACTTGATTTTCTCCAAACAGAGAAAGCTAGCCATGTCCGATAGCCAGGTCTCCGACTTCGGGGGCTTTGAGTCCCTCCAAGCTAATAGTATCCCTCTCCGGGTTACCATAGAACATAGAACATAGAATATTACAGCGCAGTACAGGCCCTTTGGCCCTCGATGTTGCGCCGACCTGTGAAGCCACTCTAAAGCCCATCTATACTATTCCCTTATCATCCATATGTCTAGCCAATGACCATTTGAATGCCCTTAGTGTTGGCGAGTCCACTACTGTTGCAGGCAGGGCGTTCCATGCCCTTACTACTCTCTGAGTAAAGAACCTACCTCTGACATCAGTCCTATATCTAGCTCCCCTCAATTTAAAGCTATGTCCCCTCGTGCTAGACATCACCATCCGAGGAAAAAGGCTCTCACTGTCCACCCTATCCAATCCTCTGATCATCTTGTATGCCTCAATTAAGTCACCTCTTAACCTTCTTCTCTCTAACAAAAACAGCCTCAAGTCCCTCAGCCTTTCCTCATAAGATCTTCCCTCCATACCAGGCAACATTCTGGTAAATCTCCTCTGCACCCTTTCCAATGCTTCCACATCCTTCCTATAATGCGGTGACCAGAATTGCATGCAATACTCCAAATGCGGCCGCACCAGAGTTTTGTACAGCTGCAACATGACCTCATGGCTCCGAAACTCAATCCCTCCGCCAATAAACGCTAACACACCATACGCCTTCTTAACAACCCTCTCAACCTGGGTGGCAACTTTCAGGGATCTATGTACATGGACACCGAGATCTCTCTGCTCATCCACACTGCCAACAATCTTACCATTAGCCCAGTACTCTGTCTTCCTGTTATTCCTTCCAAAATGAATCATCTCACACTTTTCTGCATTAAACACCATTTGTCACCTCTCAGCCCAGCGCTGCAGCTTATCTATGTCCCTCTGTAACTTGTAACATCCTTCCGCACTGTCCACAACTCCACCGACTTTAGTGTCATCTGCAAATTTACTCACCCATCCTTCTACGCCCTCCTCCAGGTCATTTATAAAAATTACAAACAGCAGTGGCCCCAAAACAGATCCTTGTGGCACACCACTTGTAACTGGGCTCCAGTCTGAACATTTCCCATCAACCACCACCCTTTGTCTTCTTCCAGCTAGCCAATTTCTGATCCAAACTGCTAAATCACCCTGAATCCCATGCCTCCATATTTCCTGCAGTAGCCTACCGTGGGGAACCTTATCAAATGCTTTACTGAAATCCATATACACCACATCAACTGCTTTACCCTCATCCACCTGTTTGGTCACCTTCTCAAAGAACTCAATAAGGTTTGTGAGGCACGACCTACCCTTCACAAAACCGTGTTGACTATCTCTAATCAAATTATTCCTTTCCAGATGATTATACATCCTATCTCTTATAAACCTTTCCAAGATTTTGCCCACAACAGAAGTATGGCTCACTGGTCTATAATTACCGGGGTTGTCTCTACTTCCCTTCTTGAACAAGGGGACTATCGTAACCTCTCCTGAGATCTGTCTTTTCGTGCTTTTTTGTATTCCTAAGCAGCTACGCTTCCCACTGATTACTTCACCTCTTGGTTCCCTGACTTTGCCTCCCCCCCCCCCCCCCCCCAATCTCTAGTTTAAAGTCTTATTGACCACCCTATTTAACACCATATACACCACATCAACTGCTTTACCCTCATCCACCTGTTTGGTCACCTTCTCAAAGAACTCAATAAGGTTTGCGAGGCACGACCTTCCCTTCACAAAACCGTGTTGAATATCACTAATCAAATGATTCCTTTCCAGATGATTATACATCCTATCTCTTATAAACCTTTTTTTTGCCCAAGGTTTTGCCCACAACAGAAGTAAGGCTCGCTGGTCTATAGTTACCGGGGTTGTCTCTCCTCCACTTCTTGAACAAGGGGACAACATTTGCTATCCTCCAGTCTTCTGTCACTATTCCTGTAGACAAAGATGACTTAAAGATCAAAGCCAAAGGCTCAGCAATCTCCTCCCTAGCTTCCCAGAGAATCCTAGGATAAATCCCATCCGGTCCAGGGGACTTATCTATTTTCACACTTTCCAGAATTGCTAACACCTCCTCCTTATGAACGTCAAGCCCTTCTAGTCTAGTAGCCTGAAACTCAGTATTCTCCTCGACAACATTATCTTTTTCCTGTGTGAATACTGATGAAAAATATTCATTTAGCACCTCTCCTATCTCCTCGGACTCCACGCACAACTTCCCGCTACTGTCCTTGACTGGCCCTACTATTACCCGAGTCATTCTTTTATTCCTGACATATCTATAGAAAGCTTTAGGGTTATCCTTGACCCTACCTGCCAAAGACTTCTCATGTCCCCTCCTGGCTCTTCTTAGCTCTCTCTTTAGGTCCTTCCTAGCTAACTTGTAACTCTCGAGCGCCCTAACTGAACCTTCATGTCTCAGGGAAGCAAGGGCCAGAACGTCTGCCTCGTTCTCCTGCTGGATTCCCGGGTCTTCCACCACCCTGAAAATCGCCACCTCTGGACTCAGCGTCACCCTTGTTATTAACACTGTGGACATGACATCTGCAAACCCCTGCCAAACTCCCCTAAGCTTCGGACATGCCCAGAACATGTGGTCATGGTTCGCTGGTCCTCCCGCACATTTTGCACACCTGTCTTCCACCCAAAGAATCTGCTCAGCCGGGCCGCTGTCATGTGAGCCCGGTAAACGACCTTGAATTGTATCAGGCTGAGCCTGGCACATGTTGCGTTATCTCTACTCAACGCGTCCGTCCATAGACCATCCCCTATCTCTCCTCCCAGCTCCTCCTCCCACTTGCGCTTCAGCTCCTCGGTCTGCGTCTCCTCTGACCCCATAAGTTCCTTGTAAATGTCAGAGACGCTCCCTTCTCTTACCCACCCTCTGGAAACTACCCTGTCCTGAATCCCCCTTAGCGGTAGGAGCGGGAAGGTTGACACCTGTTTATGTAGGAAGTCCCGCACCTGCAGATAGCTGAATTTGTTTCCCCTCGACAACCCAAACTTCTCCTCCAACGCCCTCATACTCGGAAAGCTCCCCTCTATGAACATATCCCCCATCCTCTCAATTCCTGCTCTCCGCCATATGCACAAACTCCCCATCCATACTTCCCGGGGCAAACCGGTGATTATTACAGATTGGGGACCAGACCGATGCTCCCTCTGCTCCCACATGTCTCCTCCATTGCCCCCAGACTCTCAGGGCCGCCACCACCACGGGGCTGGTGGAGTACCGTGCCGGCGGGAATGGCAGAGGCGTAGTTACCAACGCCCCCAAACTGGCGCCCTTGCATGAAGCCGCCTCCATACGCACCCATGCCGACCCCTCCCCGACCACCCACTTCCTGATCATGGGTATATTCGCCGCCCAGTAATAGTTACGAATATTTTGCAGCGCCAGCCCGCCCTCTCCCCGACTCGGCTCAAGCATTACCTTCCTTACCCGCGGGGTCTTGCCCACCCAAACAAAGCCAGAGATCACTTTGTTGACCCGTTTAAAAAAGGACCGCGGAGTAAAGATGGGGAGACATTAAAACACAAACAGGAGTCTCGGGAGGACCGTCATCTTTACCGTCTGCACCCTCCCAGCTAGTGACAACGGGAGTGTGTCCCACCTCCGAAAATCGTCCTTCATTTGGTCTACTAGTCGGGCCAGATTTAATTTATGCAGCCGGTCCCATTCCCGCGCCACTTAAATGCCTAGGCACCTAAAGCTTCCCCCTACCACCCTAAACGGCAGCTCCCCCAATCGCCTCTCCTGTCCCCTCGCCTGGACCGCAAACATCTCACTTTTCCCCATGTTTAGCTTATACCCCGAAAACTGGCCAAATTCCCCCAGAATCCTCATAATTTCTTCCATCCCCTCTATTGGGTCCAATACATACAGAAGCAGGTCATCTGCATAGAGCGAGACTCTGTACTCCTCCCCCCCCCCACCCCCCCCCCACCCCCCACCCCCCCCCCCCCACCCTCACCCCATACCAGCCACTTCCAGCCCCTTGAGGCTCTCAGAGCAATCGCCAATGGCTCTATAGCTAGTGCGAACAACAGTGGGGAGAGGGGGCATCCCTGTCTCGTCCCCCGGTGCAGTCTAAAATAGACCGATGTTGTCCTATTCGTCCGTACGCTTGCCACAGGAGCCTGATGCAGTAACCTGACCCAGTCAATAAAGCCCCGCCCAAATCCGAACCGTCTCAGTACCTCCCACAGATCATCCCATTCTACCCGATCAAAGCCTTTTCTCCATCCATTGCGATCACTACCTCCACCTCCCTACCTTCCGGGGAAATCATGATCACGTTTAACAACCTTCTTACATTGGCCACCAACTGCCTACCCTTACACACCCTGTCTGGTCCTCCCCAATAACGTCCGGAACACTATCCTCAATCCTGGAGGACAACACTTTGGCCAGCAAGTTGATATCCACATTCAACATCGATATCGGCCTGTAGGACCCACACAGATCCGGGTTCTTGTCCCGCTTCAGAATCAGCAAAATCGTGGCATGGGACAACATCGGGGGAAGCACCCCTCTTTCCTTTGCCTCATTGAACATTCCCATCAACACCGGCCCCAATATCCCAGAGAACTTTTTATAAAATTCCACTGGGTACCCGTCCGGCCCCGGGGCATTACCCGACTGCATGGCCTTCAGACCCTCCACTATCTCTTCCAACCCAATCGGGGCCGCCAGCCCTTCTACCAGCTCCCCGTCCACCTTTGGGAAATTCAGCCACTCCAAGAAGTGCCTCATCTCCTCCGGCCCCATAGGGGGTTCCGACCTGTACAGCATACTGTAGAAATCCCTAAACGCCTTACTCACCCCTGCTGAATCTCCAACCAGGTTCCCATCTCCGTCATTTACTTTCCCTATCTCCCTGGCTGCCTCCCTCTTTCTAAGCTGCTGTGCAAGCATTCTGCTGGCCTTCTCTCCATGCTCATAGATCCCCCCCCCCCTTGCCTTTCTAAGCTGCTCCACCGCCCTCCCTGTGGTTAACAAGTCGAACTCTGCCTGAGCCTCCGCCGTTCCCTTAAAAGTCCTGCCTCTGGGGTCTCCGCATATCTCCTATCGATCTGTAGTATCTCCTTAACCAGTCGGTCCGTCTCTGCCTGTGCACCTTCTCCCTTTGGGCCCGTATTGAGATCAGCTCCCCTCTGACCACCGCCTTCAGTGCTTCCCAGACCATCGCTGCTGAAATTTCCCCCGTGTCGTTGACCTGCAGGTAGTTCTGAATACATTCCTCAGCCGCTCGCACACCCCTTCGTCAGCCAAAAGTCCCACATCGAACCTCCATTGCGGGCGCTGGTTACTGTCTTTACTAACCTGCAGGTCAATCCAGTGAGGAGCATAGTCTGAGATTGTAATCACCGTGTACCCCGTGTCCACTACCCCTGCCAGTAAGGCCCTGCTCAAAATAAAGAAATCAATTCGGGAGTACACTTTATGCACGTGTGAGTAGAAGGAGAACTCCTTCACCCTCGGCTGCCCGAATCTCCATGGATCTACCCCACCCATCTGCTCCATGAACCCTTTTAGTCCCCTTGCCATTGCCGGCACCCTGCCCGTTTTCGAGCTTGACCGGTCCAAGCCAGGGTCAATAACTGTGTTGAAGTCCCCTCCCATAACCAACCTGTGTGAGTCCAGGTCCGGTATCTTCCCCAGCAACCTCTTTATAAACTCGACATCACAATGTCTCAATGCTCATTTGGACAGGATTAAGAGACATGAAGCGTTGGAAGCCGATGCTATCGATACTTTAATGTTCTGCCTGATTGATACTTTTGCAAAGTTGTAAGAACAGGAGTTATTTTTTCAGAAGAAGAATTCTGAATGGTTTATGTATTTCCCCCCCCCCCCCCCCCACCCCCACCCCCGCCCCCCAGCAGTTCCCCACTTGACATTGTAATAACTTGGCTCATTGGTAATACATACTGGGTGAATGGGCATGGGAGTGGCATGGAATTGGCATTGACATGCCATGGAGAGTATGAGGGGCCAAGGGGGGGGGGGGCGGGGGCTGGGGCTGGGGGGGTGGGGGGGAGGGGGGCTTGGGCAAGATCTTTCGAACGCACCTTTCAAAAGGTTACTGAATCCAGACTATGGTTCACGACTCCTCTGAGGGGCTGTGGAGAAGCTGACCCGGGCTCCGCGAGAATTGCGAGGTTTTGGGAGACGAAGCTGGCCAGGTTGGGAGCGCAGGCTGTAGTCTCACTGCCCTCACCCTTGTCCCGCTCGGGCGGAATTGCTGGTGCCGAGAAGGGGGGGGCGGGAATCTCAGGGTGGGCTGCCACTTGTCTCCTGACTCCAGAAAAATCCAATCCTTTGTGACTCAATGCTACCACTGTTGTTAAATTTATATCCCCTCTTTCCGCTGGTCAAATGATGGCGCGCTGGGTTTTATTGGGGGGACTGAATGGGGTCCAACTGCTTTCAGAGTTTTTTTTAGGGATGGGCTCTGCGAGGCAAGCCTTTCTGTCTGATACTAACATTGTGTGGGATTTTCCACACCCCCCGTGTGCTTTGCAGTGGCGGAGGGATCTTCCAGTCTCTCCGCTGTCATAGGGGTTTTCCGCTGTCCGCTCTGGACTTGGCTCATCTGTGGCCTGCTAAGCTGTGGGATAGCCTTGTGCTGATCATTCCATCAGGTCCGGCACAGGGAATGACTGGGAGAGCTCACGGTGGCTGTGGGACAAGTCCTCGGCAAGCTGGAGACTTCAGAACATCCCAAAGCACGTTACAACCCACGATGCACTTTTGACGCGCAGCCAGTGTGGTGATATGCATCATTGTAAATACACAAGGGGTTAATGTGAACACACTACACCAAGCTAGACACCAGAGGGAGCACCAGAGACAACATTACACACGGACATTCAACCAATAGGTCAGTAAGATAGGACACGACCAATGGGCAGTCACGACACACCCAGACGTGACACTACCACAGGGGGGCATTACACTAACCCATATAAAAGGACACAGCACACATGCTCAGTCTCTTTCCAGTGGAGACACTTAGTGAGTACAGATAGGGTTGATTGAAACACATCACACCCACCACGTGGATTGTAGCAGACTGGTTAGTTAGTCTGAGTAGCTATAGCAGGATTAACAGGAGAGGTGAATCCAAGTAGGAGAATTGTTAACAGTTTAATGAATGTGTTAAACTTATCTCCAAGTCTGAACCTTCCTTTGTCAGAGTGCACATCAAGGAAGGAGCCTATGCTACGTCAAGAGCATAACAAAACATTATATGGGTTGGTGTAATGCCCTCATGTAGGTAGATTGGCCGAGCTAAATTGCCCCTTAATTGGGAAAGAAGAGAAGTAATGATGGCTGAGTGATAAGTATTGGCAGGACATCGGGGGTTTGAAATAGTGCTGTGTGATTTCAGAGACTGGACTTAAGGCCTTGTCCCAATGACGGCACCCTCCGACAGTGCAGCACTCCCTCAGTGCGGCAGGGGGCAGGTCCGCCTCGATTCTGTGCTCAAGTCTAAAGCGAGACTTGGGCCCACAATCTTCTGACTTAGAGGTGAGAGAGACAGAGTGAGAGAGAGTGTGTGAGAGAAAGAGAGAGAGAGTGCTGGCCACAGGGCCCAGTGAAAGTCACGAGGGATAAGTTGGAAAGAGATTTTTTTTAAAGCAACATTGTACTATGCGTGAGTAAATTACAGTCAGCGAACTGCAGACAGGTTATCGTCGTTCTGTCTTTTCCCAAAACAGGTGTCTCTCGAGGGGTCGGTTTCATCCGATTTGACAAGAGGATAGAGGCAGAGGAAGCCATTAAGGGGCTGAATGGGCAAAAGCCCCTGGGAGCCACCGAGCCCATCACAGTGAAATTCGCAAATAATCCCAGTCAAAAGACTGGCCAGGCGCTGCTGTCTCAGCTGTACCAATCGACAAGCAGACGATACCCTGGTCCCCTGCATCACCAGGCACAGCGATTCAGGTGAGCCATGCACCGATCAGAGATGCCAGTGGCACCTCCTCCTCTCCGTGGGCTGCCGGTGCCCAAGGCAGCCCAATGAATTGTGGGGCTCCAGTCCTCCGTCCTTCTGTCAAGTTGGCGGGGTTGACCTGAATTCCCGCAAGGCATTGCGCCTGGTGAGCCTTGGGCATCGAGCTGGCAGAGGTAGAAGGTGCAGACAGACCCATGACTGCTGAATTGCTTCACTACAAGACTTAGAATCCTGCCTTCGAAGCACAAAAATCTAACCTGGCATTTTAACAGCATTTTGACTGAAGTGTAAATTAGTTTGAACGGGTTTGGCCATTTATTTAAAAGAAAAACTGAGGGGTTTGACAAGTGGGTTATAATCGTGTTCAACTGGGCAGCACGGCTGCGCAGTGGTTAGCACTGCTGCCTTACAGTGCCAAGGACCCGGGTTTGATCCCGGCTCTGGGTCACTGACGGTGTGGAGTTTGCACATTCTCCCCGTGTCTGCGTGGGTTTCGCCCCCCCACAACCCAAAAAGATGAGCAGGGTAGGTGGATGGGCCACACTAAATTGCCCCATAATTGGAAATAAATTGGGTACTCTAAATTTTTTTTTTTAAGTAATCATGTTGAACTGAAACCCAAATATTTTGAATAGAGTCAACATTTCTTGATGGAAGTCCTCAGCTCCCAGAAGGTTTAACAAGAGTCCTTTGGCAGTCAGTAAGAAACCAGACATCGTGAATTTTATGCCAACTGGGTTTTGTTTTAGTAGGCAGTTTAGAGTTTTACTGGTTATTGCCACCAGGTCAGCGATGCCTTCCCCAGCCGCTTGCATTTATTTACTCCTTTGACGCTAGTGTCCCTTACGCCACCCAACGTTTTCAACCCAGAACCCTTTGAATCTGAGCTCCTCGGTTAAGATGGCAGTTCACATCCAGAAGGCCGATTGGAATTGTTTCCCACCCGTCCATTCACAGACTGTCTACTGCACCGGATGGAGCAAATATCTACGACAGAGACAAGCTGGGTGAGAGAAACATGGGAGGGTCCCATACACAAGGCTTACCCCCGCCAAAATGAAACAGCAGGGAGAAGAATTGCCCTGGACCACTGCGCCTTCCCTCATAGAGAACAGAAGAAGACCATTTAGCCTATCATGAATGTAGTGTTCAGTCATTCGGTGTTTGATCATTTGCGTGTTTACTATTGATGCTCACTGCACTTGACTGGTTAAGCCTGGGTGTGGACACAGAGATAGGCAAACAGGCACTAGAGAAGGAGCCAGAAGCTTCTAGAAGCACGATGGAAGCATTGTATGAAACTCTAAGTAGAGTTCCTGCAAAGTTAGAAGCTGAAGTCATCTGTGCACTGGTCTGAGGCAAATCGAACATATCAAATACACAGCAATGCCTTTGCTGGTTTATTTATTCTTTCAGACCAGGTGAGGATGACAAATTTCCCTCCTTAAAGGGCATCAGATGGGTTTTGAACGACAACCAATGACAGGGCCACCATTACTGAGGCGAGCTTTCAATTCCAGATGTTATTAATCAAATTTAAATACCACCAGCTGGGGTTTGAACCAGCACTACCAGAAGTTTGGGCCTCTGGGTTACCCCACCACCACCCCTCCCCCAAAGACAAGGGGCAAAAGTTACTTCCAGCAGGGTAAATGGCATTTTTCCAATTTACATTTCAGTAACATATTAAACATAGCATTGTCCCACAAGGATAGAAATACATTGACATGTTTGAAGGTGAAGTGTCCATGCGGACCGCTGAGTAAGAGGAATAGGTACTGTGGAATGTCGACAATTAAACCCTGGTAAAATGCGCAGCGTACATGATAGCACCGACATACAAACCAGGTTTCAGTCCCAGTCTCTACCACACCCAGCTGGACGTTCAGGGAAGTGCGGCTAGAGGCTCAATGATTGTATTACTAAACAGGCTCGAGATTCATGTCAGCTTGAGAACTTGAATTCAGTGTATTTTTTTTATAAGATATCATCAGGAAACATACCGTTATTGGTATCGCCCTGGGAAAAAGTTACATCTTTATTCCCAACTGGTTTGCACTTGGCCCCAAACCCAACACTGATGGGGTTGACTCTTTACTGTCCCCGTGAAGGAGCCAGCATAATTACAGCGTGGAAGGAGGCCATTCAGCCCGTCGAGTATGCACCGGCTCTCTGAATGAGCCAATGCCCTCAGCGCCATCCTCCCCAGCCTGCTCTCCTGCGCGTTCTTCCATTTTGGGTCATCATCTAGTTCCCTCTCAAAAGCCTCGGTTGAACCTGCCTCCCCCACACTCTCGGGCAGCTCATTCCAGATCCCCCCCCCCCACCCCCTCCCCCCCCACCCCCTCCCCCCCCCACCCCCACCCCGCCCGCTGAGCCGTCGTTTCTTTTCCCAAATTCTGCCCCTCTCGCTACCCTCGATTCTTCCACCAATCTTTCCCCCTATCCTCTCTGCCCAGACACCTCATGGGTTTGAGCACCTCGATCAGACCTCCTCACAACCTTCTCCAAGTAAAACGGTCCTAACGTCTGTAATCCCTTTGCGTAACTGAAGCCCCCCCCCAATTCCCTGTGACCATTCTGGTGAATCATTCCTGTACTAATGACCTTTCTGAAGTATGGTCCCCTGAACTGGACACGATACTCCAGTTGAGACTGAACTAGTGTTTTATGCAGGTTTAACGTAACCTCCTTGTACTCCATGCCCCTATTAATAAAGCCTAGGATGCTGTATGCTTTATTAATCACGCTATCAACCTGTCCTGCTGCCTTCAATGTGTTATTCTTTATTCTTTTATGGGATGTGAGCGTCGCTGCCAAGGCCAGCATTTGTTGCCCATCCCTACTTGCCCTTGAACCTAGCGGCTTGCTAGGCCATTTCAGAGGCAGTTAAGAGTCAACTGCATTGCTGTGGATCTGGAGTCGCATGTAGGCCACACCAGGTAAGGACGGCAGATTTCCTTCCCCAGAAGGGCATTAGTGAACCTGATGGGCTTTTGTGACAATCATTACATGGTCATCATTAGACTTTTAATTCCATCTGCCATGGCGTTGATTCAAGCCCGCGTCCCCGGAGCATTATCCTGGGTTTCTTGGATAGCTAGTCCAGTGACAATACCACTACTCCACTGCCTCCCCTTACACACCCGGATTCCTCTGCTCTCGTATCCCCTTTAGAATTTATTTTCTATTGTCTCTCCAGTTTCCCTGCCAAAATGAATCACTTCCCATTTCTCCACATTGCATTTCATCTCTGCCAATTGTTCAACCAATTTGACTATGTCCTTTCGAAGTTCCAAACTATCCTCCCATCGACCCATGGGAAACTTCACGACAAACATCTCTCCAGTCCAAAAACATACATTCTGTTTCCTGTCACTCAGATAATTTAGTATCCACGTTGCTACTGTCCCTTTTATTCCGTGAGCTGCATCTCTGCTCACAAGTCTGTTGTGCGGCACCATATCAAATGCCGTTCAGAAGTCCGTGTGCACCACATCGACAGCATTCCCCTCATCGGCCCTCTCTGTTAACTCTTCAAAAAAAAACTCCAGCAAGTCGGTTATCGGCCGGTTGTTTGAGGAGGCGGTTCGCCGTCACCCACTCGAAGGCAATCAGGAATGGGCAACAAATGCTGAGCTTGCCCAGGATGCCCACATCCCAGGCAGGATTTTCCAGTCCCTCCAATGGCTGGCATATCGTTGGCGAGGCGGGAGCATTTGCAGAGCAGCCAAAGGACTTTGGGCCACCCTCCAAATATTCCCATCCCGCCTGTGTCGATGCCCGCCACAGGTGGGATTGGGATTGGGACTCCCCCCTGCCGCCCCGAGACTGAAGCGTGGAATGAAAAGATAGATACTGGGTAGACTACAATCCTGTTTTTAAAAGGAAAATGAATAGGAATCTTACATTTGCATTGGACGTAAATTTTACCTGAAGTCAAGTATGCATTTAATAGGGAGTTAGACACTGAGCTCGCGCCTTACAGTGCTATTCAATATAAATATGATGCTCTCGGATATTGCATCTATTGCAATATTGAGTCCCAGTTGGTACAAAACTAAACTTGTTTTTTTTAACTCCATTCTTGTGAACCTATTTCTTTTTTTCTTGGAGAGTGACAAAATAGCTACATTATACACCTAGACATGCAATTGGCAAGAAGTAATTTGGCAGAATATCATTGATGAACCCATTTTTATTTTACAAATTCTACCGCTGTATATTCAGTAATCGAGTCAAACCCACACAGATGTCATCGGACATACTATGTCGCCTTAATTCAGCAGTCATGTTAATCTTGTGTTTCTCTGGTTATAATTGCAAAACGTGTACAGTTGGATTTGTTTCACTGTGTGTTATGACATGCACCTGATGCTATGTATCTGCTATTGCTGTCTCTCTCTCTCTCTGTCTATCTGTCTCTCTCTTCAAATAAAGGCTACTGTTTCGTAAGTACTAACATCCGCCCTTCCTTCCGTCTCCCTTTCCTTCACAGACTGGACAATTTACTTAACATGGCCTACGGCGTGAAGAGGTAATTAATGCTCCAAAACAAAGGGTTAGAATGTAATGTTCGCCCCAGTAATCCAGTCAAATATACAGGACTGCAAAAGTTTATGTTGATCTTTAGAATAGTGACTATCTGGTATTGTGTAAGTGTTTGGCAACAGGCACCATTTTTAATTATTATCAGTTATTTTAATTGCAACATGCTAAACCCATCCTTTCTCCATCTCCCTGAAACTTTGCCTCCTGAAGACATTTATCCAAATCCCTTTCGAAGGCCACAATTGAATCTGTTTCTGGATACTGTGTTCTAAATCTCAACCACCCCGTGAATATGTTTGCTTTGGGAGATACTTTGTGCCCCTTGTCTTGGCATTCACTCCAATGCACTCCGATGCATCTTTCACGTTCGATCGGTGACTCTTCTTAACCCATCAGGTCCGACTCCTTCACGCCCTACTTGCAAATTCCTTTCAGCCGCTGGTGTTACGTTTAATTGGAATTTGCTGTTGGTCGAATCAGGAAGGTGTTACGTGCTCCTTTCCATTCCGCCCCCCCCCCCCCCCCCCCCCCCCCCCCCCCCAACCAAACCCTCCACCAAAGCTGACCCAACAATTATGGGCTCAATGGGTGTAGCACCGTCAATATGACGCGAGGCAGGTTGAGGTAATGTCAATTGAAGGCTTTATTAAGCAGAACTTTATCCCCAGCAGCGTGGTTACAGAATGCAACTGCTGAGGGAAATGGAGGGAAAAACTGGGTTCTTATACCGGCATTTCTGGGTGGAGTCCAGTAGGTGGCAGATCCTATCAGGACCTGGCATCCCTCCACCAATAGCCTGTCGACACGTGGTGTACCGTATTCCCCCTAATACATACCACCACAATGGGGAAAAGTTAACAGTTGTGGTAAAATGCTGCAGCACTGAGAGTGGTACAACACTGTGCTGACATAAGTGTAGGGGTGGCAGAGTGGCACGGTGGTTAGCACTGCTGCCTCACAGCGCCAAGGACACGGATTCAAGGCCGGCAATGTGTCTGTGCGGAATCAGCACGTTCTTCCCGTGTCTGCGTGGGTTTCCTCCGGGTGCTCCTGTTTCCTCCCACAGTCCAAAGATGTGCAGGTTAGGTGGATTGGTTGTGATAAATTGCCCCTTAGTGTCCTAAAAGGTTAGGTGGGGTTACAGGGGTAGGCTTGGGCGTAAGTAGGGTGCTGTTTCAAAGGTCGGTGTAGACTCAATGGATCGAATCGCCTCTTTCTGCACTGTAAATTCTATAATTTAAGATCAATGATTGGGAAGTTGGGCTTCAAGCTAAATGGAAGCTCAATTAAACTGGATGTGGGTACAGGGTGCAAAGGATGATGGTTAGCATAGTCAAGCTTTGCTGGAATCAGACAGTCTGCAAAATGACTTAATCTCCACCAGGAGGGAAGATAAACAGACTGAGCTTTGGTAAAGGGTCAACTACCCTTTTCAGAGAAGCTTAGAAGAAGCTACTTCTCTGTAACACCAGACCCGCTCTGGTCCCTCTGACTTCCCCTCATACCACAATCTCAATCTGCTATTTTAAACAGCTGGGCTCGACTCTAAATAGGCAGATGAGTTCTGATTGGAGATCGCAGGACAGAGAAGGCAGGTTTTCCTTTCAATTGGAGTTTGATGAACCCTTTCTGTCTCCCCAAGGCTATGGCGAATGGGTCTGCCCTGGCCCGATGCACAGCACAGTCCCTTCGAAAAGCCCCGATTCAACCCCCTGGATATTGCGGCTAGCCCCAAATTTCAGTGGTAAAATCCAAGCATTTGTGGATCATTTTATAATCAAAGCACAGAAATTAGGGCGATCAAAGCCATTCGGCCCCTCAAACAGAGCCTATCCACTCACATTCCCACCTCTCCATGTCCTATTCACATTCACATTGGCAACCCATTTTTCTTTTTTAAACGATGGTAGGACCTCTCCTTGCGATCCCCCCCTGCCAATAACTAGCCGTGTGAAGAGGTGTCCTCTAACTTGCACCCTCCTTATTCCGATGAAAGAAGGACAGAAATGCCAGTAAACGTTCGGCACTGCTTCGCCAGTCGGTGGGAAGGGTCCAAAAGCATTGACCGTTAAATCACGTAGTGGAGAAGGAGGCCACTGGGCCCATCAAGCTTGCGCCAACTCTTTGGAAGCACCAGCCGGTTAGGTCCACCTCCCCACTCATTTCCCCGATGGTTATCCCAAATCTTTCCTGCCTCATAAATCTATCCAATTACCCTCTGGGAAGTTGCGATTGAATCTGTTTCCCACCACCAAGCGATGGATTCCAGATCGCAACAACTGGTCCGGATGGGGCTGGGTGGGGTGGGGGGTGGTTTATCATCTGACCCTATAGCCAACTCTCTTCAATCTCAGGTTGGGCAACCCACCTGCCGCAGGAAACGGTCCCCCCACCCCCCCTCCCCTTAGCTACCCTCTCGAAAACCCCTCACAATATGGACCCTCTATTCGATCTCCCCCTCGACCTGCTCTGCTCCCCAAAAGGAAAAACTGACCGCAGCTTCCTTGTGACTGGCCTCATCACTTAGAGAGATGTTAACAGTAACATTTACATGATCACATCTGACAGGAATGACTGGATTGCTCTTTATCCTAGCCGGATGTCCCATGTCTCTTTACTGTGCCCCCACCTAAAAAAAAAACTAACTCCATCTTTTTTTCGGCATGGCAACATGTTGTAATTTCTGTTTCAATGTCTGGCCTGTCGACAGCTTTCAATTTCGTAGGGCAGCAGGGTGGCGCAGTGGGTTAGCAATGCTGCCTCACGGCGCCGAGGTCCCAGGTTCGATCCCGGCTCTGGGTCACTGTCCGTGTGGAGTTTGCACATTCTCCCTGTGGTAAACCACTGTGTTCCTATATTAAGGGTTGTACGGTAGAACCTGTACTACAGGTTCACCTGGGCCCCTGCATGCTAGCTCCGCCCAGGAGCCGGGCTATAAATATGCGTGGCCTTCAGCTCGCAGCCATTTCATCAGCGGCTGTGGGAGGCCACACTTCAGATACTAATAAAGCCTCAGTTTGAATTCAACTTCGTCTCCAGCCAAATTGATCGTGCCTCAATTTATTAGTATCCGATTCAGAAGATGGACCTCCGGATTAAACCAGATCGACTGCAGCTGGATCCACACGCAAGCGACGCCAGAAAGGACTTCCAGCACTGGCTGGCTTGTTTTGAAGCGGATATCAACGCGGCGCCGACCCTTGTTCCAGAGGCTCAGAAGATTCAAATCTTGTACTCCAGACTCAACTCTAAAATCTTCCCGCTGATCCAGGATGCACCCAATTACGCTGACACTATGACTCGACTCAAAGAGAGTTATGAGCAGAAGACGAACACGCTCTTCGCCAGACATGCGCTCGCAACGCGTACTCAACTACCTGGTGAGTCAATCGAAGACGTCTGGAGGGCCCTGATCCCACTAGTTCTGGACTGTGACTGCCAGGACGTTACAGCTAAGGAGCACTCAGATCTCCTTATGAGGGACGCTTTGGTAACTGGGATTGGGTCCGATGTTATCAGGCAGTGGCTCCTAGAAGGGGCCACACGCGACCTCGCAGAGACTAAAACACTTTCCATGACGGTCGCACTGCGCAATGTCCAGTCCTACGCCCCCAACCGCGCGGCCCACTCCTCCTACGCTTCATGGGCCCCACAGGCAGCCGCCCCAGCGGGGGCGCTACCCATCCAGTACGCCTGCGGTACGTGCCAGCCAGTGATCTCCGGGGGGCCCCGATGCTATTTTTGCGGCCAACAAAGACACCCCCGCCAACACTGCCCGGCCGCACTGCCCATTGTAAGGCCTGCGGGAAGAAGGGCCACTACATAGCGGTGTGCCAGGCCCGCTCAGCGGCAGCGGTCGCCCTCACCCCCCCTCCCCCGGTCACGAACAATGGGCGCCGCTATCCTCCCCAGGCCATGTGCGAGCAATGGGCGCCGCCATCTTCTCCCCCGCACCAGGCCCGCTCAGCGGCAGCGGTCACCCCCCCGGTCACAGACAATGGGCGCTGCTATCCTCCCCAGGCCATGTGCGAGCAATGGGCGCCGCCATCTTGCTCCACCCCCGCAACGTGCGTTCCATGGGCTTCGCCATTTTGTGACCCCCAGGACCTCCGGGCGCCGCCATCTTGTCCACCCCACAGCACATGGAGACCAACTGCGTTGCAGGACCCCGACGCGGCGGCTGCCTCACTACCCGACGATCAACCACGACTCGCATCCATGGTCATCGACCAGTCCAGACCACACACTCTGACCAACGCATCCACCAGCGTGAAAGTCAACGGCCACGTGACCTCCTGCCTACTGGACTCCGGGAGCACCGAGAGCTTTGTACTTCCAAATACGGTAAGGCGCTGCTCCCTTAAGGTACACCCTACCAATCAAAGTATCTCCCTGGCCTCCGGATCCCATCGCGTAGCGATCCGGGGGTACTGCACGGTCACGCTCACAGTCCAAGGTGTAGAGTTCCGCGGTTTTCACCTCTACGTCCTCCCTAACCTCTGCGCTGCACTTATCCTTGGCCTAGATTTTCAGTGCAACCTCCAGAGCCTGACCCTTAAATTCGGCAGACCCTTACCACCCCTCACTGTGTGCGGCCTCGCGACCCTAAAGGTCGATCCTCCTTCCCTCTTTGCCAATCTAACTCCAGATTGCAAACCCATCGCCACCAGGAGCAGACGGTACAGCACCCAGGATAAGGCCTTCATCAGGTCCGAGGTCCAGCGGTTGCTTCAGGAGGGAGTCATTGAGGCCAGCAACAGCCCCTGGAGAGCTCAAGTGGTAGTGGTTAAGTCTGGGGAGAAAAATCGAATGGTCGTGGACTACAACCAGACCATCAACAGGTACACGCAGCTCGACGCGTACCCCCTCCCACGCATATCTGACATGGTTAACCAGATTGCACAGTACCGGGTCTTCACAACGGTGGACCTGAAATCCGTTTACCACCAGCTCCCCATCCGTAAATCGGACCGGCCATACACCGTCTTCGAGGCAGACGGCCGGCTATATCACTTCCTTAGGGTCCCCTTCGGCGTCACCAATGGGGTTTCGGTCTTCCAAAGGGAGATGGACCGAATGATCGACCGGTACGGCTTGCGGGCCACGTTTCCGTACCTAGACAATGTGACCATCTGCGGCCATGATCAGCAGGACCACGACGCCAACCTCGCTAAATTTCTCCGCACTGCCATTCTCCTCAACCTCACGTATAACAAGGAGAAGAGTGTGTTCCGTACAAACCGCTTAGCCATCCTCGGCTACGTGGTCCAGAACGGAGTTCTGGGGCCCGACCCCGATCGCATGCGCCCCCTCATGGAGCTTCCCCTCCCCCACTGCCCCAAGGCCCTCAAACGCTGCCTGGGGTTCTTCTCGTATTATGCTCAGTGGGTCCCAAACTACGCGGACAAGGCCCGCCCACTCATACATTCCACTCATTTCCCCCTGCCGGCCGAGGCCCAATAGGCTTTCGCCCGGATCAGAGCTGATATTGCCAAAGCTGGAATGCACGCTGTGACGAAACACTTCCTTTACAAGGAGAAAGCGACGCACCGGACGTCGCCCTTGCTGCCACCCTCAACCAGGCAGGCAGGCCCGTGGCATTCTTTTCCCGCACCCTCCATGCCTCTGAAATTCGGCACTCATCCGTCGAAAAGGAGGCCCAGGCTATCGTTGATGCTGTGCGACATTGGAGGCATTACCTGGCCGTCAGGAGATTCACTCTCCTCACTGACCAACGGTCGGTAGCCTTCATGTTCAACAACACACAGCGGGGCAAGATCAAAAATGACAAAATCTTGCGGTGGAGAATCGAGCTCTCCACCTATAAGTATCGCCCTGGCAAACTCAATGAGCTCCCAGACGCCCTATCCTGAGGTACATGTGCCAGCGCACAGGTAAACCGACTCCGGTCCCTGCACGACAGCCTTTGTCACCCAGGAGTCACTCAGTTGTACCACTTCATTAAGGCACAAAATTTGCCCTACTCCGTCGAGGAAGTAAGGACGATCACCAAGGACTGCCAGGTCTGTGCGGAGTGCAAACCGCACTTCTACCGGCCGGACCGCGCTCACCTGGTGAAGGCCTCCCGCCCCTTTGAGCGCCTCAGCGTGGATTTCAAAGGCCCCCTCCCCTCCTCCGACCGACACACGTATTTCCTCAGTGTGATCGATGAATACTCCCGTTTTCCCTTCGCCATCCCATGCCCCAACATGACGTCTGCCACCGTCAATAAAGCCCTTAATTCTATCTTCATTCTGTTCGGCTTCCCCGCCTATATCCACAGTGACAGGGGATCCTCATGCATGAGTGATGAGCCATGCCAGTTCCTGCTCAGCAGGGGTATCGCCTTCAGCAGTACGACGAACTACAACCCCCGGGGAAACGGACAGGTAGAAAGGGAGAATGGGATGGTATGGAAGGCCGTCCAGCTGGTCCTACGGTCCAGAAATCTCCCGGCCTCCTGCTGGCAAGTGGTCCTCCCTGATGCACTACATTCCATTCGCTCATTACTTTGCACTGCTACTAACAGTACACCGCATGAACGTCTTTTTGCCTTCCCCAGGAAGTCCACATCCGGGGTATCACTCCCAACTTGGCTCACAGCTCCGGGAACCGCGCTTCTCCGTAAACATGTGCGGCTCCAAAAGGCAGACCCGTTGGTGGAAAGGGTGCACCTGCTCCACGCAAAGCCACAGTACGCCTACATGGCGTTCCCCGACGGCCGCCAGGATACCGTCTCCCTCAGTGACCTGGCACCAGCAGGTTCCGCCCCCACACCACCCCCGGCTCCACCCTCCCCTCCCCTGCCGCCCCCATCACCCCCCCCTGTGACTGTCCATCCTCCCCCTGCCCACCCCCGTTGATGATGAGGATTTCGGCACGCTCCCGGAGTCAACTTCGACCACGACAGCACCAACATCGCCGGCTCCACTCCGTCGATCCCAGAGGACGATCAAGGCGCCGGACCGGCTGAACCTCTGACCGTCCCACGGATGACCAGAGACATTTTTATTCTCACTGTTCTGTAAATATTAAAGATTGCGAATTGTATATAGTTATCCACCACCCCCACCGGACTCAATTTTAACAGGGGGTGAATGTGGTAAACCACTGTGTTCCTATATTAAGGGTTGTACGGTAGAAGCTGCACTACAGGTTCACCTGGGCCCCTGCATGCTAGCTCCGCCCAGGAGCCGGGTTATAAATATGCGTGGCCTTCAGCTCGCAGCCATTTCGGCAGCTGCTGTAGGAGGCCACACTTCAGATACTAATAAAGCCTCAGTTTGAATTCAACTCCGTCTCCAGCCAAATTGATCATGCCTCACTCCCCGTGTCTGCGTGGGTTTTTCCCCCACAACCCAAAGATGTGCAGGCTAGGTGGATTGGCCACGCTAAATTGCCCCTTAATTGGAAAAAATGAATTGGGTATTCTAAATTTTTTTTTTTTTTAAAGCTTTCAATTTTGTTTTGCCTACCTCCTCTCCTTTATCCGCTAGGCCCAGATTCCACTGCAGCGCCCGCACTATTTTATTTCACTAGTTCATTAGTCTGCTGCAGCTTCATTCGCAGACTGTTCCCCCCACCCCACCCCACCCCACCCCCCCCCCCCACCCCACCCAATACATGCCCATTCTGCTTGTCCTTGAGCATGCCTGCTCGTTTTTAAGGTGATAGATTGTATCAAATGTGCTGAGAATGTGTGTTCCGGTTTGAGCCCCGGCCGGCTGCATGTTGATAGATTGGGTTGAAGTGGTCACAGCTGAATATGTTTCTTTGAGGACACCAATAGAGACAAATTGTGAGTGGTGATGACATTGTCCAGGGGTGTGGTGGGACGGGTGAGGTGGGGGTGAAGGGATCGGTGAGGTGGGGGTGAGGTATGGTGGGGCGCAAGGAAGAACTATTTTGAGCAACGCATCATAAACCACAAAATCAAAGCTGTGCAAAGCCTCAATACTACCTGCCAGTGTCTTACGTCCTCCCAACACATTCCAACGTGGACTGTTTGGCAGCACGTTTACGGGTGGCACGGCAGCAGTGGTTAGCACTGCTGTCTCACATTGGCAGGGACCCGGGCTCGATTTCGGCTTTGGGTGGCCTTCTGTGGGGAGTCTGCACATTCCTCCCCGTGTCTGCGTGGGTTTCCTCCGGGCGCTCCGGTTTCCTCCCACAGTCCAAAGACGTGCGGGTTAGGTGGATTGGCCGTGCTATGTTGCCCCTGATGTCCAAAGGTGTGCAAGTTAGGTTGCGTTATGGGGAAAGGGTAGGGGAGTGGGCCTAGATAGGGTGCTCTTTCAGTGGGATGGTGCAGCCTTGAAGGGTTGAATGGCCTCCTTCTACACCGGAGGGATTCTATGATTCAATGTCTAACTAAAACTTGAAGTCTGGCTAGTTTCCATTTCTGGAAGAACATACTCTTGGAATCTTAATTGGCGAGAGCAATTTATCTAGTCGTTATTTGTCGCACCTCCACGGGGACTATTTTGTGGCACGCTGCGGTGACTGCTCTCCTGAAAATAGTTTGTGGTTGTGCTTACCCTGAGAATGGTGATCAGGTTTTATATCGGGGCACGCTCTTTGATTCAGTGTGGGTCCGTGGGCGGAGCTCCAGCTTCTGAGTGGATAGGGTTTGGGTTCAAGGTCCACTCTGGGAAATTGAGCACAAAATTCAGACTGACCTTCGAAGGCAGTGCCCTGGTTTCCAAGGCTGCTGTCCAAGGTGCTGACTTCAGTTAGAAGCGAAACATCCGTTTTTAAGGAAGAACGGGCGAGTCCTCCCATCCAATGTTTACCCTTGGCCAACATCAATCATGAAAAACAGGATTGTGAGGGAGTTTCCACAACGCCCCACCCCCGACATGTTCTGCGATGGCACACGCAACTCGACACCAATAGCTGTCTGTGGCATCTTATTTAAAATAAATTTGGAGTACCCAATTCATTTTTTCCACTTAAGGGGCAATTTAGCCTGGCCAATCCACCTACCCTGCACATCTTTGGGTCGTGGGGGCAAAACCCACGCAAACACGGGGAGAATGTGCAAACTCCACACGGACAGTGACCCAGGGCCGGGATCGAACCTGGGACCTCGGGTCTGCAGCATCTTGCGCTTCTCGCTCGCCCACCCCGCCACCCCGGGAAGGTGCCACGGGAAGGGGAGGGGTGGCCTTCGGCAGGATCGGAAGACCCCACCAGCGGGGAAGGGTCAGAGAATCCCACCCATTATCTGGCCCTTGTCAAATTGCTGGGATCCTGCTGTGCGCAAGATGGCTGCCGCATTTCCTCATCACAGCTGTGACTATGCCTCAGGAAAACTACTTGATTGGCTGTAGAAGCTCTTTGGGACATCTGGCAGTCATGAGCAGGACTGCATGACGATCACCTTCGGATCAAGCGTCATTTTTGGGGGGAATTTAGCGGGGGGGGGGGTGGTTTAAATGGAGAGATGCCCTTTCTGCCATCAACCCTCCCCATTTATCCAGGCTGGGACCCAGCAGCGATACATGCTGGCTTCCCTGCAATAGAAGCTGACTTGCTATCGAGCAAACAAGTCCTGGAGTGGGACCTAAAGCCAAGGCTTTTGGCCTCCAGAGACTGGGGGGCTCCCCACCCAAGTGCCGCAGTTCCCTTCCAGTGGTGGATTTGACATTGAGTCTGCAGACTATGGGGGTTTGGCTAATACGAAGAGCTTCCTTCAGGAGACGTTAACACTACAGGCCGCGGTGTTTGACTGCCCGTTGCCCGCGCAAACGGCCGATTACGTCGCGCAATCATTCTCTTAAAGTGCCCCCCCCCACCCCGTCCAGCTAGAAGGCTGTAAGGAACCACTTTAACCATGATGAACACCTTCTTCCCAGTGTGCCAATGTGCTTTATATAAAGAAAGACCAAGCGTTGCAGACAACGTGTTGTCGAAATTCAACATCGACTCCTTGCTTTTGTATTTGTTGGCCTTTATTTGCCGAGCCCGGGACCATTTACCTTTTTGGCCCGCCCATGTCTAATGATCAATTTATCTGTTGTCCACGTCAGTCCACTCCGTTGAAAAACATAAACCCTAACATTCGGCTGCACAGAATCTGTCTCAATACGGCGGATATGAAGCGTGTGGATTGCTGGAGGTGTGGCATCCCGCCAAGTTGGCGGGGGGGGGGGATGCCGGACTTCCACAATCCAAGCCAGGCCGTTATCGCATTGTCGTTTGTGGGATCTTGCTGTGCACAGATTGGCGTTTCTCACACTGCCACGGTGACGACTTCGCAAATACTTCACTGTCTGCAGAGCGCCTCGTGCCGTCCTTGATGCCGTGCGAGGTGCTGAGCGAAGCCAGCAACTGAGGGGCTGGTTTAGCACAGTGGGCTAAATAGCTGCTTGTAAGGCAGGCCAGCAGCGCGGGTTCAATTCCCGTA
Source organism: Scyliorhinus torazame (assembly GCF_047496885.1). Lineage (NCBI taxonomy): Eukaryota > Metazoa > Chordata > Chondrichthyes > Carcharhiniformes > Scyliorhinidae > Scyliorhinus > Scyliorhinus torazame. The sequence continues at coordinate 18,693,103 of NC_092733.1, forward strand.
CCAGCCTCCCCGAACAGGCGCCGGAATGTGGCGACTAGGGGCTTTTCACAGCAACTTCATTTGAAGCCGACTTGTTTTCATTTTCGTTTCATTTCATTTCTCCGGCCCTTCCCGCTAGGGGGACATTCCGGCTCCAGAACGGGTGAGCCGCGGGACGTCAGTGGGGGGGGGGGAAGCGCAAGATCCCGCCGGCGGCCCATGACAAGCCATCTCCGGCATCGAAAACACACCGTGGCGGGGGGGAGAGGGCCGAAAACCCCGCCATTTTGTCTCTCTCAATCCATGAGCGCTAATCATGCCCTTTGGCTCTCGTAGCCAAGTACAACCAATTACGATTTGCCGTGCGTTAAGAGTTAAGGTTAAGTCCGGAATAAACACCGATCCAGCCTGTGAGCTTTTAAATGCTTCATATTTCATTGTGGAAGACCCCTGTCTGTTGCGTCATTCCCATTTTCCACGTTGGGTAAACAGACGGCCTTGTTCGGCAAGGTTTGGGAATCGGAAACGTTGGGCAGAGCTTTCTCCGGCTGGGCGAAGGCGGGTTCCACAAAGAGCCAGGTGGGAAAAACAAACCCTTCAAATTGACCGCGTCCGGGATCCTGACATGATCCGACCGCCTTGTGGCTTTGCTTAAAGCGGGAACGTACGCTTTATACTCTTTTATCAAATCAATAATCAGTAACTTAAACGAATGGGGGGTTGGTGGGGGGGGGGGGGGGGGGGGGGGGGGGTGACAGACCCTAGTGGGGCACTGTAACTAAAATAGAACGTCAAAAGGAAAATTAATGAACTCAAATTAAAATGTTATAACCGGGGTGGGGGGGGCTGATGATGCACCCCAGCCCCCGTGGCGCCCGCCGGTCGCGCAAGGCCGGAAGCGTACAGATGTTCCCTCTCCAAGGTCACGTGGCCGTCAACGTAGCCGCAGTAGAGGGGCAGACAGTCGGGTCGGACGACCCCCTTGACCGGGTCTCTCTTTATATGTACTCAGGGTGCTTAAATAATCAATGCTTTTCACCTGTGCATCCTTAACCTTGATATTGCAATTAACATAACATTCACATCCCCCGCCACGCACCATCTGGCAGGAAAGTATTTGACGTGATTGAAAAAGGCATTTTGGAGCCTCTTTAAACTTGAATCGCTTCTTTTCCCAACAGCGCAGGCCCTCTTCCCTGCGTCTGCACAGCAGGAGGAGCTACTTCAATGAGACTGACAAGCTGGAAAGGCTCCGATCATTAGGACTAAAGACCTCCCACCAACGGGTAGGTGAGAGGCTGCTGTGCCAGGCACCTCTCTCAGCGAGTGCTTCCACTGTTTGGCAGGAGATCGCCAACATCCCGGGGGGCGCGTCACCTGTCGAGCACTTCGCTGACCTTCAGCTGCACTCCCCCCCCCCCCCCCCCGCCAAGCTTTGACCCCCAGCACGGGGGAAGCTGCACCTTCCCCCTCTGACCAAGGGTGAGAAACAAAGGCCACATGTAAGCCAACAGCTCCACTGGTAAGGGCAGCACGGTGGCGCAGTGGTTAGCACTGCTGCCTCATAGCACCAGGGTCCCGGGTTCGATTCCCGGTTTGGGTCACTGTCTGTGCGGAGTCTGCACGTTCTCCCCGTGTCTGCGTGGGTTTCCTCCGGGTGCTCCGGTTTCCTCCCACAGTCCAAAGATATGCAGGTTAGGTGGATTGGCCATTAAGTGTCCAAAAGGTTAGTTGGGGTTTACTGGGTTACGGGGGATAGGGTGGCTTAGGTAGGGTGTTCTTTTGAATGGTCGGTGCAGACACGATGGGCCGAATGGCCTCCTTCTGCACTGTAGTGATTCAATAATTCTGGCAAGAGCAACAGAATCTCCAGCTACCGTCCCCTCTGCCACCTGCACCCCCCACCCCCCAACAGGGCAGATGGAGTGGAACACAAGGTCCAGCAGGAAGGAGGCTCAGACCCCGATACAGGGTCTTCAGGCGGGCATCGGAACAGGAGTAGGCCCTTCGGCCCATCGAGCCTGCTCCGCCAGTCAGTACGACCATGGCAAATTAATGTCTTTTTACACCCGCCATCCCACGATCAGCTCTCCTGGTTCGTGCGAGCACCGTAGTGGCCCTCAGTCTCTCACAGGTGGTCACCGATATCTGCGCTGGCTTCCTCGGCTCGCTGGCTGGGAGAGCCTGCCATCTTGCTCCTGTCCTTGGGAGGGCTCACCTCATTCCGGATCCTCAGATCGCACAGCAGGGCTCCCGACAAGAGCAAGTATTCCCGCAGCTTCAAATATCCCAAGTGCTGGTGAGCCCTTGCAACCCATCCTGTAGTCCCATGAATTAGAAATCCTTCCTTTTTGGGCGACGCAGTGGTTAGCACTGCTTTTTAAAATATAAATTTAGAGTACCCAATTCATTTTTTCCAATTAAGGGGCAGTTTAGCGTGGCCAGTCCACCTAACCTGCACGTCTTTTGGGTTGTGGGGGGCGAAACCCACGCAGACACGGGGAGAATGTGCAAACTCCGCACGGACAGTGACCCAGAGCCGGGATCGAACCTGGGACCTCCCTCCCTGTTGTAGCATTTTAGATGCGTTTGCCCTTGAATATCCTACGACTCTGCTTTGCACTCTTGTGCATTTTGTCTCCTTCCTTTGCAAATCCTCAACATGTAAAACACTTCCCACCCTTACCCAGCCCCCAGCATTTTTGCATTTCCAAAACCCAATCATATAATCCCCACAGTGCAGAAGGAGGCCATTCGGCCCAACAAGTCTGCACCAACCCTCCGAAAGAACACCCCCACCTAGGCCCCATCCCTGCCCTATCCCCCCAACTAGCCTTTGGACAATAAGGGGCAATTTTAGCACGGCCAGTTCACCTAACCTGCACATCATTGGACTGTGGGAGGAAACCAGAGCACCCGGAGGAAACCCACGCAGACACGGGAAGAACGTGCCGACTCCACACAGACAGTCATCCGAGGCCGGAATCGAACCCGGGTCCCTGGCGCTGTGAGGCAGTAGTGCTAACCATTGTGCCACCGTGACCACGCCGCCCATTCCAATAGGGAGCGAGCAGGAAAGGCTTTGTGATGTCCTGAGATTGTGAAAGATGTTATATAACTGCAAGCTTATGTTTCTCCATCGAATCAAGTACATGAAATGGTCTACACTAATAAAGCTGTCAATCACCACATCTGGTGTGCACTAATAAAGCTACCAACCACCACGACATCTAAGTTATCCACCAAGTTTCACACCATCTGAATTTGGATATTTATCATCTGATCCTTCATCGCTGTGTCAAAAGCCTGAAACTCCTTGCAAAGAAGAGCAGTGATAGTGCCTTTGCCACATGAATTGTAGAAGGCCCACCACCACATCTTCTATGGGGTAACTTTGGATGCCCGCTTGATTGGCATCCCATCCACAAACATTCACTCCCTCCACCACTGGCGTACAGTGGCAGCCGTGTGTACCATCGACAAGATGCACTGCAGGAACTCACCAAGGTTCCTTAGGCAGCACCTTCCAAACCCACGACCGCTACCATCTCGAAGGACAAGGGCAGCTGATCATAGAATCATAAAATCCTTACAGTGCTGAAGGAGGCCATTCAGCCCATCGAGTCTGCGCCGACCCTTGGAAAGAACACCCTACCTAGGCCTATGCCCCCACCTTATCACCCGTAACCCACCTAACCTTTTGAATTCTAAGGGGCAATTCAGCATGTCGAATCTACTGAACCTGCGCATCTTTGAACTGTGGGAGGAAACTGGAGCACCCGGAGGAAACCCACGCAGACACGGGGAGAACATGCAAACTCCACACAGACAGTCACCCGAGGCTGGAATTGAACCCCGGTCCCTGGCGATGTGAGGTAACAGTGCTGACCACTGTGCCACCCTAAGATACCTGGGAACCCCACCACCTGGAAGTTCCCCTCCAAGTCACTCACCATCCTGACTTGGAAATGTATCGACCGTTCCTTCACTGTCGCTGGGCCAAAATCCTGGAACTCACTCCCTAACAGCACTGTGGGTGTACCTACACCACATGGAGCGGTTTAAGAAGGTAGCTCATCTTCAATTAGGGATTGGCCAATAAATGCTGCCTAGCCAATGAAGTCCAGATCCCTTGAACGAATAAATAGAAAAATTCTGGCCTTGCTAGCAATGCTTATTTCTCAAGAATGTTTTTGTGGGTTAATTTTAAATGCTGGTTTGAATTTTCTTCTGGTTAACTGTGGCACATTGGTTAAATGTGCGGCATTGCCAGAGATACCACATGTTGGACAAGATACCAAGCTTGTGTCATAGAATCATAGAATCCCTACAGTACAGGAGGCCGTTCGGCCCATGGAGTCTGCACTGACCCTCTGAAAGAACATCCTACCCAGGACCATGTCCCCGCCCTATCCCCGTAACCCCACCTAACCTTTTGGACACTAAGGGCAATTATCATGGCCAATCCACTAACCTGCACATCTTTGGACTTTGGGGGGGGGGGAACCGGAGGAAACTCACGCAGACACGGGGAGAATGTTGAACCATGCACGTTCACCGATTAAACAACATCAGCTGAAATTCAAAACTAGCTGATGGATGTAGAGCGCTTTGAAACATCTTGAGCTGCAAAATATTTCAATTAAAACAACAATATCTAAGTGATATTACAAATAATGGTGTACCCCACGGAGCGTGCGACCGAATAAATATGAGAAAAAGATAGTTATTTGTCGCACTCTTTCCCTCTTGGACATTAAAAAAATTAATCTTGCTCATGATTTGCATTTAAACACTAAGTTATACACAACACAGCCATGGAGTACTCTCGACATTCTTAAGAAAAATTAGTTTTCGCCCCAAACAAGTGCACCGAGGTTAAAGCTTTATTGTAATACAAGGCTTGTTGCAGCTCAATGAAATTTCATATTGATCCCTGTTTGTTCAGAGAGAACTTTAAGTGCCTCCCGGGAATTGAATTTCGATTGCTATCTCATCATGGTAGCACAGTGGTTAGCACTGTTGCTTCACAGCTCCAGGGTCCCAGGTTCAATTCCCTGCTTGGGTCACTGTCTGGGCAGAGTCTGCACGCTCTCCCCCGTGTCTGCGTGGGTTTCGTCCGGGTGCTCCGGTTTCCTCCAACACGTCCCGAAAGACGTGTTGTTAGGTGAATTGGACGTTCTGAATTCTCCCTCCATTACACCAAACAGGTGCCAGAATGTGGCGACTAGGTGCTCTTCACAGTAACTTCATTGCAGTGTTAATGTAAGCCTACTTAATAATAATAATAATAATCTTTATTATTGTCACAAGTAGGCTTACATTAACACTGCAATGAAGTTACTGTGAAAAGCCCCTAGTCGCCACACTCCGGCGCCTATTCAGGTACACAGAGGGAGAATTCCGAATTCTCAGCTAGTACGGGAATTGAACCCACGCTGCTGGCTTTGTTCTGCATCACAAACCAGCTGTCTCGCCCACTGAGCTAAACCAGCCTAAAGATTATTATTATTTATCAAACATTTCTTGGGATCACTGGGATTTTATGCTTGGTGTATCAGTTCTCCAAAGGTGCTCTTCGTGGAGTTTTCAGCTTGATGTTCCTGACTGGAGCCGTTAGGTGGGCTCGAAGTCTATCTTTCCCACTTTGCATCAGGATTTAGACAGGTGGGATGACCATCTCTGCTCTCTGCTTGTTCGGAACAACAATGGGACAAGGGTTTTAACAGGTCCCCAGTGTGGTTCTTAGTGAGCCCACCGTCCAAAATTACTTTATTGTCGCCCTGTGCCTTCAAGGGATTGCAGCATGGCATCCCCAGGAAGGAAGTGTGTCATGCGATCCATTTTAGTTTCACTTTTGCTTTCGGCAGAGTGCGCGCACAGCTCTGCTGCTGGTAAATTCAAGCTTTGTTTCGGTGCATGATGGTTCACCTGTGCTTAGAACTACTAAACGAACCCACAATTTGTTTACCCAATTCCTTATGAGTGATTGGTGCTTTTTATATCATTATAATACAGAGGACAGCGATTTGCTGCTAATAGACATTGAAAGGCAGATCATCCACTTGGCACTCCAGAAACAAAACTTGCATTGAAAGAGTTTCTTTCACAACCTCGAGATTATGCCAGTCAACTTTCCAGTAAATTTCACTTTTATTTTTATGTGTTTTACTTGAGGAAACATGACAGCCAATCTGTGTACAGCAATCTAATAACAAGATAGACTGTTCACGCACTAAAATAGCAAACATACTGCGGATGCTGGAATCTGAAACAAAAAAACGGAGGATGCTGGAAAACTCAGCAGGTCCGGGAACATCCATAGGAAGAGAAAACAGAGCTAACAGGCACGATTCAGCCACCCAGTTACGACCCAGTTGCGTGCGGTGCAGATCCCAGCCCCAAATCAGGCTCCGGGCGGGCCGATCGCAAGTCGCCCAGCTCGGCCCACCAGGCGCGATCTGGATCACTCCCTCGCTGGTCGAGATCCAGATCTCCGTTTGGTACAGGTGATACCATGGCAATCCCCCAGGCACTTGGGCACCTTGGCACTGCCAGCCTAGCACCCTGGCAGTCTTACCCTGGCACTGCCAGGGGCCAAGCCCGGGAGGGGACCTTGCCTGATAGAGGGGGCGAAGGGGGGTTCACGGGGGTCCTCTCCAAGGTTAGGGTGGTGAGATGGGGTCAGGAATGCATGGGGGACCTGAAAGAAGGGAGGAGGGGGTGAAGATTGTGGCTGCCGGGCAAAATGGTGCGCCGATCTGTGAGGAGCCTTTCCTGCTGGCTAACTTCAACAGGAAATTCCTCTAAGTGTGGCCTCGTGGGGAGCAACTCCCCAAGGCCCCAAAAAAGGCAACGTACCATTGGATATCGGAGTGCTTCTCGATGATGCACCCCACTAAACCCGCCATTCAGCGGACATTAACCTGAGTCCGCTGAACTGCGCCCAACGATTCGAGCACGCGTGACCCTCCTTCAGAAAGGGGAAAATGGGAACTACATACAAGAAGGGGGGGGGGGGGGGGTCGAAAAACTGGAACGCGGTGATTAGTGGGAGCCGGGGGAGATGGCAATAAAGATGTAGCAAAGCTTAAGGACAAGTGACAGATGGCCCCGTGGGGGAGGGGGCGGGAGGAACACAAACAAAACTTTGGGATGTGAAGAAAAAAGGCAAAGATGGAGAAGGGTCACAGTGTAAAGCTGTTGAACTCAGCGTTGACCGTTGAAGCAGTTTTTTGAGGGATGAATGTTGATCAATGCTGAACGCCCCTGCTCTTTGCCAAATAGTTCCATGGGATCTTTTACATCCATTTGGGATGGCCTCAGCTCAATATCATATTTGGGAGGCCGCACATTTGACAATGCAGCACTCCCTCTGTACTGGGAGTGTCAGTCTAGATTAAGTGCTCAATCCTCTCGAGTGGACCTCGAACCCAGAACCTTGTGCTCAGAGCTGTGAGCTTCCGGGTCTGAGAGATTCCAGGCCCGCATTATAAATATCCTGTGATTTACTTTAAATTAGATCAAACTTGGATTCGATTGATTATTAATCCTCACCTTAAACAGTCAGAGGTACCGGTGCTAGTGCAAGAAATGGAAAGGGTGCTGAGGTTCAACGTTGCCCCCCGGCGGTTGGGCGTACAACCATGAAGATCAGCACATGGATAATCTGATTTTAAATAATTACACCCAAGGTAGCCCGACGCACCCGCCATCCTGAGAGTCAACACCTAACCCACCTTCACCGACCCCCGAGAGCTCGCTGCCATTTTTGACTGGCAGCAGGCAGAAGGGCCAACCACTCATGGGTGGAGGTCCTGCCTTGCACAGCCCTCCAGCCCCTCCCGGCACAGCGCTGCAGTGGCCAGAAGAGGTACCGCAGTGCCGTGCCTGAGACTCAGTCCTGGCTCCGTGGGGGAAGGGGGTGGGGGGGAGGAGGCCCTGGAGGGTTGGGGGGGGTGGGGGGGAGGGGGGGGAAGGGGGGGGAGGGCGATCTCAGTATCAGGGATAGGTCAGGTCAGGAGGGAGGGCTGGAGCTCCCAGGTCCTGGTGAGGGGAGGGGGGGGAGGGGGCACACTAGTCTGAAGGGACGCTCAGATTGAAGTCTTCCCCCCTCTCCACCCTGCTCGCCTGAGTTGGAAATTTTTTACTTTTCCATTTTGGCACCCTGCTCTAACTGGCCAGCCTAAAGATTGAGGCGGGGCTGGAGATGGCCCTTAGGTGGCCACTTAAGTGCTTTAATAGGGGCAAGTGGACAGCACGGTGTTTCAGCGGTTAGCACTGCTGCCTCACGGCGCCGAGGACCCGGGTTTCGATCCCGGCCCCGGGTCATTGTCCGTGTGGAGTTTGCACATTCCCACAGTTTTCACAGTAACTTCACTGCATTGTCAGCCTACATGTGACAATAATAAAGATTATATTATGACGACCCAAATGTCTCACTCGTCCACAGCAGAAGATATGGATGATCGACAGCCTAGCGTGATTCGATGTGCTGGTCAGATGTTATCTCTCATTCTTTTAAAAAAATAAATTTAGAGTACCCAATTCCTTTTTTCCCAATTAAGGGGCAATTCGGTGTGGCCGATCCACCTAACCTGCACATATTTTGGGTTGTGGGGTTGAGACCCACACAGACACGGAGAAAAGGTGCAAAGTCCACACAGAGAGTACCCGAGGTCGGGATCGAACCCGGGTCCTCGTGGCCGGGAGCTTGCGGTGCTAACCACTGCTGCCCCGGTGGGTCAGGTGTTAAGTGGCACAAGTGGCCTGTTTGGTTTTATGGGGAATTCCTGGGCAAATTGTACAGTAACTGCGTTTATTTTTTCTGGTGCCCGCTCACGCGTCATCAGATTCGATTGAATTTGATCGGGCTGCTCATCGCAATGGGGTTTGAAGCTTGTGATGTCTACAATACTTGTTTGGCCTGGCAGTGTATAGCTTTGTACCCAGCTATTAAAGTGCAGGCTTTTCCTCAGGTGTACGTTGTCCACGTCAACTGGTCTCGGAGGTGGCATTTGAAGTGTTTGTGAGGGACTGTAGTTTCTTCCTTTCCCTGATTCCTTTGCACAGAGGCCCGTTCGCAGATAATTCACTCCCATGCCAATTCCCGCTCCGAACTAACAGCTCGAAGTGGCCTTAGCCTTTGTTCTGTAATTTTCTCAGTGCCGAGAGCCACGGATTAGTCAAGATCAACCGTGACATACCCGACGCTTGAATTGGGCGAGGTTCACGTGGCTCCTCGCCACTTCAGTGTCAGACAGTCCCTCATAAATCCGACGGGGAATTCAGGATAAACATCTTATCCCCAGAGAAAGGATTTGGATTTTGAGGTACAGTGAAAAGTATTTTTCTGCGAGCAGCTCAACAGATCATTAAGTCCATGAAAAGAAAAGAAAAGAGAAGAAAATACATAATAGGGCAACACAACATATACAATGTAACTACATAAGCACTGGCATTGGATGAAGCATACAGGGTGTAGTGTTAATGAGGTCAGTCCATAAGAGGGTCATTTAGGAGTCTGGTGACAGTGGGGAAGAAACTGTTTTTGAGTCTGTTCGTGCGTGTTTTCAGACTTCTGTATCTCCTGCCCGATGAAAGAAGTTGGAAGAGTGAGTAAGCCGGGTGGGAGGGATCTTTGATTATGCTGCCCGCTTTCCCCAGGCAGCGGGAGGTGTAGATGGAGTCAATGGATGTGAGGCAGGTTCGTGTGATGGACCTGGGCGGTGTTCACGACTCTCTGAAGTTTCTTGCGGTCCTGGGCCGAGCCGTTGCCATACCAGGCTGTGATGCAGCCCGATAGGATGCTTTCTATGGTGCATCTGTAAAAGAATAGTGACAATATGGAACTGGCTACCACAAGGAATGAGGTGGAATCAAGCCAAAGGTTAATAGGTGCACGCGGGGGAAAGGAACAGGAGAACATGCTGATAGCATCAGATGAAGAGGGGTTGAGAGGAAGATTGCGTGGAGCATGAACACCAGTTGCACTTTATGGGAGAGACTGGAACTATGGGATATAGGTTAAAAATGAAGAGTCTCTCATTCAAGGTGGAGGTGAGGAGAAGTGTTGTCTCTCAGAAGGTCCTGAGGCTGAATCTTCCAGTCCCGCAGAAGGAGGCCACCGGCGGCGGGTTCCCCGGTGGGGCGGCCCGAAGGCAACGCAAGCGGCCGGCGACTTCGGCAGTATCCTGTCAGCAGCCAAGGGTGAGCCACCTCCTGCGCTGGAAAATCCCAGCCTGAACCTTGGGAATTCTCCCCCCCCAAAAACAACGGAGGCAGGGTCCACGATTCTTGAGTAACAACAAGGGAGTCAAAGGTTATCGGGATGGGGGGGCAGGCGGGAATGTGGTCAAAGGTTATGGTGGGGGGCACGGGGAATGAGGTCAGAGGTTATGGCGGGTGGCAGGGGGAATGAGGTCAGAGGTTATGGCGGGTGGCAGGGGGAATGAGGTCAGAGGTTATGGCGGGGGCAGGGGGAATGTGGTCAAAGGTTATGGCGGGGGCAGGGGGAATGTGGTCAGAGGTTATGGCGGGTGGCAGGGGGAATGAGGTCAGAGGTTATGGCGGGGGCAGGGGGAATGTGGTCAAAGGTTATGGCAGGGGCAGGGGGGATTGTGGTCAGAGGTTTCTGGGGGGTGCAGGCGGGAATGTGGAGTTGAGGCCACAATCAGACCAGCCACAATCTTATTGAATGGTGGGGCTGGCTCGAGGGGGCCGAATGGCCTACTGGGATACAGAACTGGCTGGGTCATAGAAGACAGAGAGTAATAATTGAAGGGTGCTTTTCTGATTGGAGGGCTGTGACCAGTGGTGTTCCGCATGGATCAGTGCTGGGACATTTGCTGTTCGTAGTATATAGAAATGATTTGGAGGAAAATGTAACTGGTCTGATTAGTAAGTTTGCGGACGACACAAAGGTTGGTGGAATTGCGGATAGCAATGAGGACTGTCAGAGGATACAGCAGGATTTAGATTGTTTGGAGACTTGGGTGGAGAGATGGCAGATGGAGTTTAATCCGGACAAATGTGAGGTAATGCATTTTGGAAGGTCTAATGCAGGTAGGGAATATACAGTGAATGGTAGAACCCTCAAGAGTATTGAAAGTCAGAGAGATCTTGGTGTACAGGTCCACAGGTCACTGAAAGGGGCAACACAGGTGGGAGAAGGTAGTCAAGAAGGCATACGGCATGCTTGCCTTCATAGGCCGGGGTATTGAGTATAAAAATTGGCAAGTCATGTTGCAGCTGTATAGAACTTTAGTTAGGCCATACCAGGAATATAGTGTTCATTTCTGGTCGCCACACTACCAAAAGGATGTGGCGGCTTTAGAGAGGGTGCAGAATAGATTTACCAGGATGTTGCCTGGTATGGAGGGCATTAGCTATGAGGAGAGGTTGAAGAAACTCGGTTTGTTCTCACTGGAACGACGGAGGTTGAGGGCAGACCTGATAGAGGTCTACAAAATTATGAGGGGCATAGACAGAGTGGATAGTCAGAGACTTTTTTCCAGGGTAGAGGGGTCAATTACTGGGGGGGCATAGGTTTAAGGTGCGAGGGGCAAGGTTTAGAGGAGATGTACGAGGCAAGTTTTTTTACACAGATGGTAGTGGGTGCCTGGAATTCACTGCCGGAGGAGGTGGTGGAAGCAGGGACATAAGTGACGTTTAAGGGACATCTTGACAAATACATGAATAGGATGGGAATAGAGGGATACGGACCCCGGAAGTGTAGAAGATTTTAGTTCAGACGGGCAGCATGGTCGGCACAGGCTTGGAGGGCCGAAGGGCCTGTTCCTGTGCTGTACTTTTCTTTGTTCTTTGTTCTTTGATTGGTAGTTTTGTATGGACGGTCTGTTTCTGTGCTGTTGGCCCTACGCATCTTTGTCACATCACCCAAAACAAGCGACCCACTAATTCACCAACAACCTCAAACGCAACCTCAACACCAAATTCAACTTTGGTGCCTTGCCAATCTCAAATACCACGGACTGGATTCTCCGCTGGCGGGATTCTCTGTTGTGCCGGCAGCGCCCGGGGATTTCCCGGCAGCTGCCCACAATGGGCTGGCGGGCGGGACGGAGAATCCCGTCCAACGTTTCCGTACAACTGATCGCTGCTTTGCCAGCAGCATAGAGGCTCGGATGATGGGGAGGATGGGCCCATTATGTGCTGCACAGTGACACGCTCCTATTCCCAGATAGAGTTGCTGAAGATGCCTCCCTTTCCCTTGCCCCCAGTGGTATCTGCAGCATTGGGACTGTACTTCAAGGGAGATCTGCTCTATTCTGATTGTATATGAGCTATGGCGCGGGAGGTCTATGACTAGATAAATGAATAGTGGATCAGCAGATGCTGTTTTATTGTGTGTATGTGCAAAATGGTTGAAATCCTGATTCACACCCAAGCAGCCCTCTCTCTCTGTCTACCAGGTTCTCTCCGATCACCATCGAGGGGATGACGAGCCTCGCCGGCGTGAACCTCTCAGGCCCCACGGGCACCGGCTGGTGCATCTTCGTGTACAACCTCTCCCCCGAGGCGGACGAGAGCGTCCTCTGGCAGCTGTTCGGCCCCTTCGGGGCGGTCACCAACGTCAAGGTCATCCGCGACTTCAACACCAACAAGTGCAAGGGCTTTGGCTTCGTCACCATGACCAACTACGACGAGGCGGCCATGGCCATCGCCAGCCTGAACGGATATCGCCTGGGCGACCGCGTCCTACAGGTCTCCTTCAAGACGAGCAAGACACACAAGTCGTGAAGGTGCCCGGCAGAAGGGCACCAGAGAGAGAAAGAGAGAGATAAATAAACACACACACATGCGCGCGTGCACACACGGAAGCACCCTCCGCAACATAAAACAAACAAAAAAACAAAAAAAAAGTAAAGCAAAATAATTAGTACGCCACCAAACACAGATAGACAGACACATACGAACACGCAGACAGCGACAGAACAAAAAACACAATTTTAAAAAAAAGATCCATTAAAATATACCTGGGCTTACAGAGAAAACAAAACAGACTTTTTGAAGAGCCAGTGTTAGCGTTATATTGATACAAGACATCTTACAACAAATAACGAGGAAGCAATTTCATAAACAACTTTGAATACTTTTTTCATAGCTCTTACTATATGAATATAATACGTATAAAACATTACTACGCAGGGGGTTTTAACCCAGCCTAATATTAATAATAATACTTATAACTACCTTCCTTGAAGGTGATTATCTCTTGTAATGGTGGGCAGAACAGAAAGCTGGGAAACAGAACGTTTCACAAAGGCCCATGTTCAGGAGTGTCGTGTGATTGCAATTGATATATAAAAGAAAAAATATCTTTCCAAGGGGAATATTTATGAATGCAGCTCCTAATTAGTTTACCTTTTTTTTCTCTTTTTCCTGTTCCTTCCACGGTTTTATTAACTAAGATCAATGAAGAAAAAAAAGCAAGTGCAATACCGCCTGGCAGAACGCTGAAAAAGCTCTGTCGGACACTGAAGTGCATTACGGTAGATTAATTGTCCAAATGTCTTTGCTAACTTTACTCGCCTAACTTGTGCTGCGTGTTCTGCGTCGTGAGGGGCACTTCCCACTTTTGCAAGTCGGAGCCAGGGACTCGGGTGGCGAGCTCAGAAGGTTTGCGTGCAAACTGTTTCCGTGCGACCTTATCGGTGGAACTGGCATGTCGTTGGCTCGATACTTGAGACAGATTGTAGTGTCGCACTGTCTGTCGGAGTGACGCCCACTCCCGGCGAAGAAAATTTGGGGATGGGCAAAGCGGGCGTGTCGCCAGTGGGGTGGGCTGTGCCACAATCTAACGAATTGCCTCTGCGAGTTAAACTATTTCCCAAATAGGACAGAGTTCTCCTTTAATAAAGCAATTTCGTCATCGTAGTGCAGAAGTGACAGCGAATCTGATCCTCGTTTTAGCTTCTTAAAAAAAAAAGGAAAATCTTGAAAACATTGAAACAACATAATGCCGTTCACCAAAGCGAATAATGCATATCAACAGAGGACAGCTATGGGGGTCAGTTGTAAGGTCGGTTCCTTTTTGCTAGCAAGTGTTTTTTATAAGAGACATTTGAGACTGCAAGTTGTGCAGTTTGATTTATTTTGCCGTCTACCTTTCTTGAACCCCTCTGGTTGTAACCTATTCTCTCTGGTTACCAATTTTAAGCCAATTCTTTAGATTACCAGAGACACAAAGCGACCCCTCCCCCCCCCCTCCCCCCGAGAGAGTACTCACCCCTAAGGCGGCAATACCAATTTGTTCAACACGATTAAAGCTTCTTTTTGACATAGTTAACGGATAATGGATCCTGCCAAACTGTTCTACCGAGCTGTCAGGAGGACAGGTCATGTATAAAATAAAGTTATTTGATATCCCTATATTTATAAAAGCTAAAATAAAGCATCCACCTCTTTCATATTTAAACATTAGCTGTTTACAGGGCAACCGCTTAGGGAACACGAGGAGAGAATGTTTGACAAATGCCTTGGTGGAATAGTCTTTGCACTTCTCAACTGCCCCCTCATTGGATACTTGTGTGTCTCCTTGTACGTGAGGGAAGGGGGTGGGAGGGCAGATGTGTTGTGCAGTCTGCGAGGGAGAATCGCTCAGTCTCTCTTACAGGAAAATTTAGCGCGCCCTGACTGACTTGACCAGCCTCACTTGAAACTCCAGCCACCTTCACCCCAGGGCCACCAGGCTGCGCCCCACGCCCCACACGGTGATGCTTACCTTGCTCTCCTGGTCTCTCCCTCTAACTCGCTGGCTTGGCATCATTCCGATGTGGGGGGGGGGGGGGGGGGGGGGGGGGGGGGTGAATATCCATATGAATTCCTATCGGTCTCTTCTCATTGTCGAAGCATCAATACCAAAAGAAGCAATGATAAATCCAATAGCAATGTTGAAAGTGAGGAAGGACAAGACTTCAGCCTCCATTTTATGTGGAAGGCCCTCAGAATGATATAAGGTTATTCCTGAACAGCCAGGACACATTAGAGAAATGTGACAAGCACTGTTCCTGTAAGTCTCCCTCTATCTCGTGCTCTCATCTTAAGACATGGTATTCATTATATCCTCCACTGGAGTAAAGGCTGCATGATATCCATTGGGAAGCAAATTCAAGATCTTTTGACCCTTTGTCAACAGGTTCGACCAACACGCCTACCCAATATGTCATGTTGAACATTATAATCCACATTTTCATACATGAGGCACGGTGGCACATTGGTTAGCACTGCTGCATCACAGCGACAGGGACCCAGGTTCAATTCTAGCCTCGGGGGACTGTCTGTGTGGAGTTTGCACATTCTCCCTGCGTCTGCGTGGGTTTCCTCTGGTTTCCTCCCACAGTCCAAAGATGTGCAGGTCAGGTGGATTGGCCACGCTAAATTGTCCCTCACTGTCTAAAGATGTGCAGGTTGGGTGGAGTTAAGAGGTTCCGGGGAGAGGGTGGGGGAGCGGGCCTAGTTAGGGAGCTTTATCAGAGGATCAGTGCAGATTCTATGGGCCGAATGGCCTCCTGATGCACTGTTAGGATTCTATGAAAATTTCTAATGGAAGCAATCGGCAATAATGGGGAGTTCCTGGGTGCACTGCCTAGCATAGTTACTCCCGCCGCACCCCCCCCCCCCCCCCCCCCCCCCCCCTAATCAAAGGTTACATCGGTTTAGGTGCCTGTTCAAGGTTAATCTTCCTAGGGGAGATAGTGGCACTGTCACTGGATTAATAATCCAGAGGCCCAGGGTAATACTCTGGGGAGCTGGGTTCGAATCCCACCAGGGAAGTTGGTGGAATTTAAATTCAACAAAAATCTGGAATTAAAAGTCTAATGATGACCATGAAACCATTGCCAATTGTCGTAAAAACCCATCTGGTTCACTGATGTCCTTTAGGGCAGGAAATCTGCCATCCTTACCTGTCCTTACCCGGTCTGGCGTACATGTGACTCCAGAGTGCTTAAGTGCTGTCCTAACCAGCGACGTCCACAACCAATGAAGAAAAAGAACATTTTAGTCCCTGCTATCTGAATGACCCCTTACTCAGTCCAGATGAATCACAGTCAGGAGCTGTGGACAAGATGGTCCACTCATCGGTCCGAGGTTGCTGGTAAACTGATCGGACAGACTCCTGACGGGGTTTAAGTCAGAACCCACAGCTCCTCACTGGGTATTTTTCAATGCTCCCTTTAACCGTAACTCGGTCCCACCTTGTGCCAAAAACAATCAACGTCATGCAAATCGAAATGAAAAACGCCAAGGTACTCCCATTCAGTATTGCCTGATTAACACAGTGAATATAAATGTCGCTTGTATATGCACTCCATACACAGCACACGCACATGCCAAAACTAGCACCTACAGCGGTCAGTGTCGTACTGCTTTCCTGCCCAACTCAACACTTCCAGCGAAGAACCAAGCAAAATACAGTAGTGGGTGAATTTCTGGCAATCAATGGGACAAGCTAAACTCTAAAGCTTAACCCAAACCCAAAAACCAAGTACAATAGTAATGGCAACTTCTAGTACTGTTTGTAACAGTTAGCTGCTGTTGGGCAGTTCTCTCAAACACTTATGGTGCTGCAGCATGCTCTGCACCCCCCCCCCCCCACCCCCACCTTGCCCTGCTATACCTTTGGTACCTGGTTGGTAATCTGGCAGAATGGATTGCTTCCCCCGCTCTCACCCCGCCATCCCCATCACCTGAGTTCCACCCTGGCGAAACCTGCCGGATGAAAACCGGGTGGGTTCTAACAATAAGTTGGCAATCTTCCTCCCTAACAGCACTGTGGGTGCACCTACGCCACATGGAGTTTGGCGGATCGAGAGGTCAGCCCGCCGCCACCTTCTCGAGGGCAATCAAGGATGGGCAATAGTGGGCAGCACGGTGGCGCAGTGGGTTAGCATTGCTGCCTCACGGCGTCGAGGTCCCAGGTTCGATCCCGGCTCTGGGTCACTGTCCGTGTGGAGTTTGCACATTCTCCCCGTGTTTGCGTGGGTTTCGCCTCCACAACCCAAAGATGTGCAGGGTAGGTGGATTGGGCACGCTAAATTGCCCCTCAATTGGAAAAAAATGAATTGGGTACTCTAAATTTTAAAAATAAGGATGGGCAATAAACGCTGGCCTAGCCAATGGCACCCCCGCCCCGTGAAGGATTTAGAAAAAGATCTGCTGCTCTTGGGGCACCATTCTCTCCAACCGTGAGCAATGTCACTGGAGGTTCACCGTGCTCGGAAAAGTAGAACTGAATTCCCACCTTTTAGTTTTGCCTTCTTACATTCGTGCATTCCCTGACCTGTCACCCACCTCGATAACATCATCCCTTCACCGTATGTCATGAATTGAGGCGGTTCAAGGAACGTGATAAGGCATCATTCCGATTTCTCCCAGACCATAGTCTCAAAGGAAGCTGTCAGAAATTCTCTTGAATGTTTGACAGTCACCCCAGTAGCAAACAGAGCTTCGCCTTTCAAAGGTGTTCCATCTTCGAACCATCCACTATTTTCATACTTTGTGCGCCCCATCACTTTAAAGTGACAATTCCAATTCATTCAGTGCCACCCCTTTCCCCTTTATATGTGGGTCATTTTTACGGTGATAATGTGGTTAAAATAGAATAACCTCAGGGGATTAAATTCAGTTACAACCCCGTTCTCCTCTCTCTGTCACGTTGGAGATATCAATTTTTGTATGTGTCGGAAGACAAAAGAAAACTGCAGAACTGTAAGACAATTGAAGATTTTACTAGTTTGGGGATATTTCTATATTGACATGGAGGAAAGGCTAGATCCTGAAAAGGGTATCTTTGCTTGTATGCATCTTGTGTGGAGATGTACCTTGCTCCTATATATAAAATTCAGAAAATAGATATCTCAGTTTCTCGGTAAAGATACTAATTTTTTAACAGGGTTTCAAGATTTTCCTTTAACTCTTGTATTGAGATTTAGTGAGTCCATCCTGCGCTTTCCCCATTTCGTGCTCTCATCTCCTAAGAGTTCCTTGAGACAGGAGCCTTCCCAACCACAATTGTATTGACAACTGGAGGGACTTGGACAAGGCCCCACGCCTCCCACTCCATCGTTGCAACTCTGGGCTCGAAAGTATTTGCGCCAGCACCGACCTTGGACACCCTGTGCCGAGGCGGTGTGAGGTTGAGAGGAAATAGCGGCGTCCGGCGCCTACCATTGTGGCCACATGTCAGTTTCAGCGTCGGGTACACACGCTTCATTCCAGTTTGAAGGGTTTGTACTTGGAACTGAATCCACGTTGGATCCTCCACAGCAAATCTTAGGTGTCAGGCTTTGGTTTTGCGGTTCTGCAATAGTGCGTGCGACGCGGACACTACACATTATTATTGTACACAGTCCTTCGCTACAACACTCCTTTCATCTCTAATAGCCCACGGATCATTTTTTTTCTCTATCAGGGAAAATTAATAACTCTCTCTGTGACACACTAATACCCCACAGCCTCACGCATAACACCTCCATCAGTGAACCCTCTGTATGATAGATATATCATGACCACCGCTAATTCACACAGTTTATGTGTCCATATTAATAGGCACCATATCAAACACCCCATTTCTAAAAGGCTCATCAGTATATAACCCTCCGTGACATGCTCTATGATGTGACATGCATTAGTTGAGACTATGGATGCAGCAACACGGTGGCGCAGTGGATAGCATTGCTGCCTCACGGCGCCGAGGTCCAAGGCTCGATCCTGGCTCTGGGTCACTGTCCGTGTGGAGTTTGCACATTCTCTCCGTGTTTGCGTGGGTTTCGCCCCCACAACCCAACAATGTGCAGGCTAGGTGGATTGGCCACGCTAAATTACCCCTTAATTGGAAAAAAATAATTGGGCAGTCTAAATTTTTTTTTTAAAAGAAGAAAAAAAAAGAGAATATGCATGCATCAGAAGTCTACATCCCTCACTTGTTGCCTTATTAGTGGACGATTTTAGCAAAGAGACTGTGCTTTATTGAGTTACGTCAGATGGAGAACTGCACATGGCTCGCCTGACTGCCAATGTCATGTATTCGTGACAATTAACAACATCAACAGGCCAGCGAGCATTGCCAGTCCTTACGGTTACTTATGGGATGGGGGCTGTTAGCTAAAGGTAGAACGCTCAGTAGATCTCTCAGCCTTGCTAGTTTATCACCGTGAAAGAAGATCTAGATCATCGAAGACCGAGAGGCAAATATTTTCCACAGAACTGCTCCATAGTCACTCCATATCAGCGCAAGTAGACTTCCAGAGGTCTTTCGTGCCTCCTTCTACTTGGGTTGAACCTCTAGTTAGAAGGTGCCTTGATGTGACGCCATTGATCAAAGAGACCTTGTGTAGCTCGCTGTTTCTAATCATGATACCCCATGAGGGAGAACTCTGTAAAAGAAATGCTAACAAGCTATCCCCAGAAGGCAAAATATAAAATTCAGACACGTCAGTGATAGTACAGAAGATTTTCCTTCAAACGGTTATTTGTTCCTGGGCCAATTCAGCTCAGTGGTATTTGCGTGCCCCCATCCATCTGAATGTAATTAGGAGCTGGTTTGAAAAGTGAACATATTAACTACCCCCCCCCCCGCCCCTCACTCTACAATTAATGTCCCCTGTAGCATTTAGCATCCAAAACATCTCTCGACCATGGATTTCCCCTCCTTCCTATAAATCTTCGAAAAATACCATTCGGAATAGAGCCTTGTTCTAGAAACAAGTGTGTTCCGGATAATTGTCAGGATCAACAATGTTGTTGTGTCACACAAGTAGAGTTAAACCATGACCATTGCCTATTCTTGTATGAGTATGCCTTGCATACAGCTGCCAAAGACAGTTATAGAAACGGTCTACTATATTCATAACAACATACATGTCTCGAATAATCCTTTGAATGTGGAAGGACTGTCAAAAGAGAAACGAAAGGTATTAATGTATCGGGTTTTTTTAAAACAAAAGGATTCATAAGTGATCCCCTTTTTGATGTATCTTAAAAAATCCTGAAGACCTGCTGCAAGAACATGATGCAGACTTCTAATCATTTGTCTCCCCCCTTCCAAGCTCTTCCTATTTATTGTGATAGATAGATTATTGTAAAAAGTCCTTGTTTCCATGCTGGGGTTGGGAGGGTTCTAACAAACAACATTGGCGAAACATTTGATGACTTTTCATATTATAATAAATCTTGCCAAAGAGATGATCTCTTTGATGTGAATGGGTTTAAAAAAATCTATTTTTATAAAAAAGAAAAAGACCTCATTGAAAATTTTTACACAACCTTGATCGAGAAAAAAAGAGAATATTTTGACAGGTTATGTTCTTTTAGTGGGAGGGGGAGGACAGTTTTGTCACGTGTGCTCCAGGTTGATAACTTTTTAAGACTTAAAAAAAAAAGGGAGCATAAAACACATTGTTTTCGAGCAAGAATTGTTGATACTAAAGTACTCTTAATGACAGGGAGCACTCTCTCAACAGTACAGGTTCCACACAGTGACATCATAACAGCTGACAAGGTTTAGTTGAGGCCTTCCTATTTAGTTACCACGACAGGTCGACATTTCTGAAGAGAAGATTGCCACTGGGAAGGAGAGATTTTTAAAAAATCAAGTGACTCTCAACCCGTTGGCTTTGCCCGTGTGTTGGGAACCAGTTTGCTTCAACGAGACGGGCAAACGGTCAAGTTCCAAGTTCCCTCCCTTCATTTTGTTCCTTCACGCAGGTGTCCCGATTAAAAATGAATCGCACCCTTCTTCTCCTGGTGGATGCCTGAGACTCTCCCCTCCCCCACCCCGGCGCACTGCAAAGTTATTTGTCGTGTCAGAAGGACTCGAGTTGCTTCCGAGAAACCCAACGGCTGCTTAAACGCACATTCCCTCGACCAACTTGGGCCGTTTGTCGAATTCCCGAGACAATAAATGGAAGCATGTTCCCCGCCTTCTCAACCTTGACCCTCGCCTGCGGTGTGGTGACCCTCTGGTTAAATCAACACCAGTCAGCCCTCCCCCTCAAAGGGAGCCTATAGTCATCTTTACCTTTATATACAGAAAATGAAAAGCTCACTCACAGATCGATTTTTCCCTACTTGAAATTTATAGTTCACTTGCATTCTTGTAGGGAAATATCACACTCCCATCTGGCATCGTGTTAAAATCGTGTTTCTTCACTTTGGCCATTCTTGCGACTTTCGGCCGACAGCAACTATCGACCAACAATTCTCCAATTGGCGTAGAGTACCCTGTCTCGTCACCAGCTTCAAAATGTCCGTTTGAAGTAGAGGAGGACCCACCGTACAGGGCGGCTTAGCCGCACGGACCAGATCTTGCCTGCTCAACCGGGCCTGCCCTCCATACTTGGGCCATGGCCTCCTCAGACAGACTCTACCTCTACCAGCAAGCAGGGCGGTCAATGAAGACGAGGCAGCGTGTCACACCCTGGCATCCTTTGCCGGGTCTTCAACCCTCAGCTATTCACTGGTGAAGAGAGAGTGAGCATTTGGGACCTCTGGGACAGATAGCGGCGGAAGGTGCGAGGGGTGAAACAGTTCCAATTACTCAAAACCTGCCAACGAGGAACAAAATGAATGGAAAGCGTAATGAAGTCAAGTTTTTTAAAAAAATTTTGAACAGAGTTGGCACTATTCTCTTCAATCAAAATTGTTTGATCATTTGTCTGAGGGCCTCAGTATATTTATTTATCTTTACCACCTCTTTGACATAAGTTGTTCTTCCTTCGTTGGGTGTGGTAGGTGCTAGTTGACTCTTTGTATGTTCCAAAGGCAATGTTTGCAGAAAGCCACAGGTGCAAAGCCCTGCCTAACCTTTCCCAAGCTGAGCAAAGCACTAAAGGCTCTGTTGCGTTTGAAATTTAAAAAAAAATGCTTTTGATTTTCAATTTGGCTTTTCTTTGACCCATGTTGACTTTCTGTGGGGGGAGGGGCTTTCTTTTTTTTAAATTTCCTCCCTCTTCCCCCCCCCCCCCCCCCCAAGACTTGACTATTGCCAAACTTGCAAGTTTAGTTTGCATTCTCACTTATTTGTTTCCTTCTTTTTTCTTAATGTCAGATGTTTCTTTTGTATCTGGAACTCTATGTGTAAAGACATGGGTCTAATTTTGTTAGAATAGTTTTTAAAGATTTAAAAAAAAAAGGGAGAAAAAAAGATTTTCTATTGTTTTAAAACCGTGTTAAGTGTATTGTATGAATCTGTGGTAGCTTACATTGCAAGAACAAAAAAAAAACATTTAAAAAAAAAAGCACCATGACCTAGGTAATATTTTGGCAAATAATAGCTTCTTGTACCTTAACTTATTCAAAGGTTGAATATATATTATCGCACTGTAAAAGTCGTTCTGTGTATATTTATGTTCCTTTATATTTGCAAGTTTTAAACAAAAAAAAAAACGACTTTAATTTTTACCAATAAGTGGTTTAGCTTAATTTATTCTAAAGGGAACAAACTTAAAGTTTGAGGAAGGCTCTCCCTAGTCAAGTACACTTTTCTTTAAAAGTGTATGTCGTGATTCATACGAAACAAAACTATTGAGTATTAGGAAGTTTCTTTGTGTGATAGTTGTTCTAAATTTGCTATTACTTTCGTCTTGTTAAACATTTTCAGTCTTTATCTAATAGTAGTGTCAATGGAATTTAACATGTTATTGCTTGCTACCTCTTTAGTTTTATTTTTTCCTCTATGCCAATCCTCTAAGGTGCAATGGGTGAGCGGTGATGACCAAATGGGATTTTTTGTTTTGTGGGAAAAATGGGGGGGAAAAAAGGTCTCTGAGATATTTGTGGATGAGGGATGTCCGATTGACTGGACTATCGATGACAAGTTGTGGGGTGGAGTGTGTGTGTGTGTGTGCGTGGGGGGGGGGGGGGGGGTTGGGGGGAAAGTGGGGGGCGCAGGGTTCTGGAAATACAGTGAACAAAATGGAACCCTGGACGGAGTGTGTACAAAGCATTAGTGAGGAGGCACAGATCCTTTTACTCTTTGATGTATTTAGTTGGGGGAGGGGTAAAAGTTCCTACGATCATTTAACTTAATATTTATTTCGATGGTAAATTATGGCTGATTTCATGTTGGAACAAACTTGCTAGTTTAGAGTATTTATTACTGGGAATACAAATGTGAAAGCTGTAAACATTTTTCATTGAATTGTTTGATTATTTGTACTTTTCATGCCAGACAATAAACTTCAGAATCTTATTGCAGAGCTTCATTCTGTGGTGTTGTTGTTTTCTCGGCTGTACTCAGATTGCTCACTGTTAAGCTTCCCTTGCAAATCAGGAGGCATCGTTGGAAAAATACCTCTCCCTCCCCAGTTTTCCGCCACCTCTTCATGTGAAGATGTGGAGATGCCGGCGTTGGACTGGGGTAGGCACAGTAAGAAGTCTTAAAACACCAGGTTAAAGTCCAACAGGTTTGTTTGGAATCACGAGCTTTCAGAGCACTGCTCCTTCGTCATGTGAGTGAAGAGTGAAGTGGTAGTTTATACAAACACATATGTAGACAAAGCCAATGAAATTGGTTTTGTCTATATATGTGTTTGTGTAACCTACCTCTTCACTCACCTGATGAAGGAGCTGCTCTCTGAAAGCTAGTGATTCCAAATAAACCTGTTGGACTTTAACCTGGTGTTGTAAGACTCCTTACTGTGTATATGTGGAGACACTAGCCCCTTCTGAAGGGGACGAGGCTTAAGGTTTTCCCTGCAAGTAAGCAGCCTTTTCCCTGACTTCATGGACCTGCTTTTAAAAGTAAGGGGTGGGGTGTTCTGTTTAATGCCTTGGAGCTAGGCAGAGATGATACACTCCAGGTTATATGTGTCCACAGGAATGTACTCAACACTTCGAAATGTCTGCCTTCCTATGCTTACAGCTGCATGGCTCAGTAGTTACTCTTGCTATGTGATCACACCCAGACTTAAATAATCGCACACAGATACCAGACATACACCAAACAGTTGAAGACTGCAGAGGAATGGGATTAAGGTGTGTGCAAGCCCTAAACCAGCAGAACCATGGGCAAGTGTACCCCCACTGAACTTCACAACCATAGATGTTCCCTGACTCCCTCCTGAACACAGCCCCTTCCATTATTTGTCTGATAGGTGTCAGAAAGCCACAACTAGAGGCCTGTAGGAACTTAATACAAACTGTTTGGACTCTTTTATCAGCCTAGTTTTAAGGTGTGGAGATGCCGGTGTTGGACTGGGGTGAGCACAGTAAAAAGTCTTACACCACCAGGTTAAAGTCCAACAGGTTTGTTTCGAATCACTAGCTTTCGGAGCGCAGCTCCTTCCCTCAGGTGAGTGACGAGGTATGTTCTAGAAACACATATGTAGACAGTCAATGATGCAACACGATACTTTGAAAGTGTTGGACTTTAACCTGGTCTTGCCAGACTTCTTACTAGTTTTAAGGTGTGTGATTTGCATAGAAAATCTGTAGAGCAAAGGAGCTCCCCAAATTATATTTCAATTTGTCTGTGAACCACATAAGTCGTCACCCAATGTCACAGTATTGAACTCTGGCCAAGAACCTATTCGCCGCTTGTCAGTCAACTGTGCGTCTTTAATTCCTTCATGGTGTACCAGCATTGATGATAGGGCTGGCAGTTATTGCCTGTCCCAGAACTGAGTGCCTGCTGGGCCATTTAAGAGTCAACCAGTCTGGAGTCACATGTAGGCCAGACCGGGTAAGGACGGCAGATTTCCTTCCCTAAAGGACATTAGTGAACCTGATGTGAACGTAGAAAGGTCGCTATGCCCCGGCTTTCATTCGGGAAACAAAATAAAAAACCTCTGGATTACCCAACTGGGCGATGTTCAACTGTCTACCCAATAGTCTTCTTCCCACTCTGCCATTCTTACCCGGCCTGGCCTACATGTGACTCCAGGCCCACAGTGAGTTGGCTGACTCCTCACTGGGCCCTCTGGAATGGCCCAGCGAGCCACCAAATTCAAGGACAATTAGGAGATGAGCAAACAATTGCTGGACTTGTTAATGATAGCCGCATCTCGTCAAAATTAACTTGTTAAAACTCTATTTGGAATTATTAAACATTGGGCGGCACAGTGGCGCAGTAGTTAGCACTGCTGACCCGCGGCGCCCAGGACCCGGGTTCGATCCCAGTCCTGTACGTGTGGAGTTTGCACATTCTCCGCGTGCCTGCATGGGTCTCACCCCCACAAACTCAAAGATGTGCAGGCTAGGTGAATTAACCACGCTAAATTGTCCCTTAAATGGAAAAAAAGAATCGGGTACTCTAAATTTATTTTAAAAATAATTATTAAACACAAGTCTTTAATGAAAATTACACACACTCTTCTCTCAAGCCCTGATGATTTTTCTCCTGTGTTGCTTGCACCAATGTCTTGGAAATCCATCTTTAATTCCGGGAGGTCCCAAGCTAATCCTGGAGAGTTGTCCAGCCTTGTCCCTACTTGGTTTCGGCTGATATTCTGTTTTGTGATAGAAAGCAGCTAACCCAACATGTTGGGTGTCAGGTTAAGGTTGAACAGACCTTCCTGTCGCTGCCATTTCAACTCCCCGTCCTGCACTCACGTCCACATGTCCGTCCTTGGCCTGCTGCAATGTTCCAGTGAAGCCCAGCGCAATCTGGAGGAACAGCACCTCATCTTCCGATTAGGGACGTTACAGCCTTCCGGACTTAACATTGAGTTCAACACCTTCTGGACTTAACATTGAGTTCAACAACTTCAGACTGTCAACTCTTCCCTCCACCTTCACCCCACTTTTATTTCTATCAATTCATTTCTTCCTTCGATCCATTTTTCCCCACACCATTGTCCCCCCCCACCCCATTAGGGCCATCTGTTCCCCGTTCCTCTTCGCCCTTTGACACACTGCTCACCCGTTCTGCCATTGACACATTCTAATCTCTTAATGCGCCACTAGGCGGGGTTGCCTTGTTAATTAGGAATGAAATTAAATCAATAGCACTAAACGACATAGGGTCAGATGATGTGGAGTCTGTGTGGGTAGAGTTGAGGAACCACAAAGGCAAAAAAACCATAATGGGAGTTATGTACAGGCCTCCTAACAGTGGTCAGGACCGGGGGCACAAAATGCACCACGAAATAGAAAGTGCATGTCAGAAAGGCAAGGTCACAGTGATCATGGGGGACTTCAATATGCAGGTGGACTGGGTAAATAATACTGCCAGTGGACCCAAGGAAAGGGAATTCATTGAATGTTTACAGGAGGGCTTTTTGGAACAGCTTGTGATGGAGCCCACGAGGGAACAGGCCATTCTAGACTTAGTGTTATGTAATGAGCCAGACTTGATTAAAGATCTTAAAGTAAGGGAGCACTTAGGAGGCAGTGATCATAATATGGTCGGATTCAATCTCCAATTTGAAAGAAAGAAGGTAGAATCAGATGTAAAGGTGTTACAGTTAAATAAAGGTAACTACAGGGGCATGAGGGAGGAACTGATGAAAATCAACTGGGAGCAGAGCCTAGTGGGAAAGACAGTAGAACAGCAATGGCAGGAGTTTCTGGGAATAATTGAGGACACAGTACAGAGGTTCATCCCAAAGAAAAGAAAGGTTATCAGAGGGGGGATTAGGCAGCCATGGCTGACAAAGGAAGTTAGGGAATGCATCAAAGCAAAAGAGAAAGCCGATAATGTGGCAAAGAGTAGTGGGAAGTCAGAAGTTTAGGAAGACTACAAGAACAAACAGAGGATAACAAAGAGAGAGATAAGGAAAGAGAGGATCAAATTTGAAGGTAGGCTAGCCAGTAACATTAGGAATGATAGTAAAAGTTTCTTTAAATACATTAAAAACAAACGGGAGGCAAAAGTTGACATTGGGCCGCTCCAGAATGACGCTGGTAATTTTGTGATGGGAGACAAGGAAATAGCTGAGGAACTGAATAAGTACTTTGCGTCAGTCTTCACAGTAGAAGACATGAGTAATATCTCAACAATTCCGGAGAGTCAGGGGGCAGAGTTGAATATGGTAGCCATCACAAAGGAGAAAGTGCTAGAGAAACTAAGAGGTCTAAAAATTGATAAATCCCCGGGCCCAGATGGGCTACATCCTAGAGTTCTAAAGGAGATAGCTGAAGAAATAGTGGAGGCGTTAGTTATGATCTTTCAAAAGTCACTGGAGTCAGGGAAAGTCCCAGAGGATTGGAAAATCGCTGTTGTAACCCCCCTGTTCAAGAAGGGAACAAGGAAAAAGATGGAAAATTATAGTCCAATTAGCCTAACCTCGGTTGTTGGCAAGATTCTAGAATCCATTGTTAAGGATGAGATTTCTAAATTCTTGGAAGTGCAGGGTCGGATTAGGACAAGTCAGCATGGATTTAGTAAGGGGAGGTCGTGCCTGACAAACCTGTTAGAGTTCTTTGAAGAGATAACAAATAGGTTAGACCAAGGAGAGCCAATGGATGTTATCTATCTTGACTTCCAAAAGGCCTTTGATAAGGTGCCTCACGGGAGACTGCTGAGTAAAATAAGGGCCCATGGTATTCGAGGCAAGGTACTAACATGGATTGACGATTGGCTGTCAGGCAGAAGGCAGAGAGTTGGGATAAAAGGTTCTTTTTCGGAATGGCAACCGGTGGCGAGTGGTGTCCCGCAGGGTTCAGTGTTGGGGCCTCAGCAGTTCTCTTTATATATTAACGATCTAGATGACGGGACTGGGGGCATTCTGGCTAAGTTTGCCGATGATACAAAGATAGGTGGAGGGGCAGGTAGTATGGAGGAGGTGGGGAGGCTGCAGAAAGATTTAGACAGTTTAGGAGAGTGGTCCAAGAAACGGCTGATGAAATTCAACATGGGCAAGTGCGAGGTCTTGCACTTTGGAAAAAAGAATAGAGGCATGGACTATTTTCTAATCGGTGACAAAATTCATAATGCTGAAGTGCAAAGGGACTTGGGAGTCCTAGTCCAGGATTCTCTAAAGGTAAACTTGCAGGTTGAGTCCGTAATTAAGAAAGCAAATGCAATGTTGTCATTCATCTCAAGAGGCTTGGAATATAAAAGCAGGGATATACTTCTGAAGCTTTACAAAGCACTAGTTAGGTCCCATTTAGAATACTGTGAGCAATTTTGGGCCCCACACCTCAGGAAGGACATACTGGCACTGGAGCGGGTCCAGCGGAGATTCACACGGATGATCCCAGGAATGGTAGGCCTAACATACGATGAACATCTGAGGATCCTGGGATTATATTCATTGGAGTTTAGGAGGTTGAGGGGAGATCTAATAGAAACTTACAAGATAATGAATGGCTTAGATAGGGTGGATGTAGGGAAGTTGTTTCCATTAGCAGGGGAGACTAGGATCTGGGGGCACAGCCTTAGAATAAAAGGGAGTCACTTTAGAACAGAGATGAGGAGAAATTTCTTCAGCCAGAGAGTGGTGGGTCTGTGGAATTCATTGCCACAGAGGGCGGTGGAGGCCGGGACGTTGAGTGTCTTTAAGACAGAAGTTGATAAATTCTTGATTTCTCAAGGAATTAAGGGCTATGGAGCGAGAGAGGGTAAATGGATTTGAAATCAGCCATGATTGAATGGTGGAGTGGACTCGATGGGCCGAATGGCCTTACTTCCACTCCTATGTCTTATGGTCTTATGGTCTATCAATGCCCTTCTCAGTCATTATCACCACCATTTATATTCCTTTTTCCCCCTCCCATGACATCTTTGTCAATCTCCACCTATTGCACCCCCCCCCCGCCCCTCCCAAAACCATTATAAATCTGATCCCATTTCCAGTTGTCTCCAGTTTTGACAGTCATCCAGACTTGAAACGTTAGCTCCCTTCTCTCTCCACAGATGCCGTCAGACCTGAGATTGTCCAGCACTTTGTTTTGTTTTAAGGTTGCGGCGCCTCCCTCACACAAGACCTTGCTCGCGATCCCTCCCTCGGCTAGCATGCTGCTCTGTTTAACAAAGGAGCCTGCCTCACGTCACTGATAATCAGACCATCTTGCAGAGGCAGCTGCAATGGCAAATACGGCTGAATTGGGAACAGAAATAGTGGACGCACTACAATGAGAGAGTTCCTTTCCAATTTTGAGCTCTGTATCTGGAATATAGCAAGGGACGGGATGGCGGACGGGGGAGTGTACCAGCGTGCTGTCTGCTCAACGCTACAGGCCATTTCCACGCAATTTGCATTTATATAACACCATTAATGTGGAATGATGTCCTGAAACAATTCACCCAGGGCAGCGATCAGGCGAAATGAAGACGGAGCAAAGGGCGACGTCGCAAGAGGGGGTGGTCGAAAGCTTGGTCAAAGAGTCGCGTATCAAAGAGGGCGTTAGTGGCGAGAGTGATTCCGGTTTCGGGGCACAATATCATGAAGGCATGGCTGGTAATGGCGGGCAAAGGGGCGGGATGGCTCAACGGATCGGAGAATGCAAAATTCAGAGGAAGCGGGTGAGAGAAGGCACAAAAGGATCTGAACACAAGGGCAGGACTTCCTAAAATTAGGGCGGGGGACTAACTTGAGCAAGCTGGACACACTGGGGCAAAGGTCAGCAGAGCTTTGGGACGAGCTGGTTGATGGGAGGGTGGAAAGAGGGAGGCTGGAGGGCAAAGCTTTGGAATGGTCCACAGGCTCAATTTTAACTCCCAAGCACATGGGCTTTCTGCAGGTTATAAACAACAGGCCTGTTTGAGTTTGAAAGTGACAAAGGCGACGGATGAGGGTGCAGCAACAGATGGGAATGAAGCTGGGGCAGAGGCGAATAATATTGGGAGGCTGAAGTGTGCATTCCTCGCGATGAGGCTATTGGGAGCCACAAGTGAAGGTCTTGTCGCATCTCGTTCAAACGGAGGCAAGACTGAGGGCAATGGCGTCAGTGGGGAGTTGGTGCTGAGGGACAGAGAAGGATCTTAGACTTCCTAACTTGGGAATTTGTGGCGCACCCCAGACTGGATGGCGACGCGGTCGAGGGCACAGTCGGTGAATGAGGAATAAGGTGAGGAAGCAGGGCTGCCATCGAGAACCATCTACAGCAACATACTGAAAATTTGGAGTCTTAAAGACACTAACGAGAGGGATAAAGAACATTATTTCAGAATGTACACATAAAAACATATTGAATCTCAGAAACAATAGGCACACTACTGAATTCTGAATGAGAAATTAATGTAATTTGATGTCTTTGTAAATCAAGCACCATTGACAATCAGGGTGGAGTTGGGGGAAGGAATCCCATTGACCTTCACTGGACCAGCCTTTGACAGTAGCTACAAGAGCAGGTCAGAGGCTAGGATTTCTGCAACAAGCAACTTGCCTCCTGTTGCTTCAAAGCCTGTGCACCGTCTATAAGGCACACGTCACGAGTGTGATAAGACTATAAGACTGTAAGAGCTAAGAGCAGAATTAGGCCACTCGGCCCATCAGGTCTGGTCCGCCATTCAATCATGGCTGATATTTTTGATTCCCCTATTGATCAAGAACCTATCTATCTCTGTCTTAAACACACTCCGTGATTTGGCCTCCACAGCCTTCTGCGGCAAAGAGCTCCAGATTCACCACCCTCTGGCTGAAGAAATTCCTCCTCATCTCTGTTTTAAAGGATCGTCCCTTTAGTCTAAGATGGTATCCTCTGGTTCTAGTGTTTCCTACTAGTGGAAAACATCCTCTCCATGTCCACTCTATCCAAGCCTCGCAGTATCCTCGTTGGAGTATCCTGTAAGTTTCAATAAGATCCCCCCTCATCCTTCTAAACTCCAACGAGTACAGACCCAGAGTCCTCAACCACTCCTCATACGACAATCTTTGTTCCAGGAATCATTCTTGTGAACCTCCTCTGGATCCTTTCCGAGGCCAGCACATCCTTCCTTAGATACGGAGCCCAAAACTGCTCACTATATTCCAAATGGGATCCGCCCAAGAGCCTTATACAGCCTCAGAAGTACATCCCAGCTCTTGTATTCTAGCCCTCTCCATTGGCCTGGATGAGTGCAGCTCCAGCAACACTCTCAACCTCAACAGCATCCAGGAGAAAGCAGCCCTGTTGATAGACAGCTTATACACGACCTCACTCCCACTATAGTCAGTAGAGTGGCAGCAATGTGCACCATCTACAAGGCAGCAGGGTAGCATTGTGGTTAGCACAATTGCTTCACAGCTCCAGGGTCCCAGGTTCGATTCCCGGCTTGGTTCAGTCTGTGTGGAGTCTGCACGTTCTTCCCGTGTGCGTGGGTTTCCTCCGGGTGCTCCGGTTTCCTCCCACAGTCTAAAGATGTGCAGGTAAGGTGGATTGGCCATGCTAAATTGCCCAGTGTTCAAAATTGCCCTTAGTGTTGGGTGGGGTTACTGGGATAGGGTGGAGACGTGGGCTTGGGTGGGGTGCTCTTTCAACGAGCTGGTGCAGACTCGATGGGCTGAATGGCCTCCTTCTGCACTGTAAATTCTATGATTCTGTGAATCTCCACGGACAAGGACGGCAGATACATGTTTGCACGTTCTCCCGGTGCTCCGGTTTCCTCCCACAGTTCAACTATGCGCAAGTTAGGTGGATTGGCCATGATCAATTGCCCCTTAGTGTCCAAAACGCTAGGTGGGGGTTACCATGTTATGGGGATAGTGCTGGGCAGTGGGGATAGTGCGGAGGAGTGGGCGTAGGTAGGGTGCTTTTTCGGAGGGTCGCTGCAGACTCGATGGGCCAAATGGCCTCCTTCTGCACTGCAGGGATTCTATGAACATTGGCACCAACAGGTTCCCCCAAAAGTTACACACTATCTTGACTTGGAAATAAATTGCCGTTTAGTTACTGTCGTCGGGTCAGAATCCCTTCCTAACAGCACTGTGGTTGTACCTACAAATGGATTGCAGCTACTCAAGGCAGCTCATCGCCACCTTCTCAAGGGGAATAAATTCAGCCTTGCCAACACTGCTCTCATCCCGTGATCAAATAAAAAAGACCAGAAGACCGCAGGTTTGTACTCCGCGCACTCCCACCCCCCCACCCCCCAAATCTACATTTAGTTACAACACATCTAACAGGGCAGGACATCAGGCCGAAGATGGACGGGGTGGTGAGGAGCAAGAGGTTGGGGAAACAGATCCCAGCTCACTCATCCAAATCGTTGGCTGGTGAACGCCTGCTGGGGAATGAAACTTTCTTTTTATTCTTTCAATGGACGTGGGCATCATTTTGTGTCCACCTCTCCCTCCCCCAGTACTCAGCACATGTCGAACGAGGAAAGGATCAGCCACATGTACAATGTCTTCCGTGGGGGCGGATAGTCTGTTGCCACACTGACACAAAGAACAATACAGCACAGGAACAGGCCCTTCGACCCTCCAAGCCTGCACCGGTCATACCAAACTTGGCCAAAATCCTCAGCACATCTTTATGCCATATCCCTCTATACCTATCCTATCCATGTGTTTGTCAAGATGCCTTTTGAACGCCGTTAATGTATCTGCTTCCACAACCTCCCCTGGCAACGTGTTCCAGGCACTCACCACCCTCTGTGTAAAAAAACCTGCCTCGCACATCTCCTCTAAACTTTGCCCCACGGACCTTAAACCTATGCCCCTGGTGACTGACCCCTCCACCCTGGGAAAGAGTGCCTGACCATCCACTCTATCCATGCCCCTCATAATCTTGTAGACCTCTATCAGGTCACCCCACAACCTCCGTCGTTTTGATGAAAACAGTCCCAGCCCCTCCGCAAAGCTGATACCCTCCAGACCAGGCAACATCCTGGTAAACCTCCTCTGCACCCTCTCCTAAGCCACAGATGGCCTCTTGACTGAGGCATCAGGGTTGAAACAGCACAAAAGTGAACTTAATTCACGGTTCAAGATCGCCATTTTTTGGCAGTAGTTTATCGTATGGCCATAAACCTCTATTATGTTAACTTTGGATCCCTAACAAACGCTCTGCATATGGCACATCCTGTATTTTCAGAACATCATGTACCCATGGTAACTCAGTTATCTTGCCACTACTATGGTCGATCCCACGGGATGACCATCACTGACGCAGCGACAATAATCAGTAGTTTTCCGGTGGAGATGCTGGCGTTAAAATCTAATTCGCAACTCTACACTTGAGAAACCTCAGCAGTGAAAATTATAAATACTTTCAAGCTCGCACAAACCAGTTCGGTCAATTCCTTGGCAAATGATTAAAAGGGTAAGGTGGAGCTGAGGGTTAAATGTTCAGGGAGCAAAGGTGGGGGGGCACTAAAGCACCAATCACGACAAGAGTGTCATAACTAATGTAACTCCTTGGTTTTTAGGGTAACTTTTAAAAATTATTCTTTCACAGGATGTAGCTTTCGCTGGCTGGGCCAGCATTTGTTGCCCAATCCTAACTGCGCTCGAACTGAGGGCTGGCTAGGCCATTTCATAGAACTTAGTGCAGAAGGAGGCCATTTGACCCATCAAGTCTGCACCGGCCCTTGGAAAGAGCACCCTATTTAAGCCCATTCCCCACCCTATCCCCGTAACCCCACCTTATCTTTTGGACACTAAGGGGCAATTTAGCCTGGCCAATCAGACACAGGAGAAGAATTAGGCCACTCGGCCCATCGAGTCTACTCCGCCATTCAATCATGGCTGATATTTTTCTCATCCCCATTCTCCTGCCTTCTCCCCATAACCCCTGATCCCCTTACAATCCACCTAACCCGCACATCTTTGAACTGTGGAAGGAAACTCACGCAGACACGGGGGAGAAAGTGCAAACTCCACAGTCACCCGAGGCCGGAATTGAACCCTGGACCTGTGAGACAGCAGTGCTAACCACTGTGCCACCGTGCTGCTCATCCTCCGAAAGAGCACCCTACCTAAACCCATTCCCCACCCCTATCCCCGTAACCCACCTAACCTGGACACTAAGGGGCAACTTAGCATGGTCAATCCACCTAATCTGCACAACTTTGGACAGTGGGAGGAAACCCACGCAGACACGGGGAGAACGTGCAAACTCCACAGTCAGCCAAGGCTGGAAATGAACCCGGGTCCCTGGCACTGAGACAGCAGTGCATTCTGACTATCACCATTCCAAAGGTGTAAAGTTGAACAGGCACCATATTTTTGTTTGCGCTTAAAAACAAAACTCCAAGCAATTTATTCCCCTGGTCACGGATCCGCTAAACCCCTGTGCGGAGTCTGGATCAGCAGCACCTCAAGAGATATTCAGCGACAGAAATTGCCCACCTACACTGGCGGGTAGAACACAGAAGCTATACTTATCATAGAATGTATAGTGCAGGAGGCCATTTGGCCCATCGAGTCTGCAGCGGCCCTTGGAAAGAGCACCCTACCCAAGCCCTACACCTTCACCCTATCCCCACAACACAGCAACCCCACCCAACATTTTTGGACACGAAGGGCAATTTAGCATGGTCAATCCATCTAACCTGCACATCTTTGGACTGTGGGAGGAAACCGGAGCTGCTGGAGGAAACCCACGCACACACGGGGAGAACATGCAGACTCCGCACAGACAGTGATCCCAGCCGGGAATCGAACCTGGGACCCTGGAGCTGTGAAACAACAGTGCTAACCACTGTGCTACCCCGTACTTAGCTTGGTTTCCACATTCGGTTCCGAAGCTGCGATTTGTAGTTTTGTCGCTAGCTGTTCCTGCTTTTCCGAATGGCAGGAGATCACTTAAAGAGAAGGACAATCCAAGGACTTACCCACCAGCTAGATGGGATCAATTATATTTCTGATTGGAAAAACAGCGATCGGATCGTTTCAATGTTAGCTCACGTGCCTTCTAACTTCTTTGCGCCCTTGTTGGCAAACATACCAAGACCTAAAGCTGAGTGTGCAAGTGATTTCTCATTGCTGAATACCTTAATTCCCTGGAGTATTAAGCAGATGTTGGTGAAGTAAAGATATGTGTCGCATAGAGCAAGTACATTTTAAGTCGACGCAAGGAGTTCTCCAGTAAAATGAGTGCACGTGGCTCAAACGGCCTCCCGGCAGAGACCTGAGAGATTGAAATTTCTACATTAGAAACAGTGGCAGGTATAGGCCATTTGGCCCTTCCAAACCTGCGCCACCCTTCCAAGATGACGGGCCGATATTCCACCTCACCATCACCTGCCCACACTACCCTCATATCCTTTAATTCACCGGCGAGACCAACTATTTTGATCCAACCAAATAAACTAAATCAAACAAACTTGAGGGTCACTTAAAAGGGATACTGCCCCAAACAAAAATAAAGAGCAAACGAAAGTTAAAACCTCAACCCAAAATGTGATTAAAAGGGTTGGCGGAGCACTCCAGGCCCTGCGGTGCCCACCGGGCACGGAAGGTCTCGATGGTGCCCGTGGACACCGCATGCTCGCCTCTCCAGGGACACCCAGACATGGATGCAGCCGGGGAAGTGGGGCAGTCGGGTTGGGGAAAAAAAACCTATCAATTTCTGTCTTGAATGTACGCAACGACTGGGCGAACACACCTTTCTGGGTTAGAGAGCTCCAAACCACAACCCTTTCCTTCAAGCGACTCTTGAATGGCCAAAGCCTCGTTTCAAAGCTTGGATCGAGATTCCAGCTCGGAATCCGAGCGGCATCTACCCGGCCAAGGCATTTGTCTCGATGAGATCACCCCTCATTTCCTCTGAACGCGAGGGAATATTCCTTTGAACACTGGGATAAGGTCAGCATGTGGGAAAGGTTCCTGGCCTGCACATGGCAAGCTGTCTTGCCAAAGCCGGGTATGGTGGTTGTGGGGGGGGCGAGGGGCAGGTGTGCTTGCAGTGGGCTCTTTTGTTTTCATCCCAAGGCAGCCATGGTGATAATCCTCTTATTAGTCTTCCACAGGATATGGGCACTGCTGGCTAGGTCAGCGTCTGTTGCCCACCCCCAATTGCCCTCGATATGGTGCCTTCCAGAACCAAGGCAGTCCTAGACTCTCAAAACACAGCGTTGCTGCCTGCTGTACTTTACCAACCTGCAGCTGCTGTCGGTGAGCTGCTGTGACGGGAACGGAAGTGGCTCAGAAGAGGGAAGCAACGTCAGTTAAGATTTACCCGTGGATTCGGAGGGCAAAATTGGTCACAAAACCTTCCTTCAATTCCAGCATGGCCCAGTGCATCTCCGACCTATTAGACTGGATGATGGCACAGTGGTTGGCGCTGCTGCCGGACAGCGCCAGGGACCCGGGTTTGATTCCGGCGTTGCGTTTGCACGTTCTTCCCGTGTCTGCGAGGGTTTTCCTCCGGTTTCTTCCCAAATTCGTAAAGATCCGCAGGTTAGGTGCATTGGCCAAATTGACCCCTCGAGAGTCCAACGGTTAGGTGGGGTTAACGGGGAGGTGGGGCCTGGGTAGGACGCTCTTTTGGCGGGTTGGTGTAGACTCGGTGGGCCGAATGGCCTCCTTCTGCACTGTAGGGACTCTGCGATCTGTTTGAACATATTGGTCGGCAGTGCTGGCTGGCTACGCTTGCCAACAAGGCATTGCCGATTCCACCGATGGAAGATATTCTGTCAAACCAATGGTTTTGGGCCGGGCGGGGCAGGGCAAGGCGAAGCAAAACCAAAACACACATTATTCTTTCCAGCTTCATCCACCAGTTTATTTTCCATTTGTCACCAGAAGGTATTCATTTAACACTCGGAAATTCTAACTGGATCATGGCGTGATTGTAAATAGCTGACAGGGCAGACAGGTGCTGAAGAACTGGCAACACTCAAATTGCCTCTGGAAAGACAAGTTTGTATCGGGTTTTTAATAAAAATACAGTGATTGTATTCAAAAAAGTTTAAGACACAATTGTTTGGTCGCAGACAAGGGCAGGAATACAGCAGCTGAGGGCGGCGACAGGTGCAGCAAGGCTCCTGGGCGGGGTGCCTGAATCAGAGTCACCTCGATAGCCGAGGCTGGGCAGGAAAGGGAACTCCGAGTCACGCGGGAGCAAGATTTGAGCCACAAATCCCCACAGCCAAATCCCGTTCGGCTGCAAGCTCGGAGTCGAGGGGACCGCCCATTTATTATTACACAGGCCTGCCAGGTACAACAGCAAAGAGGCAGAGAGAAAAGGTCACAATTGCCCCCTCGGAAAGGACAAGGAGGAAAAAGACTTGCACCGGGAAATCCTGTTTCACTCTTCCTGAATCCGGCCAGCTGAGAGTTGAGCGACACCAAGACCCGTTACCCAACTGCACTGGTCTCCCGACGAGGGAGGACCGGGAGGTTCTGAGCACTTATAATAGAAGAGAGATTTGTGGGGCGGTGGGGGGGGGGGGGGGATCAAAATGTTTCGGGAATGGAGAGGTGGAGGAAGAAAGAGAGAAAATAGTCTTCAAAACAAAATTAAACCACTTTTGCAAGACTTTAGTTGGTTATACCATTTTAGGACTTTCACATTCAGGATTTATGTAACATTAACAGATTGCGGGACCTGGCTTCTTTGCGGGGCGGAGGAGCGAGGGACGAGGTCAAGAGAGAGCAAGTGACGAGTCCGAGGGCGAGAGCCCGAGGGTGAGAGCGAGGGACAAGGGCGAGAGGGAGGGACAAGGGCGAGAGGGAGAGCGAGGGACAAGGGCGAGAGGGAGAGCGAGGGACAAGGGCGAGAGGGAGAGCGAGAGAGCACAGGGGACGAGGGCGAGAGAGAGAGCGAGGGACAAGGGCGAGAGAGAGAGCGAGGGACAAGGGCGAGAGAGAGAGCGAGAGACAAGGGCGAGAGAGAGGGAGAGCACAGGGGACGAGGGCTAGGACAGTGGGTGTGAGAGAGGGGAGGAAGAAGGCCCAAGAGTGAGGGAGGAAAGAAGGTGTGGAAGAGGGGGAGGAAAGAGGGCCTGGGAGAAAGACAGAGAGGCAGAAAATACATTTCTTCAAACTATAAGTCACAGAAGTAGTATACATAGAATCTCGAGCCTAGACCTGAGCCGCATTTCTTTTTTAAAATGCGACTTACTACTCTCTTCGAGGAAGACCAATAGCCAACTGTGCTCACAGCAGCTCCAATCAGCCACATCGGTGTCATCCTCTAAATTTCACAATCAAGCATTAAAAAATATCAACTTTATTTCAATCAATCTTGCAGAATACTGGTCGAGATTGGGTCCCGCGCTGAGTCACCGTGTCTTACTGATTTGGGAAGCAGAGAGGAGGAGGGGGGAAAGAAAGACTGCGGCATTAAAAAAAGAGAGTTGTGATTTACGACCAAGTGATCAATGATGGGATGTCTCACCAGATATTCCGGAGGGAGTTGGGGGAAAGGAAAAGACATTGTTTTGGAAAACTGCCCATATGGAGAGGGTTTCAATTTTTTTTAAAAAGGAGGCTGGTCCGTGAGGGGAAAGGTGCCCGCTGGGTGAACAGTGCTTGCAGGCCCCAGAAAGCTCCTCGCATTCGCTTCTTCACAAGGAGATTCCAACAACCTACACAAGACAGAATGAATATCGTTCAGGAATCAAGGCAGGACAGAGCAAAGAAATTAACCTTTTCTTTGGTTTATTAAAACAAAAAGCAGCGCAAATGATTTTGTTGCAACACACACACACACACACACACACACACAAACACACACAAACACAAACACACTGCCTGACCCGACTGTTTCCAGCATTTTCCATTTTTCTCTTAAAACGTTCTGCGCCCCTGGTATTTTGCTTAGAATATCAGAAATACAGACGCTCGGATTCCCCCACTGCGCGCAGTCTGAAATAACCCCCCCCCCCCCGCCCCGCCTCCGCTTCCCCACTGCTACAAGGATGAAATTCGCAGTGTGCCGAACAGCTTTTAAACAGGGTGCCGTCAGTACGTTGTCTTTTTCAAGTATCAACGCCAAGGCACTCTTCTCTCTCCTTCCTCCCCATTATTCCCCCAGCCAGCCATCATTAAGAGGTGGGAATGGTGACCTGCATTCCATCAGTGAAAGCCACCTTACTGAACCGCTCTAAAGACCCGCTTACCAACGGCGGCGTCGGAAGGAATAAGTACGAGGAGCAAGGGGGCCCCCCCGGAAGGGAATCAGGTTGAGAACACAAGCACCAAATTCAGCAGTCTGGGCTCGGCTCACCTGTTAAGTCCCACTTGCCCGACTCTCACAGCTCGTCGTGGTCTCCGCCCTCCTCGTCGCTTTCCTCCTGACAGAAGGCCGGCGTCGAAAACTCCATCAGGTATTCACAGCGGCTGGGCTCAGAGGTAGACAACACCGCAGTCTCTTTCCCACAGGACAGCTTAACCTATCAGCGATTGAAACAACATTAAGGCCACGCTCCTGCAGCCAGACTAAAGGTTACATTCCGGGGTGCTTCATCTTCTAATGCCTCTGTTCACTCCCCGCTGGGAGTAAGCTGGGTGCAGTGGGAGCACTCTCACCTCTGCACCAAAGGTCAGGCGTGGGTTCAAACCCTTGACCAGGATTTAAGCGCACAATTGAGGTTGATACTTCAGTGAATTACTGAACAGGTTATGCACTGTTGGAGCTTACTTGCAACAGTAAGGGGCCACAAATAGTAATTAGTGATTTAGGGAGGAATGTTGGCCAGCTTATCTGCACTTTGTCAAATTACATCACACATATGGCGCAGAAACAGGTCATTCGGCCTTGTAGGGGCTTTGCGCCGTGCTGGGTCAACATCCCAGCCTCCGAGCCAGAAGCTCTGGGTACGGGTCCCACCAAAGGACTTGATGGCCGAGGAAGGTGCGTTCGCAACACGGCCAAAACGGGCCAAGCTGGTTGACCTGCAAAGAAAATTCTTTCGACGCAAACCAATGGCCGCCAATAGGATTCCTGGTCATCCAGGTGATGGAAAGAACGTTGGAGCCTCTGTGTTCACCCAAACAGGCAGGCATGCGGGGGGGGGGGACTTTGGTTTAATGTCTTATTCTATGCGGCAGCAGCTTAATCAATAGATAGTATTACACCGAGGCAGTAAGCTGGATTATCTGCTCAAGTCTAGGCAAAATGCTGCACTCAATACCTCCCGTCCCAGAGGTCCGACCAACTGTGAGCTTTAGTGACACTGACGAGCAACAAAATCAAAGACTACCCCTGCCAATGACAAGAAATGTACTTACCAAGGTAGACCTGCTCGGCCCTTGCCAGCAGCCTGTACCGTGCTCGTACTTCATCGCACTGAACCGGTTGTTTTCTGGACCAGCCCACGAGCCCCATAAGCTGCAAGCAAACAGCACGGGAAAAACAACTTCAACGGATCCCAAAAGCAACTTGGTGCAAAAGTAACAAAATTAATATCGGAGCAGAGGACCGGGAATAAGCTGTTGAAATCGAAAGACTGAACAATCGAAATACTGAGCTATACTTCAATTGGGGTGGGGGTATGGGGACGAGGAAATGCAAGAGCGCCGGTTAGCTCAGCTGGCTAGCGTGTGGATCAGATCAACACCCACCCCCTCTCCCTCCAAGAAAAACCCGGAGGCGGCCCCCTCACCCTTGCCGCAGCAGCAGAATCAGTGCACTGCGGGGTTCAGCAGAAGAATCACAAAGCCTGCCTTCGGGCGGAGAACTCGATGAGGAGAGAAGACGACGCCTCAACGCCACTTCTCCGGCCCTTGGTTCGTAGAAAGGTGGAAAACAGGAGCAGGAGGTGGCCGTTTGGTCCCTCGAGGCTGCTCCGCCATTCTGTACGGCCATGGCTGATCCATTTTCTCAACGCCGTACCCTTGTGATATCCCCGTACCTCCCCTTGAAGCCTTTAGAGTCTATGCATCTATTTCCTTCTTAGGTATATTCAGTGACTTGGCCTCCACAGCCTTATTTGGGGAGAACACAGGTTCACCCTTCTGAGTGAAGACATTCCCTCGCTTAACAAAAGAAAAATCTATCCATCAGCTGATGAAGCCCCAGCGGCGAGCTCCAGATTTTAACCTCCGCTTCTGTGAGGTACTCCGTGACATCTAGAAAATGTGCATTTATATTGTGTCCTTAATGTCGCATAATATTCCTAGGCGCTTTGCACTTAAGAAAATTTAACACTGATCAACTTGTGAGGATATTGGGAGGAAAGCTTGGTTTTAAAGAAGCATATTAAAGGAGACTGAGATTCGAGGAGTTTGAGGTACGGCCGCCAATGGCAGTGATTAAAATAGTAACTGCACAACAGGTCGAAAATGGAGGAGCTCAGAGATCGCGGAGCGTTGGACGTTTGAAAGAGTTTACAGAGATCAGGGAGGGATGAGGCCAAGTAGGAATTTGCAAACGATGATGAGAACTTTAAAATGGGGGATGTTAAGAAGGCATTGGCACAGTGGTCAGCACTGCTGCCTCACAGCGCCAGGGACCCGGGTTCGATTCCGACCTCGGGTGACTGTGTGGGGTTTGCACGTTCTCCCCGTGTGTGCGTGGGTTTCCTCCGGGTGCTCCAGTTTTCCTCCCACAGTCTAAAGGTGTGCAGGTTAGTTGGATTGGTCATGCTAAAATGCCCCTTGGTGTCCAAAAGGTTAGGTAGGGTTACGGGGATAGGGCGGGGTAGCGGGACTAGGTAGGGTGCTCTTTCAGAGAGTCGGTGCGGACCCGATGGGCCGAATGGCCTCCTTCGGCACTGTAGGGATTCCATAAAGACCCACCAGTATACGTGAACCCATATTGCAGCACTAAGTACGGCATTCAAAGAGAGGGGCAACATCTGAAAAATAAAAATAAAACGAGCAGCAAAAACTAATCTCATCTTGGTGTTTGAGGCCTGCGGCGGGAAAGGGCTACGAAATTTACCACGAGTAGCAAGGCGGAGCATGTTTACACGACTACCAAACCGGAACAAACATTTACCAAACAGGCTTCCTCAGCCAGGGCTCCCCAAACTGCGGATCACGACCGATCGCAAGCTCAGAGGCAGTAACGTGGAGCTCGGACCGAGTTCGGATACTTGAGAGGCCTCTTTAAACCCTCGCTTTTTATTTATTGGCGGGCATGATCTAATGGGTTGCTCTCGAAGGCCTGATTGCTGCAACAAAAAACAAAAGGTCCGCAGAGAGGTGGGGGGTCTCGGCGGGGGAAAATAAAGTTTGGGGCGGACTGTCCTAGACGCTGCAGCCGAAGCAACTCTTTCGCTTGGCTGTCCATAAATCAAACTACAAAGCGCCCCTGCGGACTATTAGGTCTGGCGAGGTAAGGAGCGGAAACCGGGCTCCCGGCTTCAACCTCCCGAGGCATACCTGGAGACATAAAGCAACGGAAAGTGTTGGAAAAGACGCAGCAGCGTCAAGAACTGGGGCTGCAGGAAGAGGGGCGGGCGGGGCAGGAGTGGTGGGGCGACAATAGGATTAGTTTTGGCTTTCTCCAGCAAAGGTCCAGCACAGGGTCGATGGGTTGATTGGCCTCCCTCCTGTAACGTACACGTCCACAGCGAACCAGATGCTAATGCATTATCATTAATTTTTTTCATAATTACAGACTTCAGCAGCTGTTCTTCAGTTTCCAACTATAGGGCATAGGTCACAATAAGTGGCAATGCTTTTGTCTCTGTGCTCATTTGGGGCAATTTGAGCCTATTTTCGGTCCTTCTGCCTCGCTTTTCATTTTGAAGGTAGAATTTAGGGTGACAGCCAATCACTGGCATGTTAGCAAAGTGCTCAAAAACTAGCCCCCCCCTCCACACCCGGTTTAGATTTAGCATCAATTTCATAATGGGTTTCATGTTAAGGCCCCTGCGCTTGAAATATCGAACGGGATCCTCTTTGTAAACCGCTCGGGAGACAATAGATTCCATTACGCGTTTCCCAAATCAGCTGACACGAGTCAGCTGAAGCAGGAAGAAATCATTCAGCTTTAGTGACTGTTCAACTAAGGAATGATTATGAAAGAAAGTTATTAAATATTTAACACCCTTTTCAAAGCAATTTTGAGATACCTGGGACATTTAAATGTCAGGGCTTTATATTAAAAAAATAGGATTGAAACAGTTGTCGACAAAATGAAAAATGGTCATTACAACAAAAATGTAACGGATTGATCTTCACTCTACCTCGCCAAATATGTACTCTTTATGTTTTCAAGATTTAAAGCAGCAGTTTTCTATACGGGCACCTTGGTGGGCGGTTGTTACTAATTACATATCACCCAAATGGCAGGCAAAAATGAGTGCATATTTGGAGCACTGTTAGGTGGAATTAATGGGGTATGTCATTCTCTACCTGGATACCTTTCGCAGGGGCTCACCCAGACAGCTTGACACAGAAGGTGGTCTACACTCGCGGGGTCGTCCATCAAACTCCGAGATGCTTCACTGCATTGTCAGGGGTTTTTTCCATGGCTCCCCTACCTAACCCGCAATCTCCGGAACCACATAAACGCCGGAAACAGCAGGCCACTCGGCCCATCGACCCTGCTCCGCCGTTCCGATACAATCATGGCTGATCTTGAGCCTGTGACGCCATCTTCCCCTCCCGCTTCCCGTCACCCTTAATTCCCTGGGACATCAAAAATCCGTTCGGCGCAGCCTTCGACATATTCAACTATGAGGCATCCACCGCCCTTTGGGATAGAGAATTCTTTTTTTATATATAAATTTAGAGTACCCAATTCATTTTTTCCAATTAAGGGGCAATTTAGCGTGGCCAATCCACCTAGCCTGCACATCTTTGTGTTGTGGGGGCGAAACCCACGATGTGCAAACTCCACATGGACAGTGACCCAGAGCCGGGATCGAACCTGGGTCCTCGGCGCCGTGAGGCTGCCGTGCTAACCACTGTGCCACCGTGCTGCCCGCTGGGATAGAGAATCCTAAACATTCAGAACCCTTTGACTGAAGAAATTTCTCCTCACCTCAGTCCTAAGTGATTGGCCCTCTTATCCGGAACCTGTGCCCCTGCCCCCACCGGTGTTTCAGATTCTCCGACCAACAGAAACAATCTCCCAGCAGAAACAGAACTCCCGTCCACCCCCCTCAGAATTCTGCACGGTTCAATGAGATGGCCCTTCGTTCTTCTGTTGTTTGAAAGCTGTTTGTTCTCTGCTGCTCTTCCAATTCCGATGACTGATCATCAATCTGAAACGCTAACTCGGTTTCTCTCGCCGCACATTCTGCCCGAGCTGCTGTGCGTTTCCAGCTGTTTATTCTCATCTCCGGTTGCCAGCTCTCACAGCACTTTGCTTTCGCTTGTGCCCCAAAGCGTTTGGGTAAATGCACTGGACGTAGTTCAGAGAAGGTTTGCTACACTCGTACTAGCAATGGCGGGTTGTCTCTGGGGGAAAAATAAGACAGGCTGGCCTTGCATCCGCTGGAGTTTAGCAGAGTGAGGCGCAACTTGATTGAAACACAAGATGCTGAGGGTGGATGTGGAGAGAATGCTTCCTCGTGTGGGAGAATTCAGAACTAGGGGGTCACTGTTTAAAAATAAGGAGTTGCCCATTTAAGATGGAGATGGGGAGAATTTTTTCCCCCCCCCTTAGCGGGGGTGAGTCTCTGGAACTCTCTTCCTCAAAAGGCGATGGAAGCAGAGACTCAGGCAGAGTCAGATGGATTATTAGCGAGGGGGACGAAAGGTTATATGGTGGATTGGCAGGAATGTGGAGAAATCGGCTCAGCCACAGTTTCATTGAATGGCAGAGCAGGCTCGAGGGGCCGACTCCTGCTACATTTTCTAAATGCTGGCAGCACGGTGGCGCAGTGGTTAGCCCGGCTGCCTCACAGCACCAGGAACCCGGGTTAAAATCCCCGGCCTCGGGTGACTGTGCGGGGTTTGCACGTTCTCCCCGTGGGTTTCCTCCGGGTGCTCCGATTTCCTCCCACAGTCCAAAGATGTGCCGGTTAGGTGGGGTTGTAGGGATAGGGTTGGGGGGGGGCTAGGTAGGGTGTCCTTTCCGGGGGGAGTAATACTACGTTCTCAGCAGAGTACTTTTGGGAGTTATTCCATATCACGTAAACAGATTTGTGCAGTGCCTCATTGGGAGTCCATGCTTGGATTAGAGAATGGCATGGATGATCAATTAAGTCTGGCTCGAAACACTCTGATCTGCTGGCATTCCGATTAATAAGCCAATCTCAGGCAGCTTCACCTCAATAAGGCCGTGATGGCGGCGCACTGTGCCAACGTACCAAAAAAACACAA
The DNA here is from genome assembly GCF_047496885.1 of Scyliorhinus torazame. Classification (NCBI taxonomy): domain Eukaryota; kingdom Metazoa; phylum Chordata; class Chondrichthyes; order Carcharhiniformes; family Scyliorhinidae; genus Scyliorhinus; species Scyliorhinus torazame. The sequence continues at coordinate 18,738,084 of NC_092733.1, forward strand.
CGTGCCGTAACATAACACACGCGAAAGTAATGAAAACGAAGCATTAACGAACGTCCACTCGGCAGATCCGCAATGGTCTTACCCAAGACTTGTTTCTGAGCCCCCGTTTTTCGGCTTCTGTGCCACTTTATTGAACGGACAGAGCTTGTAGACGTACCTGTAAGGAACGGAGAACCAGAGTTAAAATCCTGAACCGTTTCCAGCCGAGATGTCCACATACAGCCCCGACTCGCACCCCACCTCCACTGCCCTCATCTTCTTGCTGACTGGTTTGACCCGTCTGAAATCCGTCGGCCTGGAGAGGATTGTTTCGACGCTGAGTGCACGAGTTTCAAATTAAAACACTCAAGGTCAACAGGGACATTAAGATGTATGTAAATTATTGGGAAAGATGGACATATAACCAGTCGCTCCGAGGCTCCATACGACACACTCAAGCAGCGCACCAACATTAAAGCCAGAACACCCCAACCCTAAGCAATTCATAGTCTCTTATACAGAGGGCTTGATACAACTTTACAGCGTTTAGTGACCACTATCCCCGGCCAGAATGGAGATGATTAGGTATTCACCCCCGGAGGATCCGCATTGCAGCAAGTAAAGAAGTATTCATTTTATGTACATAGATTGTATTAGGCAGTTCTCCTCCGCTCACACTGCATTTTGCTGGCAGAATAACCCTGCCTATACCGGTAGACTTTGCTGTAATTCTGGTCAGGAGTTCTGTTCGTTGTGCAGGAGTTTGCACAGGCCCCGCTTGCTCAGCAAGGAGACCCTGGGAGGCACGGTTCTCTGTGTAGGGGCTGGTTTAGCACACTGGGCTAAATAGCTGGCTTTTAAAGCAGACCAAGGCAGGCCAGCAGCACGGTATAATTCCCATACCAGCTTCCCCGAACAGGCGCCGGAATGTGGCGACGAGGGGCTTTTCACTGTAACTTCATTGAGCCTACTTGTGACAATAAGCGATTTTCATTTCATTTCATTTTCAAAATAGATCACTTGACGTTGTAGGTCCCGCCACAAGGTCCGTCCTGCCCGCTACCCACGGGCCAGCCCGGTGGTGACACTGGGCATTTCGCAGGCAGTAATATTAACAAAGCAACAGGACGAGTGACGCAACCTGATCCATGGTCTCATAGAACATCTCCAGAAGCACTTCACAGAACACGGGCTAGAAAGAACATTTCCCCCTCACCATAAAAAAAGGGGTTAACTTACGCCTACACAGCACCTCACACATCCCCGGGACGTCACAAAGTGCTTTACAGCCAATGAAGTACAGTTACTGTTGCAATGTAGGAAACACATCAGCCAATTTACATACAGCAAGCTCCCCTACAAACAGCAGTGTGGTTACCACCCAGCTATTTTTATTTTTTTACTTAGAATTGGTGGAGGGTCTTTTTGGAATGCCACAAATCCTGTACGTCTATCTGGCAGAGAAGACGGGCTTAACGCCTCAAAGATTGCACCTGCAACAACGCGGCACAGCACTCATATGCGTGCATTGTCACCTCGGGCTTAACGCCTCGAAGGTGGTGTCGCCGACAGCGCAGCCCACACACTCTGGTGCTCGGACGTGTCTGCGAGCTGAACAGAGCACCTCAACAATGAAGTTAATTAAACCCGCTTCAGCCACAAACTTATTCATGGCGTCAGGAATTGGACGTGTTTGCTCAGTCCCCCCCGAGCGCGAGCGTGCAAACACCTCACTCCATTTGTAATCATAGCGTTAATCCTTTACCTCTGTGAGCAACACGATTTTTAAATTACAGAAAATAACTAGTAAACAGCTCCACCTGTTTCAAGTAATGTCGGGTCAGTTTCTTGGCAAACTTCGAAAAAATTAAGTTAAGGTGCCCTTGCGCCATACAAAAAAAAAGGCTAAATGTTCAATTTTCTCCATTTGCACGGGTGAAATTGAAATGGGCTAAATCGCTGGCTTTGAAAGCAGACCAAGGCAGGCCAGCAGCACGGTTCAATTCCCGTACCAGCCTCCCCGAACAGGCACCGGTATATTTGAAGCCTACTTGTGACAATAAGCGATTTTCACTCTGTCCCGTCCCGTCATCTCTCCCCTCCTTCCACTGACAAGGTGAGCCACCATGTTGACGAGCAATATTCATCAGAAATAAATTCAGAAAGACATAGCTTCTTTTGAAAGCGGGAAACATTTTTACGGGTTCAGCAGGCCCACAGGTTTCCCTGCGTAGGTACGAACGCGTGGAAGGAGGAAGAAGGGTGAACATATTGAGTTACCAGCTCCGGCATCCTCCCATCGGCCATGGATGCTGGACACACAGCAATCAAGGTAGTTTCAGTTGTTGATGGCAGTCCCTCAAGGGCATGCAGGCCGCACATTACGCTACCAGGTGTCATGGTGGGTTGTTGGTCTTCGGAATTGTGTGTCTGCTGCCAAACCGCAGTAAGCCAATGGTCATTGTGGTGGCGTCACCGCTTTCCTCTGCCGCGGCCGGCGACCGACTCAGAGGTGCGATGACCGATAGCCGTGGGGCCGCTTGCAAACAGCCTTGAAGCGAGGCTTTGGCCATCTGCCGGCCTTGTGGCTCCGGCTACCTCAACGTACGCGACGTCCTTGGGTACGTGACCGTCTTTCGTCCTGCATGTGTGCCTAAGCCAAGGAGGCTACCTCTGATTGGTGAGTGCTAAAACGTTTGGGAGCCCTTTCCTTTTGAGACGCACAGGGAAAGCAGCTTTGGGAAACGTCATGCTGACTCTTAGGGCCTAGCTGATGGTTTTGAAATGCCTGCGTACCCACCCTCTGCGGCATGGCTGTGAAACATGGGCAACTTGCAGCTATCAAGGTCAGAAGCTCAACAATTATATTCTTGCTGTCTGCGATACATTATGGATATACCCTGGCAGGACTAAATTACAAACGCGGCAGTATTCTCAAAGGCAACTTGACGATTTTGTTCTGTTTCGTACAGCGCTGCAATGGCAGGGGGTCCTGGTAACGGGATTTTGGTTTTCGCCGCATAGATATTGCTAACCTGAATATTAGTCCAGAAGTTTCCACTCAGTTGTGCTTTCTTTCCCCAGGATTCACCCAAAATCAGTTCAAAAGGTCGCAAGAACGGGGCTGCACGGTGGTTAGCCACACCAGGGCCAGTGACTCAGGTTTAATTCCGGCCTCGGGTGACTGTCTGTGTGGAGTTTGCACTTTCTCCCCCATGTCTGCGTGGGTTTCCTTCGGGTGCTCCGGTTACCTCGCACAGTCCAAAGAACAAAGAACAAAGAAAAGTACAGCACAGGAACAGGCCCTTCGGCCCTCCAAGCCCGTGCCGACCATGCTGCCCGACTTAACTACAATCTTCTACACTTCCGGGGTCCGTATCCCTCTATTCCCATCCTATTCATGTATTTGTCAAGATGCCCCTTAAATGTCACTATCGTCCCTGCTTCCACCACCTCCTCCGGTAGCGGGTTCCAGGCACCCATTACCCTCTGTGTAAAAAAACTTGCTCGAACATCTCCTCTAAACCTTGCCCCTCGCACCTTAAACCTATGCCCCCTAGTAATTGACCCCTCTACCCTGGGGAAAAGCCTCTGACTATCCACTCTGTCCATGCCTCTCATAATTCTGTAGACAAATGATGTGCAGGTTAGGTGGACTGGACACAATTGATGTGCGGGGAGCTCCGGGGATAGGGCAGGGGAGTGGGCCTGGGTAGGGCGTTCCTTCAGAGGGGTCGGTGCAGACTCATAGAACATAGCACATACAGTGCAGAAGGAGGCCATTCGGCCCATCGAGTCTGCACCGACCCACTTAAGCCCTCACGTCCACCCTATCCCCGTAACCCAATAACCCCTCCTAACCTTTTTGGTCACTAAGGGCAATTTATCATGGCCAATCCACCTAACCTGCACATCTTTGGACTGTGGGAGGAAACCGGAGCACCCGGAGGAAACCCACGCAGACACGGGGAGAACATTCAGGCTCCGCACAGACAGCGACCCAGCGGGGAATCGAAGCTGGGACACTGGCGCTGTGAAGCCACAGTGCTATCCACTTGTCCTACTGTGCTGCCCTATCCACAGTGCTATCCACTTGTGCTACTCGATGGGCCAATTGGCCTCTTTCTGCACCGTAGGCATACTATGGAACACAAAATGCAAGCCATACTTCCTCGATCTTTCCCATTCGCGCTAGTTATAAAACCAAAGCACCGGAATCCAGACTTTCCCGGAAAACCGGCTATAACCCCAGAATGAAACATCTGCCAAATGGGGAGTTTTCACTGATGGTTACAGGCTGTCAAGATGGCTGAAAGAATGAAGCTGGGTCCTTTGGGTGCACACACACAAATGGAAATGCTTTTAAAAAGGCTTTGGACTGCAATTTCTTTTGAGAATTTATTAACTGACCCAACTACAAAACAGCTGAGATTTTCTTTCTTTCTTTTTTTTTTTTAAAAGTCACGTTCAGTCATTTTAAAATTAGTTTACTCACGGGTGATGGATCAACACAACGATTAGAGACGTCATTAGCCCGTTTTCAGCTGCATCTAAACAGCACCAAGTTACCATTCCACTCCTAAATATATCTCGAGGAATCTGTTTGAAAATAACTAGTTTGGGAAAGGAGAGTGACATTTACAAACACTGACTGTCCGCCAACGCTTCCAGAGCAGATCATGCCCCCGACGATTAGTCAATGAGATTGAGCAGTACCCGGGACTGGTGAAGGGAGAGAAATGAGTTTGAAAGCGGACCGGATTCCAGACTGGGTCCAAAGCAGAAAATGAGCCCACAATCACTAAAAAAAATTCACAGCACACGAACCTAAAAAAGGTTTAATACTGTCTGTGCAGAGTGTGCACGTTCTCCCCGTGTCTGCGTGAGTTTCCTCCGGGTGCTCCGGTTTCCTCCCACAAGTCCCGAAAGACGTGCTTGTTAGGTGAATTGGACATTCTGAATTCTCCCTCCGTGTACCCGAACAGGCGCCGGGGTGTGGCGACTAGTGGCTTTTCAAAGTAACTTCATTGCAGTGTTAACGTAAGCCTACATGTGACACTAATCGGGCAGCACGGTGGCACAGTGGTTAGCACTGCTGCCTCAGGGCTCCGGGTTGATCCCAGCCGTGGGTCACTGTCCGTGGGGAGTTTGCACATTCTCCCCGTGTCTGAAGTGGGTCTCATCCCCCACAACCGAAAGATGTGCAGTGTAGGTGGATTCGCCGTGCTAAACTGCCCCTTAATTGAGGGGTGGGGGGGGGGAGAATTGGGTACTCTTATATTAAAAAAAGATTACAAACACAAACATTGTGAACGTTCAAGAAATACGTTTGAAAAATTACACTTGATCTATCGTAGCGCTCTCTTACACAAAGATGAAGCACATTTGTGTTTGCCCCCCTTTTATTTCAACGCCCCCAAATTTCGTCAACTTGAAACAATCCGAGTTTAAGTGACCGTGTCTCGGGAGGAGTTATCGACAGATGATGAGAGGGAGCTAGCCGAGTGCCATTAGGCCATAATAATAATAATCTTTTTTATTGTCACAAGTAGGCTTACATTAACACTGCAATGAAGTTACTGTGAAAATCCCCTCGTCGCCACATTCCGGATTCATTTTGAGTGGCGCAACAGGGCTAAGCTGGCCAATCACGAGGTTGGCAGAGGAGGTATAGAAAACAAATTGGCATCTGCAGAACTCTGTTAAATAAAAAAAAAACAATCCTCGACCAGCTGCTGGAGATATAAATACGAGCGTTTCATTTTGTGCTTTTCATAAATCTTGTAACAGCCACGAGTGAACTTTCCTATTCGATAGGATTTGTGGATGGGAAGAGAGAGAGAGAAAGCACGTGAGAGATTTGTGGGGGGGGGGCAGGGAAGAGCAAGAGAGGCAGGGGAGAGAGGGAAAGAGGCAGGGGCGAGGGGGAGAGAGAGAGAGAGAGAGAGTCTGAGAGAAAGAGAGAGAAAGAAAGAGAGAGAGGGAGAGGGGTGAGGGGGAGAGAGGGAGAGAGGGGGAGAGGGAGGGAGAGGGAGAGGGAGACGGAGAGGGAGAGGGCGAAGGAGAAGGAGAAGGGAGAGGGAGAGGGAGAGGGGGAGAGAGAGGGAGAAGAGGGGGGAGGGAGAGGGAGAGGGGGAGGGGGAGGGGGAGGGGGAGGGAGGGAGTCAGAGAGAGAAAGAGAGAGGGAGGGAGAGAGGGAGAGACAGAGAGGGAGAGAGAGGGTTTGACAGTAATTATCTGCTGTTGCACTTAAGGATTTGCTGCCTGAAGCTTGGCTTGGATGTGCTGACCTAAACGAGCACTGCAGAAGATACATCATTTAAATAGATTCAGCTGTGCAGGCAACATACAAATATCTATTCCCAAACACCTGCTTCAAAAGCAATGAGGGTATAAATTCAACAAGCATAAATTAAAAAGAATAACCTTGCAAAATGAGACTGCTATTCCGAATACCGATTTGACGTTAATATATTTCGCTAAACATGACTGGTTGCTTTTAGATTTTGCTTGATGCTGCTTTCAGATGACCAGCTTCAGTGCATCCCATTCCTTTCAAACTGCAAATGCTGCACAATACGGAGATCCAGAGTGGCAAGAAAAATCCGCTGAGGTTTGTTTTATTGAAACCAGAAGCCACAACGGGGAAATTTTTTTTTTTTTTTTTTTTTTTGCAGGTCGCAGTTTCCCCGGACGTCAGGCTGTTTTGTTCATTGCGCCACAGAACGCAGTCAAGGGGTGGAGAGGGGCACATCCACCATCAGCGACTCGTCTGCCACGTTACATCGCCTATGGGCAGAGGCAATCGCTGAGCGTCCGTGATCAGTATAAGGGGCTTCGGAAAATCACAAATCAACGGTACAAAGGAATCCAGCACTCGCGAGACAAATGGTGCAGCAGAACGCAGCACCGCTAAAGGCGACCTTACTCAACCGCACAAGTATCCCGAGCGGTCGTGATAGGGCAGATGCTGAGAGGATATCTCTTCTTCCCCCCTCCCTCCCTCATCGTCAAGGCCACAATCAGATCAGCCGTCATCTTATAGCATGGCGGACCAGGCTCGATGGTCTCCCCCCTTGCTCTCGTGTTCTTTTCTGTTCCTACGTTCTAAAGATCGTTGACACTTTGGGACGTTCAAGGTGATACTTAAATCCACGTTGGCGATGATTGATTAATGAAGGGGGACGACGGGGGGACGCCTGGATCCCACATTCTCCATAAGCAGCTCTTTCCATTTGCTTGGACACGACTTTTCCCACCTTGACGCAGTTACGTCCACGGGATGACGATCCGTTTCACTGTGAACATGCAGATAGCAAAGCAAAAAAAGGGGTTTTGGGGGGGGGGGGGGGGGGGAGAGAGAACAAAAGCCAGTACTCACTCGTTTGTCGTCATCTCATAGCACTGGCTGAACATGTACGCAAATTCTCCGTCGGCTCCAAAGTCAATCGTAAGCTCCTTCTCGATACTCCTGCAAAACACCAGTGGCGAATGGCATTGTTTTATGGAGTTTTCTAAAAATGGATCGTTTCAAGGAATTATCAGTGTGTTAAAATAATCAGAAACACCGGGATCCAAATTCCTTTTCCCGCTGTCACAACGGAAACAAATCAACACCAGGCCAGGAAAATCAAAATAAAATTTTAGTCCGCCCATCACAAAAAAAACCAAATAACAACGTTATCGCAACGCTGCGGAGTATCGCCGATCCAGTCGGACAGTGCTGTCTCCGTTCATGGATAAGGCAACAGTTAACAGAGACGATCTCTACACCTCAGCCCACGCCCCTTGACAACTTTTGTTTGGTTTGCAGGGTCAGAGCAACCATGAGGCTGGTCAAATTGCGATCCATGCTTCCTGGGCCGTACAGATGTGGGCAAACCCCTGTCAATGCGCCGTCAAGTGCATGCTGTGAGAATTACATTGTTGAGCTCAACGCCTTGTTAAAGACGGGTAATAGTTATTGGTTCAATCTCCAAAACAAAGCGTGCAAACGGCACAGCTGGGATGGTTGTTGCGGGGGTGCAGAATAAACTTGCTGAAGGTAAAAGACAAGCTGCGGAATTATTCCTCAATCATACGCCAACGTTTAATATTAAATAAATAAATGATCTTTATTGTCACAAGTAGGCTTACATTGACACTGCAATGAAGTTACTGTGAAAAGCCCCTAGTCGCCACATTCCGCCGCCTGTTTGGGTGCACTGAGGGAGAATTCAGAATTCGCAGCTGGTACGGGAATTGAACCCGCGCTGCTGGCCTTGTTCTGCGTCACAAACCAGCTGTCTAAACCAGCCACTGAGCTAAACCAGCCCCACTCCAGACCCACAATGTCGCTGAACCTTAACTGTCCTCCGAGGTGGCTGTCAGCTACTCCGCTGAAGCGGAAAGAATGGGCAACAAATGCTGGACTTGCCAGTGACACCCACAACCTTGTGAAAGAATAAATTAAAAAATGCCTCTTTTTTAAAAATTCATTTGATGCGGGCATCACTGTCTAGGCCAGCGCTTATAGCCACTTGCAGCAGGACAATCTGCAACAGTTAGTTTCTCATCTTCTTTACAATTATTCTCTTACCTTTCTAAGTGTTTGGGGAGAAAGCTACATTTGCGTACAATGTGGGACATGTTAATACACATATTTAGGACGTATAATACCATACGTCACCCATGCTATAAATGTGTTCCAGAGCTCGATGCTGCCATTTGCAGTACTCCAAAGTTTATGAATTTAAATGTTCCCACCTGCGTTGTGCGGCTGGCCCAGTTGAGCCAACAGCTGAGACACGACAGTTGGCTGCAAAGGACGAGCATAGAGGTTAAAAAAAAAAAAGGGAATGGAGTTCCGGTTACTGCGCGACAAACCCCACCGGGGGTATGCGTGCGAAATTCAAGATGGGGGGGGGGGGGGGAGAGATCATTCCCAGCTGTGAAGCCTCGTGCAATTGAGGACAGCCTGACAGCACTTGCAATCTAGCCTTTAGCATGACCAAGGAGCCAAGGACCCGAAGGCGCTCTTGGAGCTGGGCCCCAAGGTGTAGTCACCAACTTCAGGAGTGGAGGGGAGAAATGCGTTTTTTCTGAAGTTTGGCCTGCAAAGGAAGAACTTCAAAACAAAGTACTTTGAAAACAAATTGTTGAATTTATGTCAAAAAGAAACAAATTAATTACCCGTACGCTCTCACCTGGTTCCATTGGTATAGGTCTAATCATAACCAAAGTATCAGTCGCAATGGCTTCTCTTCCCACTCCTGCATCATTAGCCCTGGTGTCCCCAAAGGATCGATATTTGGCCCTCACCTATTTCTCATCAATATGCTGCCTTCTGACATAATCTGAAAGCAGAGCGTTAGCATAGAATTCCTAAAGTGCATGAGGCCATTCCGCCCATCGTGCCTGCACCCACCCTCTGCCCACTCCCCCGCACCCCACCTAACCTGCACATCTTTGTCACTGAGGGGCAATTGATCATGGCCAATGCACCTAACCTGCACATCTTTGGACTGTGGGAGGAAACCCAATCATCCGGAGGAAACCCACGCAGATACACAGTCACCCAAGGCCGCAATTGAACCCGCGTCCCTGGCGCTGTGAGGCAGCAGTGCTAACCACTCTGCCACTGCGCCTGTGGTTACTTATCACATGTACATTGACAGCAACCAACTCTACCTCACCACCACCTTTCTTCACTTCTCCACTGTTGCCAAAACATCAGGTTGCATACCAGACATCCAGTGCTGGATGGGTAGAAAATCCCACCAATTAAATATGAGCAAAATTGAAACTATTGCTTTTAATCCCCACTCCGTTCCCTAGCTACTGACACCATCCCTCTCCATGGCAATAGTGCGGGACTAAAGCAGTCTGTTCACAAAGCCGGTGCCAAGTTTGACCCGAGATGAGCTTCCAAACACATTACATAGATTACATAGAACATACAGTGCAGAAGGAGGCCATTCGGCCCATCGAGTCTGCACCGACCCACATTAATCCCTCACTTCCACCTTATCCCCGCAACCCAATAACCCCTCCCAACCCTTATGGACACTACGGGTAATTTAGCATGGCCAATCCACCTAACCTGCACGTCTTTGGACTGTGGGAGGAAACCGGAGCACCCGGAGGAAACCCACGCACACACGGGGAGAACGTGCAAACTCCGCACAGACAGTGACCCAGCGGGGAATCGAACCTGGGACCCTGGCGCTGTGAAGCCACAGTGCTAATCACTTGTGCTACCGTGCTGCCCTACATGTTCACACCTTCACTAAGGATGCCAATTTACACCACCCTGCTATCACCCACCTTCGCCCGCCTCAGCTCATCCGCTGTCGAACACCTTCCTTCGTCACCTCTCCCGTATTCCGACGCGACCCTGGCTGTCCTCACACGTTTTGCCCTCATAAACCTCAGGTCATCTGGAAGTACTCTGGCTGCCCGTGTCTCAACTTGCACCAAAGTCCCGATCACCTGGTACTGGACGAGCAATGTCTTGTGATAAAATGGCCGACGGCCTGAATCTATTGCCCGATACAGAAATGGACATTTAAACTGAAGCCACAGTCAGAACCGCAGACAGGCCTGATGGGGGAAGTCAAATAGCCAAAATCGAATAGACTGGACAGGGACAGACAGCCGGGGCATGTCTGGGCCTGTCCTGTCGGAGGATAATCGGCCCCATTCAAATGGATTGCCCAGACTTTCTGGGACCCAGATTACCTTACATGGGATAAGGTTACGTGCAGACAATGCACCCGAAGATGGACCTCTGGGTGGGGGGGGGATCCCTCATCTATTGATGGCCCAAGCTTTGCAATTCCCTCCTTAAACCTCTCTCCGGCTCACTGTTCGCCTTTATGGCGCACCTTAAATTCTACTTCTTTGTCTCTGACACAGCCGCTAGCCATCAGGCCCAGTACCTGCTACTGAGGCCCATTGGCACTCTTTGCGTGGTAACGTTTCGGTACAGCCCCCTGGGACACTTCGTCATTTATGCGCGATTATAAACCTAAGCGCCGCTGGTGCTGAAGGGTTCCGTCGTCTTTGGGCCTTCCGCCACCAAACCACTGGGACTTTACCACTCCTCCACGTTAAGCGTGGAAGCGGTGGGTTTCTATCTGAAGTCTCGCAGGTAGAAGGAATAACAGCGCCCACAATAACTCGACGGAAGCAAGACCTCGGGATCAAGCTCTTCTATCTGGGACATCTGTGGGCCGCTGAGAGCCTCAAGGGCACTTATAAACATTTCCTTGGCTGGAGCGTAACAGCGAGTCGGGTGCTGCAACTTATTTTTCAGCAGCGTCCCTCCAGTTTCACTGCGCAAGGGCAGCATGTTGGCGCAGTGGTTAGCACTGCGGCCTCCCGGCACCGAGGACCCAGGTTCGATCCCGGCTCTGGGTCACTGTCCGTGTGGAGATTGCACATTCTCCCCGTGTCTACGTGGGCTTCACCCCCACAACCCAAAGATGTGGGGGTTAGGTGGATTGGCCACGCTAAATTGCCCCTTAATTGGAAAGAATGAATTGGGCACTCAAAAGTTTCATTACCGAGGGAGCTTGCCTGAAGAAAAACAATGCATCTGTACTTTGACCTGACATTGCTACACACCTGGTCCCTATATTATTTTATTTATTTACTGTTTATTAATTTACAGGATGTGCACGTCGCAGGTTAGGCCAGCATTTAATGTCCATCCCGAGTAAGAAAACTTGATAACACGTTATTACGTGTTATTACATTTATTACGTGGGCTGGGTCCACTCTGAGAAATAAATACATTTTAAATAATCTTTATTGTCACACGTAGGCTTACATTAACACTGTAATGAAGTTACTGGGGGCAGCACGGTAGCATTGTGGATAGCACAATTGCTTCACAGCTCCAGGGTCCCAGGTTCAATTCCGGCTTGGGTCACCGTGTGTGCGGAGTCTGCAAGTCCTCCCCGTGTGTGCGTGGGTTTCCTCCGGGTGCTCCGGTTTCCTCCCACGGTCCAAAGATGTGCAGGTTAGGTGGATTGGCCATGATAAATTGCCCTTAGTGTCCCAAATTGCCCTTAGTGTTGGGTGGGGTTACTGGGTTATGGGGATAGGGTGGAGGTGTTGACCTTGGGTAGGGTGCTCTTTCCAGGAGCCGGTGCAGACTTGATGGGCCGAATGGCCTCCTTCTGCACTGTAAATTCTATGATAAAAGCCTGTAGTCGCCACATTCCGGCGCCTGTTCGGGCACACTGAGGGAGAATTCAGAATTCTCAGTTGATACGGGAATTGAACCCTGCTGGCCTTGATCTGCATCACAAACCAGCTGTCTAGCCCACTGAGCTAAACTCCAGGCTGGCATGCTGTAACGTGATCACAGGTGACTGATTCTAAATGCTGCCAGCACAGGACGGTGACAGACTCTTCAATGTGCAGTGGTTGAAATGCTGCACCCACTGCTCCACCTAAACAGATGTACTTCCCAATCTCACTCAGATATAACTCTCGCAGAGGCAAATGCTTGCTTCCTTTCACCGTGGGCGGCACAGTGGTTAGCGTTATTGCCTCACAGCGCCAAGGAGCCTGGTTTCGATTCCGGCCTTCAGCGACTGTGTGGAATTTGCACGTTCTCCCAGTGTCTGCGTGGGTTTTCCCCCGGGTGCTCTGGTTTCCTCCCACAGTCTACGTGGGCTTCACCCCCCACAACCCAAAGATGTGCGGGTTGGGTGGATTGGCCACGCTAAATTGCCCCTTAATTGGAAAAAATTAATTGGGCACTCTAAAATTGGCGCAGTGGTTAGCACTGCTGCCTCACGGCACTGAGGACCCGGGTTCGATCCCGGCTCTGGGTCACTGTCCGTGTGGAGTTTGCACGTTCTCCCCGTGTCTACGTGGACTTCAGCCCCACAGTCCAAAGATGTGTAGGTTAAACATAGAACATTACAGCGCAGTACAGGCCCTTCGGCCCTCGATGTTGCGCCGACCTGTGAAACCACTCTAAAGCCCATCTACACTATTCCCTTATCGTCCATATGTCTAGCCAATGACCATTTGAATGCCCTTAGTGCTGGCGAGTCCACTACTGTTGCAGGCAGGGCATTCCACGCCCTTACTACTCTCTGAGTAAAGAACCTACCTCTGACATCTGTCCTATATCTATCTCCACTCAATTTAAAGCTATGTCCCCTCGTGCTAGACATCAACATCCGAGGAAAAAGGCTCTCACTGTCCACCCTATCCAATCCTCTTATCATCTTGTATGCCTGAATTGGAATTGCATTGGAATTTAGACGGTTAAGGGGTGATCTGATTGAAGTATTCAAGATATTATGAGTTTAGTGGACTGGCCATGCTAAATTGCCCCTTAAGTGTCACACAGATGGGACTTCCGGTTGCGGCTATGCCTAGGTAGGTCGCATGTTCGGCAGCTCCCACCGGGAACGGACTTTTGGGCTCTTCAGAGGGGCCCCAACGGCAATTGTTCGACAGCTTCCAGTGTGGGAAGGTGACAGCAAGGTCCCCCCGACATTATATCGATTGGAGCAGGAATGGAGCGGTTAAAAAAGTGATCCTGGTGCAGCGAAAAGTGCGAGGGAGTAAAAGCAAGATGGCGGCAGGTGGAGACCAAGCAGCGTGGGCGCAGTGGTCACAGGAGCAGCAGGAGTTTCTTAAACGCTGCTTTGAGGAGCTGAGGACAGAAATGCTGGCGCCAATGAAGGCGGCGATTGAGAAGCTTGTGGAGACCCAGAAGGCCCAAGGGGCGGCAATCCGGGAGGTGCGGCAAAAAGCTTTGGAGAACGAGGACGAGATCTTGGGCCTGGCGGTGAAGGTGGAGGCACACGAGGCGCTGCACAAGAGGTAGGCGGAAAGTCCACTACTGTTGCAGGCAGGGCATTCCACGCCCTTACTACTCTCTGAGTAAAGAACCTACCTCTGACATCTGTCCTATATCTATCTCCCCTCAATTTAAAGCTATGTCCCCTCGTGCTAGACAGCAACATCCGAGGAAAAAGGCTCTCACTGTCCACCCTATCCAATCCTCTGATCATCTTGTATGCCTCAATTGGAATTTAGACGGTTAAGGGGTGATCTGATCGAAGTATTCAAGATATTATGTGTTTAGTGGACTGGCCATGCTAAATTGCCCCTTAAGTGTCACACAGATGGGACTTCCGGTTGCGGCTATGCCTAGGTAGGTCGCATGTTCGGCAGCTCCCACCGGGAACGGACTTTTGGGCTCTTCAGAGGGGCCCCAAAGGCAATTGTTCGACGGCTCCCAGTGTGGGAAGGTGACAGCAAGGTCCCCCCGACAGGAGTGGAACGGTTAAAAAAGTGATCATTGGTGCAGCGGAACGTGCGAGGGAGGAAAAGCAAGATGGCGGCGGGTGGAGACCAAGCAGCGTGGGCGCAGTGGTCGCAGGAGCAGCAGGAGTTTCTTAAACGCTGCTTTGAGGAGCTGAGGACAGAAATGCTGGCGCCAATGAAGGCGGCGATTGAGAAGCTTGTGGAGACCCAGAAGGCCCAAGGGGCGGCGGTCCGGGAGGTGCGGCAAAAAGCTTTGGAGAACGAGGACGAGATCTTGGGCCTGGCGGTGAAGGTGGAGGCGCACGAGGCGCTGCACAAGAGGTGGGCGGAAAAACTCGAGGACCTGGAGAATAGGTCGAGGAGGAAGAATCTTCGGATTCTGGGTCTCCCTGTAGGAGTACAGGGGCCCGATGCCGGGGCATATATGAGCACGATGCTCAATTCGCTGATGGGCACGGGAGCCTTCCCGAAGCCCCTGGAGCTGGGTGGGGCTCATCGGGTCCTGGCAAGGAGACCCAAAGCCAACGAGCCGCCAAGGGCTGTAGTGGTGAGGTTCCACCGCTTTATGGACAGAGAGTGTGTCCTGAGATGGGCCAAAAAAGAGCAGAGTAGCAAGTGGGAGAACACGGAGATCCGAATTTACCAGGACTGGAGTGCGGAGGTGGCTAAGAAGAGAGCTGGTTTTAACCGGGCTAAGGCGGGGCTCCATCGGAAGGGGGTGAAGTTCGGGATGCTGCAGCCAGCACGATTGTGGGTCACGTTCCAAGATCGGCACCACTATTTTGAAACGGCTGATGAGGCATGGAACTTTATACAGACTGAAAAGTTGGGCTCAAATTGAGGGTTTGTCGTGGGGAGATGTTTACTGTGTTTACCGCGTTTGGGGAATGTTCTTTTTGTTTGAGTGCTGGGTGGGGATGGGTGAATGTATTTGATGTGGGGGCTGTGGGAGAGTGTGGGCGTCAGTGTTGGATGGCAGGACCCCATGGAGGAAGAGGGGGGGGTGGAATCCCGGGGATGGGAAGTTGGGGTAAGGCCGCAAAAAGAAGCTGCGCCAGAGGGGGTGAGGCCGTCTCAGGAAAGCGCGGGCATTTTCCCACGTTAGGGAAGGATGGGGGGGGGGGGGGGGGGGGGGAAGAAGGGGAGAGAGGAGGGTGGTGCTGGAGAGGAGTGCACCCTGACTGCCAAGGGGTAGGAGGATTCTCACACTGGGGGGTCGATGGCAGGAGAAGCCGGGGTCAGCAGGAGTCAGCTGGCTTATGGGAGTGTCACGGGGGGAGCAAAATGGCTAGATGAGGATCTAGCGGGGGGGGGGGGGGCCGCCGCCTGGGGGACTGGAGGGTGCGGGAGGCACGGGCGCGTGGCTGGCTTAGAAAAAGAGATGGCTAGTCGGCAGGGGGGGGGGGGGGGCGAGTAGTGAGGGGCCTGAACGGGCCGGTCAAGAGGGCCCGGGTGTTCGTGCACTTAAAGGGACTGAAGGCAGACCTGGTTATGCTCCAGGAGACACATCTGAAGGTGGCAGATCAGGTTAGGCTGAGAAAGGGATGGGTAGGGCAGGTCTTTCATTCAGGGCTGGATGCGAAGAACAGAGGCATTGCAATACTGGTGGGGAAGCGGGTGTCGTTCGAGGCACTGAATATTGTAGCGGATAATGGTGTCGATATGTGATGGTCAGTGGTAGGTTGCAGGGGGTGGGGGACACTTCAACACGGTGCTGGACCCAGCACTGGACCGTTCTAGGTCCAGGACGGGTAAGAGGCCGGCTGCGGCCAAGGTGCTCAGGGGGTTTATGGACCAGATGGGGGGAGTGGATCCATGGAGGTTTGCCAGGCCGCTGGCCAGGGAATTTTCCTTCTTTTCCCACGTCCATAGAGCCTACGCCCGGATAGATTTTTTTCATTTTGAGTAGGGTCCAAATCCCGAAAGTGGAGGGAACGGAATATTCGGCCATAGCCATCTCGGACCACGCCCCGCATTGGATGAAGCTAGAGTTGGGGGAGGAGAGGGACCAGCACCCGCTGTGGCGCCTCGATGTGGGACTGTTGGCGGATGAGGGGGTGTGCTGGCGGGTACGGGGGTGTATTGAAAGATATTTGGAAGCCAACGACAACGGGGAGGTGCAGGTGGGGGTAGTCTGGGAGGCATTGAAGATGGTGGTCAGGGGAGAGCTAATCTCCATTAGGGCACACAGGGAGAAGAGAGAGGGGAGGGAGGGGTTGGTGGGGGAGATTTTAAGGGTAGACAGGAGTTATTCAGAGCCCCCCCCCCCCGAGGAGGAGCTACTTAGGGAGCGACGGAACCTCCAGACAGAATTCGACCTGTTGACCACGGAGAAAGCAGAGGCACAGTGGAGGAAAGTGCAGGGGGCGACGTACGAGTATGGGGAAAAGGCAAGTCGGATGCTGGCACATCAGCATCGTAAGAGGGAGGCAGCGAGGGAGATTGGTGGAGTTAAGGATAGAGGGGGGAATACAGTGCGGAGTGCGGTGAGAATAAACGAGGTATTTAGGGACTTCTCTGGGGATCTGTACAGGTCTGAGCCCCCAGCGGGGGAGGAGGGGATGCGACGATTCCTAGATCAGCTGAGGTCCCCGAGGGTGAGGAGGAGGAAGTGGCTGGTTTGGGGGCGCTGATTGGGCTGGAGGAGCTGGTTAAAGGATTGGGGAGCATGCAGGCGGAAGGCCCCGGAGCCGGATGGGCTCCCGGTTGAATTCTAGGAAATATGTGGACCTGCTGGGCCCATTGCTAGTGAAGACTTTTAATAAGGCGAGGAAGGGGGGGAGCCTTGCCTCCGACAATGTCCAGGGCTCTGATTTCTTTGATCTTGAAGCGGGACAAGAATCCATTGCAATGTGGGTCGTATAGACCGATCTCGCTCCTCAATGCTGACGCTAAGTTGCTGGCGAAGGTGCTGGCTACGAGAATGGAGGACTGTGTCCCGGGGGTGATTCATGCGGACCAGATGGGATTTGTGAAGGGTCGGCAGCTAAATACAAATGTGCGGAGGCTCCTCAATGTGATTATGATGCCCTCGGTGGAGGGGGAAGCGGAGGTAGTGGCAGATATGGACGCGGAGAAGGCCTTTGATCGGGTGGAGTGGGAGTATCTTTGGGAAGTGTTGCGGAGGTTTGGGTTCGGTGAGGGGTTCATCAGTTGGGTCAGGCTGCTATATAGAGCCCCAGTGGCGGGTGTGGCTACGAACCGGCGGAGGTCGGAGTACTTTCGGCTGTACCGGGGGACAAGGCAGGGGTGCCCCTTATCCCCCTTGTTGTTTGCACTGGCAATTGAGCCGCTGGCCATGGCACTGAGGGAGTCCAGGAAATGGAGGGGGAGCATCATGGGATTTGTGTGGGCGAATAAGACCCAGAGGGTGAAGAGAGTGTTTCTGGAGCGTAGCAGGGACAGTGGGGGCTGGCGCTGCCGAATTTGTGTGGCTATTATTGGGCAGCCAATGTGGCGATGATCCGTAAGTGGGTAATGGAGGGAGAGGGGGTGGCGTGGAAGAGGCTAGAGATGGCGTCCTGTGTGGGCACGAGCCTGAGGGCGCTGGTTACGGCACCGCTGCCGCTCTCACCGACAAGGTACACCACGAGTCCGGTGGTGGCGGCGACGCTGAAGATCTGGGGGCAGTGGAGGCGACATAGGGGCGAGGTGGGAGCCTCGGTTTGGTCCCCGATTCGGGAGAATCATCGATCTGTCCCGGGAAGGATGGATGAGGGTTTCAGAGCTGGCATTGGGCAGGGATTAGAAGAATGGGGGACCTGTTCATCGATGGGACGTTTGCGAGCCTTGGGGCGCTGGAGGAGAAGTTTGGACCACCCCCGGGAAACGCTTTCAGGTACATGCAAGTGAGGGCGTTCATGAGGGTGGCAGGTGAGGGAATTTCTGCTGCTTCCGGCACGTGGGATTCAGGACAGGGTCATTTCTGGTGTATGGGTTGGAGAAGGCAAGGTTTTGGCGATTTACCAGGAGCTGAAGGAAGAGGAGGCCTCGATGGAGGAGTTAAAGGGCAAGTGGAGGGAGGAGATAGATGAGGGTCTGTGGACTGATGCCCTGAGTACGGTTAATTCTTCCTCCTCTTGCGCCATGCTCAGCCTAATAAAGTTACTCACAAGAGCGCATATGACAGGGGCGAAGTTGAGTAGGGGCGGAGGACAGATGTGGAGGTGCTCGGGGAGCCTGACAAATCACGTCCATATGTTCTGGTCATGCCCGGCGCTGGATGGGTTTTGGAGGGGTTTTGTGAGGACTATGTCCAAGGTGGTGAAAGCCCGAGTCAAGCCGAGCTGGGGATTGACATTATTTGGGGTATCGGACAAGCCGGGAGTGCAGGTGGCGAAAGAGGCCGGTATTCTGGCCTTTGCGCCCTGGTAGCCCGGCGGAAGATTTTGCTACTATGGAAAGATGCGAAGCCCCCAAATGTGGAAGCTTGGATCAACGACATGGCAGGGTTCATCAAGCTGGAGAGGATAAAGTTTGCCTTGCGAGGGTCTGTGCAACGGTTCCTCAGGCGGTGGCAACCGTTCCTAGACTATCTCGCGGAGCGTTAGGAGGTGGTCAGCAGCAGCAGCCCAAGGGCCGGGGGGGGGGGGGGTTCTTTTGGGGTGACATTTGGGTGAAGGTGGGGGGGTTTTCCCTATTTGCGTTTTTAAATGTTATATCGGGGGTTATTGTATCTGGGGGAAATCCAATGTATAATTTCTGATTGTTGTGTTTTTGTTTCTTTCTTTTTATTGGGGCGGGGGGGGGGGGGTTTGTTGAAAATTTGTTGAAAAATTTGAATAAATATATATATATATTTTTTTAAGTGTCACAAAGATGTGTAGCTTAAGTGGATTGGCCACGCTAAATTGCCCCTCAAGTGTCACAAAGATGTGTAGGTTAAGTACGGGCATGGGGCGGGGGTCTAGGCGACCCTCTTTCGGAGAGTCGGTGCAGGCTTGATCGGCCGAAAGGCCTCCTTCTGCACTGTAGGGATTCTACATATGTTGCCAAAACCACGACAAAATCAAATCAAATTATGAAATAATTGGCAGATTTCTTCAGTCCGGCAAAATCTTCTTAAGCAACCACTCCCCTCCAGCACTGACAATGTGTTGAAATGTCACAGAAGCAATCCTGGGGTTTCCTGTCCTCCCTAACAATCGCCTCCCTGACCAACATCCAACAATGCCCACATCCTGGACTATTTCCTGCAATGTGACAACAGAGCCGAGAGCAACAATAGCAACAAAAGTACAAAGGTCAGCACATAAAAGCTGCCTAAGAAAAGGGAAACCACACCAAGAGGACACACGCCAAGTTCCTTCCAGCGAAAAGTCGCAAGAGGTTGAAACGTTTCATTATTGAGAAGGCGGACCGCAGGACGAAGGCATCTGGCCTCGAACACCGTCGAGGCGGAGGAGGAGGAGGAAGCAGCACTGTTCAGGCAAGGCCGGGCTTAACAGAAGGAAGGAGGCAACTGGAAGCCATCCTAGTGCAAAGATTCTTCATCCTTTTAGTTTTATTGATATTTTCTTTGCCTCTCAAACACCCTTTTCCCTGTGTGTTGTCTGTGTGTGTGTGTGGGTGTGAGAGCGTGTAGGTGGGGGAAGTTAGAAAGGAGAGGGGGTTCGGGAAAGGGGTATTAGGCAAGTCAGTTACATTGTCAGTTTAATTATTGTGCATTTAAAATGTACAAACCTTTTGACTGCAGTTAATTGGGCCCAGTCAAGTTCCGCAGGTGTTTTAAAATAACAGATAATTTCACTTGTGTTGTGTGACGCTGGGTCAAGTGGGGCTGGAATTGAGCGCACACTAGTCATAGACATAGAATTTACAGTGCAGAAGGAGGCCATTCAGCCCATCGAGTCTGCACCGGCCCTTTTTGTAACCCAGCAACCCCACCCCAACCCCTTTGGAACTTCGGGCAATTTAACATGGTCAATCCACCTAACCTGCACATCTTTGGACCGTGGGAGGAAACCGGAGCACCCGGAGGAAACCCACTCAGATATGAGGAGAACGTGCAGACAGTGACCCAAGCCGGGAATCGGACCCGGGACGCTGGAGGGAGCTGTGAAATAACAGTACTAACCACTGTGCTACCGTGCCCCCCACCCCCTGCATCAATGTCCAGGGCATCGTGACAGCATCGAATCAAAAAATGTATGAGATTTTTTAATCCCGTTTAACAGGGTTAAGAGGGAGGGGAAAGGTCACAGTGTAAAGTTGCTGAACTCAACGTTGAGGCCTGGGGGCTGCGATGTGCCTAATCGATTAGGAGATGCTGCTCCTCCAGCTTGCGTTGGGCTTCACTGGAGCATTGCAGCAGGCCGAGGATGAGACATGTGGGCATGAGACCAAGGTGCCGAGTTAAAATGGCACGCAGACTTCCGGGTGCGGCTATGCAGAGCTAGGTCGCATATTCGGTAGCTCCCGCTTGGAACGGACTTTTGGGCTCTTTTGCAGGGCCCCCACGGCATTTGTTTGACATTTCCCGGAGTGGGAAGAGGACTGCAACACTCCCCTGACAGTGTCCCCCAGGAGTGTTGTGTCTTTTGGCTGCCAGGTCCGGCAGAAGCAGTGGAAGATTTGGCTGCAATCAGGATAAACAGGGCCCCTTCCAGCATGCAAGCAGGGGAAGGGCAAGCTTAAAGCTGCAAACTGACCTGAGGGCCTTTATCAAAAGTGAATTCTAACAGCAGAGGGAACAACTGTGAAAAGATATCACCAGGGCCACTGAAGAAGCGGGGACGAGGCTTCCGGTGGCGGCCGTGGAGGAGTTGGTCGCGCATTCGGCAGCTCCTGTCTGGAACGGACACTTAGACCTTTTTCAGGTGTTTCCACGGACATTTTGGGGCAGATTGGTGAAGAGAACACTGCCAAAAGTATTCCCTCTCGAGATTTTTGGGCTCTTTTCAGGGCCCCCAAGGGCACTTTTTCGACGTTTCCCGGTGTGGGAAGGAGTTAATAATAGTTCCCCGTCAGTATATAGCTTTAACTAGGAGCGGGGTGACAAAAAAGGTGGTGGTGGACCAGAAGAAGGGAGGGAAGAAGGACAAAATGGGGGCGGGCGGAGACCAGGCAGCGTGGAGGCAGTGGGTGGAGGAGCAACAGGAGGGTATCCAGCACTGCCTCAGAGAGATTAAAAAGGACCTGCTAGAGCCGATGAAGGCTTCTATTGATAAGCTGCTGGAGACACAGACGGCCCAGGGGGTGGCGATCCGAGAGGCTCAACAAAAGATCTTGCACGAGGCGCTCCACATGAAATGGCAGGAGCGGTTCGAGGAGATGGAGAATCGGTCGAGGCGGAAGAATCTGCGGATTCTGGGCCTCCCGGAGGGGCCGGACGTGGGGGCCTATGTGGTCACCATTTTAAACTCGCTGATGGGAGCGGGGTCCTTCCAGGGGCCCCTGGAGCTGGAAGGACCATAGAGTGTTGGCGAGGAGGCCCAAGGCTAACGAGCCTCCGCGGGCGGTGCTGGTGCGGTTCCATCGGTTCGTCAATCGGGAGTGTGTGCTCAGGTGGGCC
The DNA here is from genome assembly GCF_047496885.1 of Scyliorhinus torazame. Taxonomy (NCBI): domain Eukaryota; kingdom Metazoa; phylum Chordata; class Chondrichthyes; order Carcharhiniformes; family Scyliorhinidae; genus Scyliorhinus; species Scyliorhinus torazame. Next base: position 18,759,856 of record NC_092733.1, read on the forward strand.
AAGAAGGAGAGGAGCAGCAGGTGGGAGAACGCGGAGGTTCGGATATATCAGGACTGGAGTGCGGAGGTGGCAAAGAGGAGGGCCGGGTACAATCGAGCGAAGGCGGTGCTGCACAGGAGGGGGGTGAAGTTTGGCATGTTGCAGCCGGCGCGACTGTGGGTCACCTACAAGGACCGGCACCATTATTTTGAGTCTCCGGAGGAGGCGTGGGCCTTTGTTCAGGCCGAGAAGCTGGACACAGACTGAGGCTCGGGAAGGGCGATTGTGGACTGCGGTGGATGTGTTATGCCTATTTTTGTTTCGGGGGGGGGGGGGGGGGGGGGGGGGGGGGGCCTTTGCATTGTTTTGGGTTTCTTTTTCTCTGTGTTTTTCTCTTTCGGGTTGAGGAGGGTGGATGGGGCGGGTTGGGCACTGTTTTGGTTGGTGGTGGGGCCTGGTAGGTGGAGCGCGTGGGATTATTTTCCCGCGCCGAAGATTGGGGGGGGCGGGACCGGGGCAGGGAAGCGAGGATTGTTTCCCGCGCTTAGAACGGAGGGGGAGAGCCTGTGAATGGGGAACGGGAGAGGAGGGTGTGCCACACAATGGGAGGAGTCGAAGGGGAGGCGGGAGTGGCCGGGGTCAGAAGGAGTTAGCTGACTTGCAGAAGTGCAATGGGGGGAGTAAACCAGCTAGGATGGGCCCTAGCCGGGGGGGGGGGGGGGGGGGGGGGGGGGATCGAGTTGCTGCTGCTAAGGTCAAGGAGGAGCTGGAGCGAGTGTGGGGGGGGTCCAGTCGGGGGTATGCCGCTGTGGGGAACGGGCCGGGTGTGGGGTGCGGGGTGCGGGCGCGTGGCTGGCCGAGGAGGGGTCATGGCTAGTCGGCGGGGGAGGGGGGCAGGTAGTCCCCTAATCCGGCTGATAACCTGGAATGTAAGGGGACTGAATGGGACGGTCAAGCGGGCCCGCGTGTTCGCGCACCTGTAGGGGCTCAAGGCGGATGTGGTTATGCTCCAGGAGACACACCTGAAGGTGGCAGACCAGGTAAGACTGAGGAAAGGGTGGGTAGGTCAGGTGTTTCACTCGGGGCTAGATGCCAAAAATCGAGGGGTGGCGATCTTGGTGGGAAAGAAGGTGTTATTCGAGGCGTCGAGCATTGTGGCAGATAATGGCGGTAGGTACATAATGGTAAGTGGTAAGTTGCAGGGAGAGAGGGTGGTACTGGTCAATGTGTATGCTCCGAACTGGGACGATGCGGGTTTTATGCGGCGTATGTTGGGTCGGATCCCAGACTTGGAAGTGGGGGGCCTGATAATGGGGGGAGACTTTAACACGGTGTTGGATCCTGCACTGGATCGCTCCAGGTCTAGGACGGGTAGGAAGCCGGCGGCGGCTAGAGTGTTGAGGGGATTTATGGACCAAATGGGAGGGGTGGACCCTTGGAGATTTGCAAGGCCGGGGTCTAGGGAATTTTCATTCTTCTCACATGTCCATAAAGCTTATTCTCGAATCGACTTTTTCATTTTGAGTAGGGTGCTGATAGCGAGAGTAGAGGATACCGAGTATTCGGCAACAGCCATTTCGGACCACGCCCCGCATTGGGTGGACTTGGAGGAGAGGGACCAGCGCCCGCTGTGGCGCTTGGAGGTGGGGCTGTTGGCGGACGAGGAGGTGAGCGAGCGGGTCCGAGGAAGTATAGAGAGGTACTTGGAGACCAACGACAACGGGGAGGTCCGAGTGGGGATGGTATGGGAGGCACTGAAGGCGGTGTTGAGGGGAGAGCTGATCTCCATCAGGGCCCACAAGGAGCGGAGGGAGCAGGGGGAGAGGGAGAGGCTGGTGGGGGAGATGGTGAGGGTAGACAGGAGGTATGCGGAAGAACCTGAGGACGGATTGTTGAGGAAGAGGCGCAGCCTCCAGGCCGAATTCGACCTGGTGACCACCAGGAAGGCGGAGGTGCAGTGGAGGAAGGCCAGGGGGCGGTCTACGAGTATGGGGAAAAGGCAAGCCGGATGCTGGCGCATCAGCTTCGGAAGCAGGACGCAGCTAGGGAGATCGGGGGAGTTAAGGACAGGGGAGGGAGCGTGGTGCGGAGTGGGGTTGGCATCAATGTGGTCTTCAGGGACTTCTACGAGGAATTGTACCGATCCGAGCCCCCACGGGAGGAGGGAGGGACGGGCCGTTTCCTGGACCAATTGAGGTTTCCAAAGGTGGAGGAAGGACTGGTGACGGGACTGGGGGCCCCGATTGGGCTGGAGGAGCTGATCAAAGGGATAGGAAGCATGCAGGCGGGGAAGGCACCGGGGCCGGACGGTTTCCCGGTCGAGTTCGATGAAAAATATATGGACCTGTTGGGCCCGCTGTTAGTTAGGACCTTTAATGAGGCAAGGGAGGGGGGGGCTTTACTGATCTCCTTGATCCTGAAGCGGGACAAGGATCCCCTGCAATGTGGGTCTTACAGACCAATTTCCTTGCTAAATGTAGATGCCAAGGTGCTGGCGAAGGTCTTAGCCACGAGGATTAAGGATTGTGTGCCGCAGATCATCCATGAAGACCAGACGGGGTTTGTGAAGGGGAGACAGTTGAACGCGAATGTGCGGAGGGTTTTGAACGTTATCATGATGCCGGCGAGGGAGGGGGAGGCGGAGATAGTGGTGGCGATGGACGCTGAGAAAGCCTTCGATAGGGTAGAGTGGGGGTACCTGTGGGAGGTGCTGAAGAGGTTCGAGTTTGGGGAGGGGTTTGTCAGGTGGGTTAGGCTGTTGTACGAGGTCCCGATGGAGAGTGTGGCCACAAATAGGAGGAGGTCCGAGTACTTTCGGTTGCACCGTGGGACGAGACAGGGGTGTCCCCTGTCCCCCCTGCTCTTCGCACTGGCGATTGAACCCCTGGCTATGGCACTGAGAGAGTCGAGGAACTGGAGGGGGTTGGTGCGGGGTAGGGAGGAGCATAGGGTGTCGCTTTATGCGGACAACCTGCTGCTGTATGTGGCGGACCCGGTGGGAGGAATGCCAGAGGTAATGAGGATGCTTAGGGAATTCGGGGACTTTTCGGGGTACAAGCTCAATATGGGGAAGAGCGAGCTGTTCGTAGTTCAGCTAGGGGACCAGGAGAGGGGGATTGGCGAGCTCCCACTAAAAAGGGCGGAGAGGAGTTTCAGATATTTGGGGGTCCAGGTGGCCAGGAGCTGGGGGGCCCTGCATAGGCTTAACTTTACAAGGCTGGTGGAGCAAATGGAGGAGGAGTTCAAGAGGTGGGACGCGTTGACGCTGTCCCTGGCGGGTAGGGTGCAGTCAATCAAAATGACGGTGCTCCCAAGGTTTTTGTTCCTGTTCCAGTGCCTCCCCGTGTTTATCCCGAAGGCTTTTTTCAGGCGGGTTAACAGGAGTATAATGGGGTTTGTGTGGGCGCGAGGGACTCCGAGGGTGAGAAGGGTGTTCCTGGAGCGGAGTAGAGATGGGGGGGGCTGGCGCTGCCCAACCTCTGTGGGTACTACTGGGCCGCCAATGCGACAATGGTACGCAAGTGGGTGATGGAGGGGGAGGGGGCTGCATGGAAGAGGCTGGAGACGGCGTCCTGTGTGGGTACGAGTCTGGGGTCGCTGGCAACGGCACCGCTGCCACTCCCTCCAAGGAGATATACCACGAGCCCGGTGGTGGTGGCGGCCCTCAAAATTTGGGGGCAGTGGAGGCGGCATAGGGGGGAAGTTAGGGCCTCGGCGTGGACCCCATTACGGGGGAACCACCGGTTCGCCCCAGGAAGAACAGGTGGAGGGTTTTCGGGGTGGCACAGGGCAGGCATACGAAAGTTGGGGGACCTGTTTGTGGACGGGAAGTTCGCGAGCTTGGGTGAGCTGGAGGAGAAGTACGGGCTCCCCCCGGGGAACACCTTCAGGTACTTACAGGTAAGGGCGTTTGCCAGACGGCAGGTGGTGGAATTCCCACGGCTACTGCCACACACAGTACAGGACAGGGTGCTCTCGGGGGGTGGGTGGGAGTGGGGAAGATCTCGGAAACTTACCAGGTGATGCAGGAAGAGGCCTCGGTGGTGGAGTTGAAAGGTAAGTGGGAAGAGGAGTTGGGAGAGGAGATCGAAGAGGGGACGTGGGCAGATGCCCTAGGGAGGGTGAACTCTTCCTCTTCGTGCGCGAGGCTCAGCCTCATACAGTTTAAGGTGCTGCACAGGGCACACATGACCGGGACAAGGACGAGCAGGTTCTTTGGGGGTGAGGACAGGTGTGTTAGGTCCTCAGGGAGCCCAGCAAATCACACCCATATGTTCTGGGCATGCCCCGCGCTGGAGGAATTTTGGAAGGGCGTAGCGAGGACAGTGTCGAGGGTGGTAGGATCCAGGGTCAAACCGAGCTGGGGGCTCGCAATATTTGGGGTGGCAGAGGAGCCGGGAGTGCAGGAGGCGAAAGAGGCCGGAATTCTGGCCTTTGCGTCCCTGGTAGCCCGGCGAAGGATTCTTCTTCAGTGGAACGATACGAGGCCCCCAAGTGTGGAATCCTGGATCAGCGATATGGCAGGGTTCATTAAATTGGAGAGGGTGAAATTCGCCTTGAGAGGGTCGGTACAAGGGTTCTTTAGGCGGTGGCAACCGTTCTTAGACTTTCTGGCAGAACGATAGACATTGGTCAGCAGCAGCAGCTCGGGGGGTGGGGGGGCAGGTTTACTTTATTTTTGTTTATGTTATTTACACTGGAAGGGTCTGTTGTCTTAAGTCGTGGTGTTAATGTTAATTTATTATTTAGGTACGGGGGGGGGGGGGGGGGGGTTTAGGGGGTTGCTTTTTTAGATTGTGTTTTGTACTTAACCCTGTTGGGTTCTTTTTTCTTTCTCATTTTGTTATTGATATTTTATGAAAACCTTTAATAAAAATTATTTTTTAAAAAAAGAAAATGGCGCGCGACAGGTAGGTGGGGGGGGGCCGGGTTGACGGCTGAGCAAAGGTGTTCCGCAAAGAGGTCACCCAGTCTGCGCTTCGCCTCGCCAGTGTAGAGGAGACCGGGTTGGGAGCAGGGCTAGAGGGGGTCAAATTACGAGAAGAGATTACACAGATTGTGTTGGAATTTAGAAGGTTAAGGGGTGATCTGATTGAAGTATTCAAGATATGATGAGAGAAAGGCAGAGTAGATAAACTCGTGCCGCTGGCTGGAGATTCTAAAACGAGGGGGCATAGTCTAACAAGTAGGGAGATGTTAGGAAGAACTTCTTCGCTCAAAGGGAGAGATTTGGAACTCTCTCCCATAAACAGCAGTTGAAGCTGGAACACTTGTTAATTTATTTATTTTTAATATAAATTTAGAGTACCCAATTCATTTTTCCCAATTAAGGGGCAATTTAGCCTGGCTAATCCACCTAACCCCCACATCTTTGGGTTGTGGGGGGCGAAACCCACGCAAACACGGGGAGAATGAGCAAACTCCACACGGACAGCGACCCAGAGCCGGGATCGAACCTGGGACCTCGGCGCCGTGAGGCAGCAGTGCTAACCATTGCGCCGTCGTGCTGCCCAACTGTTCTTAATATTAACCGGAGATGGACAGATTTTTGTCAAGCAAAGATATTTAGGGATACGGGCCAAAGGCAGGTGTATGGAGATAGGCCACAGGTCAGCCATGATCTCATTGAATGGCGGGACAGGCTCGAGGGGCCGAATGGCCTACTCCTCGTCCTACTAATATAGAAAACTTGCAATGTAGATCCTTTTCTGCTACGCCTTAAACTTGGTCACAGATCATCCTTTCCCATCTCTTCCCAGCCCCCACCAAACATCAATATGTCCAAAGGGAAACCGGAGCACAGCAGTATATTCACTTCACCGCTCCTGTTCCAGTTCCTCAGCTCTAATGGGTGGACTGGCCAGAAAGAGAAAAAGAGAATTCAAATGAAATGAAAATCACTTATTGTCACAAGTAGGCTTCAAACGAAGTTACTGTGAAAAGCCCCTAGTCGCCACATTCCGGCGCCTGTTCGGGGAGGCTGGTACTGGAATTGAACCGTGCTGCTGGCCTGCCATGGTCTGCTTTAAAAGCCAGCGATTTAGCCCAGTGTGCTAAACCAGCCCCTGGTTTCTGAACTTTTCCCCAAGCTCTGGCGGCCTCTCGGGGAGTGATCGGCTCACCCAGTGGGACGTTTCGGGACACGCCCTGCCTTGAATGCAAAGCAGCTGACACACTTTGGGAAAAATACATTATGGAGGTACATTACCCGATCAAACTCTCCACCTCCTTCAGCGATTTCTCGGCTTCAGAGAACTCGTTTCGCGCTTTTTCTGCGGCTGTAAATAGGAGGAGGTGCAGTTAGCCAGGGAGCAGGGTTCATACAGCATTGCACAGCATTCAAAGAAGCACGGCACAACTTCTGTTGTGACAGTAGAGGTGCGAACGTATTTGGAATTCGTTGGTCAATGCAGGAGGCCATTCAGCCCATCGGGTCTACACCGCCCCTCTGAAAGAGCACCCTACCTTGATCCACTCCACCCCCACCCCCTAACCCCACTTTTGGATACTAAGGGGTAATTGCACGTCTTTGGACTGTGGGAGGAAACTGGAGCACCCGGAGGAAACCCACACAGACACGGAGAGAAAAGTGCAAACTCATTAGAACGCAAGCTATAGAAGCAGGAGTCGGCCACGAGCCTGCCCCGCCTTTCAACATGATCCTGGCTGATCTAGGCTGGCCTCAACCCTTTTTCTGTGCCATATCCCCATGAGCCCTCTATTCCTCGATCTATCAAATATTTATCCAGCTCCACTTTAAATACTTCTCATGATTCAGCCTCCTCCACCCACCGGGGCAAAGAATCCCAGAGATCCACCACCCTGTGCGATAAGAAATTTCTACGCGCCTCATGTTTTCAATGACCAGCCCTTTATTTTGTCGGTATGTCCCCTTGTTTGAGACCCTCCCACCTGGTGAAAACATCTCACCATCTACCCTGTCGAGCCTCCTCGGGATCTTGAACGCAGCGGTGTAAAAAGCAAGCCACATGTCTGACAGCCCCCACTCCTTAAAAACGGGAGCGGCCTTTCTAACGAAACCGCCTCATCGCAAAGCTGAAATCATTTACGTGCGATCAGGCTGGTGCATGGTCAGCTCATGGGACAGCTGCTAGGAATACGCTGCACAGCTGCATGCGGGGGAGACACTGAATTCTTTAACGGAGCTGAGAGTACCCAGCACCAGTGTGGAACGGCAACACACGTGCCAGCAACTCTCCAACAGTCAACCTCCTCCCCGTGCAAAGTATTCTGCTCAATTTCCATCAGTCGCAAAACATTTACATAGCTGCGCCTGTTGCTGCGTTAATCGGATGGGATATTAAATGGAAGACCTGTCTGCCTGCTCAGTATCGCACTGTCTGGAGAGGAGCAAGGCAGATTTCCTACTCTTTCGACAAGAAAGCATCAACAAACGCCATTCATTGTAGATCTCATGGTAGTTCATTGGCCGGCCTATTAATCTAGAAGTGACGACACGTCCCAGGTCATTTTTGCTGGCTGTGTTGTTTAACGTCCTGAGATGTGCCACGCAAACGCGACTGGGAAATAGCCTCCAGCGTCTCCCTCTCTCCTCCGTCCAAACCAGGTCCGCCTCCCTCATCTGTCTCGACCGTCCGGCGTACCAGAAGGAATTAGGGGGTGTTGCGCACCAACATCCTTAGTTCCATAAGCAACACGAGATGCAAGTCACCAGGACTGGTCCCACGGAGGTGCAGTGGGTTAGCACTGCAGCCTCCCGGTGCTGAGGTCCCAGGTTCGATCCCGGGTCACTGTCCGTGTGGAGTTTGCACATTCTCCCCGTGTCTGCGTGGGTTTCACCCCCACAACCCAAAGATGTGCAGGGTAGGTGGATTGGCCACGCTAAATTGCCCCTTAATTGGAAATAATGAATTGCGTACTCTAAATTTATTTTTAAAAATGATTGCCCAGCACCCGCGAGCTGAAAAAGGCGAGCCGAGGCATCAGCCAGGGAGGAGTTTTCTACAGAGCGGGATCACGGAAAAGACCCAGCTTGGGGTACAGTACAACGCCTCCCACTATCCAAGGTTCCACTGGCATTCGATGGGCTAGTACATGAGGAATGGCGGCGTGGGCCCAGCAAACGTTGCTGCATTTGGGACGGGGATGACAGGAAGCTGGCAGCAAAAAAGAAAATCGCAACTCAAGGGCTAGTCACTCGGTGCCCGAATAATACAGCACCTTTGACCTCAAAACATTCCAAAGAACAAGAACAAAGAAAAGTACAGCACAGGAACAGGCCCTTCGGCCCTCCAAGTCTGTGCCGACCATGCTGCCCGTCTAAACTAAAATCTTCTACACTTCCTGGGTCCGTATCCCTCTATTCCCATCCTATTCATGTATTTGTCAAGATGTCCCTTAAATGTCACGATCGTCCCTGCTTCCACCACCTCCTCCGGCAGCGAGTTCCAGGCACCCACTACCCTCTGCGTAAAAAACTTGCCTCGTACATCTCCTCTAAACCTTGCCCCTCGCACCTTAAACCTACGCCCCCTAGTAATTGACCCCTCTACCCTGGGAAAAAGTCTCGGACTATCCACTCTGTCCATGCTCCTCATAATTTTGTCGATCTCTATCAGGTCGCCCCTCAACCTCCTTCGTTCCAGTGAGAACAAACCGAGTTTATTCAACCGCTCCTCATAGCTAATGCCCTCCATACCAGGCAACATCCTGGTAAATCTCCACTGCACCCTCTCTAAAGCCTCCACATCCTTCTGGTAGTGTGGAAACCAGAATTGAACACTATACTCCAAGTGTGGCCTAACTAAGTCTCCATACAGCTGCAACATGACTTGCCAATTTTTATACTCAATGCCCCGGCCAATGAAGGCAAGCATGCCGTATACCTTCTTGAGTACCTTCTCTACCTGTGTTGCCCCTTTCAGTGACCTGTGGACCTGTACACCAAGATCTCTCTGACTGTCAATACTCTTGAGGGTTCTACCATTCACTGTATATTCCCTACCTGTATTAGACCTTCAAAAATGCATTACCTCACATTTGTCTGGATTAAACTCCACCTGCCATCTCTCCGCCCAAGTCTCCAAACGATCTAAATTCTGCTGTATCCTCTGACAGTCCTCATCGCTATCCGCAATTCCACCAACCTTTGTGTCGTCCGCAAACTTACTAATCAGACCAGTTACATTTTCCTCCAAATCATTTAATATACTACGATCAGCAACGGTCCCAGCACTGATCCCTGCGGAACACCACTAGTCACAGCCCTCCAATCAGAAAAGCACCCTTCCATTGCTCCTCTCTGCCTTCTATGACCTAGCCAGTTTTGTATCCATCTTGCTCACCTCTGATCCCGTGTGACTTCACCTTTTGTACCAGTCTGCCACGAGTGACCTTGTCAAAGGCCTTACTGAAGCCCATATGGACAACATCCATTGGCCTGCCTGCATCATTCATCTTTGTGACCTCCTCGAGAAGGTGCCGTGTCCGACAGCGGCGGGTTGCAGCACCGGCCGAGAGGAGGATGCTCTCAGGGAACAGGGCCTGGACCACGGGGGGGAAAAGAGTGCACCACCCAGCGAGCCATGTTTGGTACCGCGGGCGAACGTTACCACGTGAGCAGCATGGTAGCATAGTGGTTAACACAATTGCTTCACAGCTGGCACAGTGGTTAGCATTGCTGCCTACGGCGCTGAGGACCCGGGTTCGAATCCCGGCCCTGGGTCACTGTCCGTGTGGAGTTGGCACATTCTCCCCGTGTGCGCGTGGGTTTCACCCCCACAACCCAAAGATGTACAAGTTAGGTGGATTGGCCTCGCTAAATTGCCCCTTAATTGGGAAAAATAATTGGGTACTCTAAATTAATTTTTTTTTTTTAAATTGCTTCACAGCTCCAGGGTCTCGGGTTCGATTCCCGGCTTGGGTCACTGTCTGTGCGGAGTCTGCACGTTCTCCCCGTGTGTGCGTGGGTTTCCTCCGGGTGCTCCAGTTTCTTCCCACAGTCCAAAGATGTGCAGGTTAGGTGGATTGGCCATGATAAGTTGCCCTTAGCGTCGGGTGGGGTTACTGGGTTATTGGGATAGGGTGGAGGTGTGGACCTTGGGTAGGGTGCTCTTTCCAAGAGCCGGTGCAGACGCAATGGGCCGAATGGCCTCCTTCTGCACTGTAAATCCTATGCCCCCCCACCCGTCAGCATTTACCCGCATGCCAACGACAAGCTTCAGAACCGGCGAGGCAACCGGAGTCTAAGCAAGGTGGTGCTCGGTGAGGATAACGAGAGTGGTGAACGGCGATCGCACAGCAGACAGACAAATCAGCTGGGCTGGGGAGGACCGGAACCGTTCCACGAAAGGAAACGTCAGCGGCGTAGGGGGTTAAAAAAAAAAAAGAGGAAAATCTCTATCTCTCGTAAATGGGTCTCAAGTGTGCAGCTACACGCTCACAGCGGGGCCAGGCTCCAGCACGATGTGGCGCCACAAAGGCTGCAGCCTTGAGCCGAGAGCCAGCAATTTAGATTGGAAAATGCTGCATTATCCTCACAGCAGGAACCCACACCTGCTGTCCTCTGAGACAATGACATCAGCTCCAGGCAGGCTGACACAGCCACTTACACAAGCCCCGTCTTCTCCTCTGGGAGCACAGCTACTCCATATTTCAGGACAATCAATTTTTTTGGGGGGGGCGGGGGGGTTGTTGTACAGAAAAAGAAATGTGAGCAAAATAAATGCACGCCAAATCCCACTCCCGCTGATGAAAATCGTGCATATGCAGTGGAATGGTTGGAGAGGGGAGAGGACAAAAAATGCAACAGAACGTTGCGCCGACCAGGAACAGGACGAAAGTCAATAATTAAAAGGGCTATCGTGAGCATATTAAGTTGCAGGAGGCGGGCTGCCTGCTGCCAGTAAAGCGGCAGATTGATGGGTCTCACCCTGGGTCAGAATTTCAAGGGGAAAGGATGTGGGAACAAAAACAGATCAAGATACAACACTAATTTCGCAGGAAGAGGCTAAATGCACCGAGGTCTTCCGTGATTGACAATTTTAGGGTTTCTTTCCCCCTCAGGTTTTTCCAACGGTAACCCTCGATATGGGGCTCCTTTCTCCAACAAATTGGGAGCACGCAGGCGGAGGTGGGAGAGGTGGGGACGGAGATGAACTCTCTCTTCGCTGACAGCTGGTTGTCCAGGGTGTGGAGGGATTTTAACCTAGGGAGTAGGGCCTCACCACACGCTGCCGAGAAGGTGAAGGACGAAGAGATCAGGTGTGACTCAGAAGTGCACAGTGATGAAAAAAATAAAATAAAATAAAAATCACACAGCTACAATTAAGGAGGGAACGCACGAGCCTCGGAAAAGGCAGCTGCAGACCATCTGCCGGCCTTGCGTCCCTCCGTCGCACCATCGGGCCACACAGTGAACAATGTCGCCCTTTCGGAGACCCTGCTCATTTCACAAGTCTTGTCACTCTTCTCTGCTGTTTTTTAGGTAACTGTACTTCATTTTCACGTAGCGTCATAGAACCCCGATAACACAGAAGGAGGCCACTCAGCCCGTCTAGCCTACGCCAGCCCGCTGAAAAAGCACCCTATCCCTGTAAATCCATCTGCCCGTTGGTCAATTCAGCACGGCCAATCTACCTAACCTGCTCATCTTTGGACTGTGGGAGGAAACCCACACAGGCACGGGGAGAACATGCAGACTCCGCACACAGTCACCCGAGACGGAATCAAAGCCGGGTCCCTGGTGCTGTGAGGCAGCAGTGCGCGCCTCCGTGCTGCCCATACTCCACCTGACCCCGTAACCCCATCTAACCTTTTGGACACTAAGGGGCAATTTAGCGCGGCCAATCCGCCTAACCTACACATCTTTGGACTGTGGGGGGAAACCGGAGCAGCCGGAGGAAACCCACCCAGACACGGGGAGGACGTGCAAACTCTGCACAGTCACCCAAGGCCAGAATCGAAGCCGGGTCCCTGGCGCTGTGAGGCAGCAGTGCTAACCACTGTGCCAATGCTCCTGTGTTCTTGTTCTATCTTCTCAACTAACTTTGAATTTATAACCTGGGTTTGATCCCCACCCCCACAGCCATCTGTAGAGTTCTTAATGCCCCCCCACAGCGCATACCCTCTGCCTTCAAGAGCGGCTTCTGGTCTCCTTTCAGCACAAGCCTTCCTGGGACTTCCTTTGGCTACCGATTCGTGCAAGGGGCCACACATCGGGAACAAGTATAAAAAGACCCCATCAGTACTGCCGGCACTTCGCCAATGCAATACCTAAACCGAGTAAATCATAGTGCAGAAGGTGGCCATTCGGCCCATCGAGTCTGCACCGGCTCTTGGAAAGAGCACCCTACCCAAGCCCACACCTATCCCCATAACCCAGTAACCCCACCCAACACTCAGGGCAATTTTGGACACTAAGGGCAATTTAGCACGGCCAGTCCACCTAACCTGCACATCTTTGGACTGTGGGAGGAAACCGGAGCACCCGGAGGAAACCCACGCACACACGGGGAGAACGTACAAACTCTGCACAGGCGCTGACCCAACAGGGAATCAAACCTGGGACCCTGGGGCTGTGAAGCAATTGTGCTAACCACCATGCTACAGTGCTGCCCATGTAAATGTTTGACAACTCCACGGCCTCTCACAATAAAACGGATGCTGTGCGCGACCTGCATTTTAGAGCAGAAACGGGTTTGGAAAGGCAGCCTCCAAGGAAGCCCGCAACCCGAGTTTCTTTCCACCTGAAAATAATTTTCCATTACAGGCGGGAGAACTGACAAGAAACCGAACAGATATTTCACGGGGCAAACCGGCTCGGAGCAGAAAGAAAAACTGACTCCTTCAAAGTCTCTTCGTGATCTTGGATCAAAAAAATAATAATAATTCAGATAAGCTCATTTTGTCGTTTCAGGCCTGGGGACATCAAGCAGAAAAGGGACGGGGGCAAAAAAATAATTTTTTTTAAATCCTCTCCTGTTTGTCAGATGGATTGGTATCAGGCGGACCGCTCCGTGGAATCTAGGTCACTAGACGCCAATCTGAAACTACTCTGGTACAAGGAGAAGTGCTGGCGGAAAGCTGCTGGCTCAGGCCTGGACCCCCCCCCCCCCCGACCCCAACCCTTTGATGTGTTTAAAAACGAAAGATGAAGAGGATAAAGCAAGACAGCAGCTTATTTTTAAAAGAGGGAAATTGCCAGCGGTTTTGATTCCGCAGCAGCAGCTTTGCCCATAGGGAACACCGAAGCCCGCACAGTGGACCTTTCCCCTATCCTGACCTCCCGGAACAGGGACGTGCTCAGCGAAGAAATGAAATGGACGAAGACGGACTGAAAGCTGCAGAGTTCCCATTCTGCGCTCTCTTGGCGCAATGTCAAGATTTGGAAAGCGGAATCTTCGACGAGTGGTATCTGCGGGATTTGTGACGAGTGCCATCGGAAATGTCTTTGCGCTGTGCGATTTCGACAGAGGTTAATGCCGCATAATCACATTTACGTGATCGCTGCAATCGTTATCGAACATAGTGAGGCCTGTGCAATAAAGGACCGCCATTGTATAATTATTCGCTGCCTCGAAGCTGCCGGGCCGCATGTCTGACATCCAGTATTGGGGGAGCAGAGTGTACCTCCGACTAAAAACACTGGGCTGGCCAAAGCCACTGGCGTTGGTCCCAGCCACGAACCTCGCTCCCCAGCCGCCAACTCCAACCTTCTCTTCTCCCTGGCGACAACCTGCGACTGAGCCAGACCCGTTTGCAGTCTCATGTTGCATTTGACAGTCTTGCGTGGAGTTTGCACGTTCTTGCCCCGTGTCTGCGTGGGTTTCCTCCGGGTGCTGCGGTTACCTCCCACAGTCCCAACGGTGTGCGGGTTCGGCGGATTGGCTGCGGTCAATTGCCCCTTAGGTTCCGACGGTTAGGTGGGGTTCACCTCACAAGACTGCAGCAACCAAAGAAGGCAGCTCAGCTCTGCCTCTCCAGGACAATTAGGGATGGTAAAATAATTGCTGGCACCCTCGCCCCATGGATGGAAGAAAGTTGGGCAGCAGGTGGGTACCCCAAGACTGCAATATTCACTCGTAAGCAAGTTTCAAACAAGTAATGACAGTATAAAATAAAGGCAGAAACTCGAAGAGGTGGTGCAGGAACAGAGGAATCTCGGTTTGCAAATGCATACGTTATTGAGGATGACAGGGCAGGTTGAGAGAGCAGTTAATAAAGCAAATAGTATCTTGGGCTTTATTAACAAGGGTAAAGAGGTCATATTGACACTAGATAGGCCTCAGCTGAAGTCTGCGTCCAGTTCAGGGGTCATACTGGAGGAAGGTTGTGAAGACACTGGAAAGAATAGAGAGGAGGTTCACAACAATAGTTCCAGCAATAAACAACTGAAGCTATGAGGATGGATTGGAGAGGTTGGGACTGTTTCCCTTGGAGGAAAGGAGGCCGAGAGGAGGCCTGATGGAGGTATTCAAAATCCCGAAGGTGTGGACAGGGTACGCAGTGAGAAACTGATCCCACTCGAGTGTCCCGGCCCTGGGTCACTGTCTGTGCGGAGTCTGCACGTTCTTCCCGTGTCTGCGTGGGTTTCCTCCGGGTGCTCCGGTTTCCTCCCACTGTCCAAAGATGTGCAGGTTGGGTGGATTGGCCATGATAAATTGGCCATGATAAATTGCCCTTAGTGTCAAAAAAGTTAGGTGCGGTTACAGGAATAGAGTGGAGGCATGGGTTTAAGTAGGGTGTTCTTTCCAAGGGCCGGTGCAGACCCGATGGGCCGAATGGCCTCCTTCTGTACTGTAAATTCCATGACGTCCCTCGCCCAAAAGCAGCTTAGCTGGGCTGCATTCTAGGATCAGGTTTCAGCCCAGCGAGCAGGTCTCAACCTGCGGAAGCCCTGGTTTTGTTTTGCCTTTGTGTAAACAAGCATCAGACACCCCAATGAATTAAATGGCGACGCACCTGAAAGAATCCTAAAGAGCAAGGGAGCTGTAAATAAAGCAGCACTGCACCTGCTCACTAACCCGGCTGCTGGTCACTTACCGCAGGTGTAACTAAACTGTGGAGACAAGTTGCAGCCTCCCTGAGGTGACCCTGCGGGCTATCCACCTTGTGTTTCGTTGCTATAATTGCAGGGACGTGCCCCCATGGACAATGATACTTAATTTTTGATGAATTGTCAGTTCTCGTCAAAACGCTGGCTGCTGTGAATATTACTGCCCAATGGGGATTTTTTTTTTTCGTAAAAAAGTTATTGCTTTCAGTTCCGTCTAAACCAAGTTGATTTTAGAAACAGTCAAAATGCTTTCTGGACTGCCCAGTGAATGCACAGAATTACCATAGAATTTACAGTGCAGAAGGAGGCCATTCGGCCCATTGAGTCGGCACCGGCCCTTGGAAAGAGCACCCTCCTTCAGCCCACGCCTCCACTCTATCCCCGTAACACCAGAATCGGACAGCTCCATTGTGTGGTCAGAGCTCAGCCCACGCAACTGGCATCAGTACCAGTAGACTGAGGGACGGTGAGAGCATGAGATGGGGGGGAATGAGAGGGAGGGGGAGCACGAGGAGGGAGCGGGAGGGGGAGAGGGCGGGTGAGGGGAGGAGAGAGAGAGGGGAGGGAGGCAGGCACGGAAGGGGGAGGGAGGGGGCGCGCGAGGGGAAGAGAGGGAGGGGGCGTGTGAGGGGGGCACGTGAGGGGGAGAGAGAGGGTGGAAGAGAGGAAGGGGGTGCGTGAGGGGGCGGGCACGAGGGGGAGAGAGATGGAGGACGAGAGAGTGTGGTGGATGGAGAGAGAGAGAGAGAGAGAGAGAGAGAGAGAGGGAGAGAGAGAGAGAGAGAGAGAGAGATTGATTATTCAATAAACCCAAGTGCGTGTGGGGATTTAGTGAGCACTGGTTGGGCTCAGCTGTGATGCCTCAAGCAGTTGAATAACCTGTTAATGCTTGGATCGACTTGTATATAAGAAAGGCTATTATAAAGCTGCTATTTGTTATGAAACCATCCCACAGCAGGGGATGGCAGGAGAGAAGCAGAGAAATATCAAGAAAAAAAAGACTGTATTGCACCAGTCCCAAAGCATCAAACCTTTAGAAGAATGAGAGGTGATCTCATTAAAACATATAGAACTTTAAGGGGCCTGACAGGGGAGATGGAGAGAAAATGCAGCCCCCTGGCCGGGGAATGTAGAACACCTGACTACAGTCCCGGAGTGGGGGAATTGACTAATTCAGACCTAGACAATGGGAGGTTTTGCCATTTCAAAAGGTTGTCCATCTCTGGAGCTCTCCATCCTAGCAAACAGCTGCAAAATCAGTTCTTGAGCCGATACAAGGTACTACGGGGAGATGGGACGATGCGAGAAGCTGGAGCTCAGGTAGAAAAACAACCATGTTGCTGAATGCCGGAGCTGGATCGAAGGGTCCAATAGCCTGCTCCTGCGTCTTGGGTCATGTACAAAATAATTGCCGGAACTTCCATACTTGGCCCATATTTATTGAACCAAGTGACCTCCTGGGACACATGCGGAGCTACGATTTGTCACCTATCCGTCATCTTGCCTCTTCACTTTGTGACAAGATCCTTGCAAGAGGAACGCCTCATGTTCTGCACCGATACACTCTATCGGCCTTTATTCGACACTTCAGTATCCCATAGAAAGCATCCTATCAGGCTGCACCACAGCCTGGTATGGCAACTGCTCGGCCCAGGACCGCAAGAAACGTTAGAGAGTCGTGAACACCGCCTAGTCCATCACACAAACCCGCCTCCCATCCATTGACTCTGTCTACAGCTCCCGCTGCCTGGGGAAAGCGGGCAGCATAATCAAAGACCCCTCCCACCCGGCTTACTCACTCTTCCAACTTCTTCCATCGGGCAGGAGATTCAGAAGTCTGAGAACACGCACGAACAGACTCAAAAACAGCTTCTTCCCCGCTGTTACTAGACTCCTAAATGACCCTCTTATGGACTGACTTCATTAACACTACACCCTGTATGCTTCAACCGATGCCGGTGCTTATGTAGTTACATTGTGTACCTTGTGTTGCCCTATTATGTATTTTCTTTTATTCCCTTTTCTGCCCATGTATTTAATGATCTGTTGAGCTGCTCGCAGAAAAATACTTTTCACTGTACCTCGGTACACGTGACAATAAACAAATCCAATCCAATCCAATCCCTCTTCGGTACGCAAACTGCAATTTGGTGAACTCTCAGATACCTAGCAAGTTCCACCGTTTGCTAAAATGTCATTATGGGTAACGATTAGGGTTCCACGTTAAAACAGGCAAGTCTCGTCACTTGCATTTTATGAACTTCTCACCATCCTACAGATGTCACAGAATGACCGCAACATAGCTAAAGACGCATTTTCACGCTGCCCAGGATCGTTTTTAGTACAGACTTCAAACATTTCATAGAATTTACAGTGCAGAAGGAGACCATTCGGCCCATCGAGTCTGCACCGGCCTTACAAAGAGAACCTGACTCAAGCCCACGTATCTACCCTATCCCCGTAACCCCCACTTAACCTTTTTGGGCACCAAGGGCAATTTAGCGCGGCCAATCCACCTAACCCGCACATCTTTGGACTGTGGGAGGAAACCAGAGCACCCGGAGGAAACCCACTCATGATTGACGGTAACATTGACGGTAAACATATCTCATTACAGCTCCCACTTCTTAGCCTGATATCCCGAGAGTAAATGAGGCCCTCCCAAATCTCAGGAGAGATCAAGTCACCATACCCGTGGGCGCCAGATTTGGTAACTTACTTTTACTTTTCTCCGAGGGGCCTGACTCAGCCGGGACAGTGAAAGATTACAGCTGTAATTTGGCCGCAACACCGGTGACCGGTGACGGTCACATGCGCACTGTACCCCGGTGAGAGAGCCAACACCAAAAAAGGAGAAGAAAAACTGCAGGGAAAACTACAGAGGGGCAGCACGGTGGCACAATGGTTAGCACTGCTGCCGCACAGCGCCAGGGACCCGGGTTCGATCCCGGCCTCGGGTGACTGTCTGTGTGGAGCTCGCACGTTCTAAATCAGCCGCTTGTTAAGATTCAAAGCTGCTCGGACCCAGCAGAAGAAAAAGGCACCCAAAAAAATAACATACCGTCAATCAGCACTCGTGTCTCTTCATCGTAGGCTGGCATTTTCTCTTCACCTGCATCTTGCTTTTCCGGTAAATAGGAATTTGGCTGGTCCAAAAGAGAAACAAAGAAAAGGATCGTTACTTCTCCGAGAGACAGACGAACTGGGACAACATGGTCGATGTGGGCAAACTTCAAGAGCCGAGTTGTATTTAGAGGCCAGAGTGGGCCCAACAGTACACCAGACACTGACAGGCACCCAATCTAAGACGGATTTAGGCCACTGGGTGGTCCAGTGGGAAGCGCATTTTTCATACGTATTTAAGAAGCGAGTAAAATTAAACATTTTTTTAAAAGTGCAGTGGGTTTTCAAAAACACTTGGAAATACAATATCAAAATCAGATTATGCATTTAACGTGTCCCTGAAATCAACTAAATTTGGACTCCTAACATCGGACAGCGTATTAACCTGGTACATGTACTTTTTTTAAAAAAAAATTTGAGTACCCAATTCTTTTTTTCTAATTAAGGGGCGGCATGGTAGCACAGTGGTTAGCACTGGTGCTTCACAGCTCCAGGGTCTCAGGTTCGATTCCGGCTTGGGTCACTGTCTGTGCGGAGTCTGCACGTTCTCCCTGTGTCTGCGTGGGTTTCCTCCGGGTGCTCCGGTTTCCTCCCACAAGTCCCGAAAGACGTGCTGTTAGGTGAATTGGACATTCTGAATTTTCCCTCCGTGTACCCGAATAGGCGACGGAATGTGGCGACTGGGTGATTTGCACAGTAACTTCATTGCAGTGTTAATGTAAGCCTACTTGTGACAATAAAGATTAGTTATTATTATTTAGCGTGGCCAATTCACCTAACCTGCACATCTTTGGCCTGTGGGGGTGAAACCCATACAGACACGGGGAGAATGTGCAAACTCCACACGGACAGTGACCCGGGGCCGGGATCGAACTGGCACATGTACTTAATGTACTTTTGGGGGGGGGGGGGGGGGGGGGGGGGGAACAGACATTAATAGGTAACGATGAAGACCTGAGACAGCACTTCGTTCTGCAGCACCGAGGTCAAACTGATGTTGCTCGACACACAAGCCGACGGGAATCAAAGTCGGGAACCAAAGAGTTGCGTGGTTCAATTATTCTCTGGGCAAGCTCGCCGAGATCAGAAAGTGGCAATGCTGCTGTCGAAAATTAATATCGCAAAGTATAAATGTACCACAATTCGCTAGCACCCTCCGTGCACACCCGGATTAATGAATGATAGATAACAGCGAGAATTCTTAATTAAAAAGCAGTAGGAGATAATGATTAGTCTGCTGAAATAGAATCTTCCCACCCCCTCCCCCTTTCAAGTGAGATGCACAGAAGTCAGGTTTGCAATAGTTTGAGTATTTGGACTAGACAGCTAAATCACAGATTCGAGATTTAACAGAATGAAACCATGGGGTTAAAAGCGATGGTGCACACTCAATATTAATTGTCCCAGGGAGCCACTGCTTTTTCATGCTGCTCTTCGATAGAATCTTTCTTCTCCCTTGTTTTCATTGAATCATGGAATTTACAGTGAAGGAGGCCATTTGACCCATCGAGTCTGCACCGGCCCTTGGATAGAGCACCCCACTTAAGCCCATACTTCCACCCTAACCCAGTAACCCCCACCCAACCTTTTTTGGACAGCCAGGTGAGGGCACGCAGAGGGCCACAGGCACACAGCCAGGTGAGGGCGCGCAGAGGGCCACAGGCACACAGCCAGGTGAGGGCGCGCAGAGGGCCACAGGCACACAGCCAGGTGAGGGCGTGCAGAGGGCCACAGGCACACAGCCAGGCAGCTGCAATGAGTACAGGATGAAAGCTACTCACAGTTGCCTCAAATTCGATAAATCTAACTGTGGGGGCACAAGAGGATCACACTCGGAGGTGATGCGGGTAAAGAAAAACTACTTTATTTTCAGGACTATGCTTCATTTCTGACTGACAAAAGCGAACAAAAGAGTATATGCTGTAAAATCCCAAGGATACCCAGGTACTGTACACCAGTCTATTTCTTTTTTACCCTTTTCAAAAGAACAGCCTCTGGCGCTCATTTGAATTACTATAGAAAACCGAATTACTGACTGGGAGTGAATTCAAAAGCAGTATTTCAATTCATATTGAACTGTAACAATATCACAATGTATTAGGTGCTCAGGGGATCGGGATTTATGGGAGAGAGCCCACTCCATCACTCACAGTTGGATTTGACGGTGGGTAAGAAAAGGTTGGGAATTTTCAGCTTTGACAGTCACCGCTGCAGAGTTTCCCCAAGTACAAACACGGAGCTTAACGTAGGAACAAACATAAAAAACATTTTTATTTCAGCGTCACCCATTATAAACAAACAGACATGCGCAAAGTAGGCAGACTCTTTGTCGGAAGGGCGAGGGGACTTCAGAATGACTGCTGGGAATCTTAAGCGACAGGGGAACACTTTTCTTTCTGACTGGCCGAAGGTCCTTTTATCCCTCTGGGTTGCCGGGGGGGGGGCAGAGCAGAGTGCATGAGGGGCTCAGAGGAGAAAGGGGGGAGCTGGGGGGCTCCAGAGGAGAGACGGAAGGGGAGGAAAGAGGGGAGGCATTGGAGGAGATGGGGAGGGATCGGGGGGGGTCAGTTGCTGGTAGGGGCCCCAGTGGAGAGGTGGATGGGCTGAGTGGCAGAGGAGAGAGGTGGTGGAGCCAGAGGAGAGATGGAAGAGGGGCTGCGAGGCCAGAGGAGGGGGGAGGGCCTTGAGGGCCCCAGTGAGCTGGGGAGGGGGGGTTTGGAGGAAGGGTGAGGTGAGAAGGGGCTGAGCGGTCACCCCAGAGGAGAGGGGATGCAGGAAGGGGCCCTAGCGGAGTGGGGCCGGGGGAAGAAGAAGTGCAATGATAAGAACAGTTCACCTCCTGGCAGCAAGACATGGCAATATGTGGGTGCTTTGTCACTGCGCTCTTCGAACCAGAAGTATACGTAGCGGATCCCAGGGTTTGATGTTAGGATCACTGTTCTTTCTGGTAACATGATGCTGAATATAACTTGGGTATACTAGCACAGAACTCAGGATTGTTTCCAGACAGGCAGCACGGTGGCACAGTGGTTAGCACTGCTGCATCACGGCGCCGAGGACCCGGGTTCGATCCCGGCTCTGGGTCACTGTCCGTGTGGAGTTTGCACATTCTCCCCGTGTCTGCGTGGGTTTCGCTCCCACAACCCAAAGATGTGCAGGGTAGGTGGATTGGCCACGCTAAATTGCCCCTTAATTGGAAAAGATGAATTGGGTACTCTAAACTTATTTTTTTTAAAAAGGATTGTTTCCAGACGCAGACTGCTGAAATGGGCAGACATGCAGCAGATGAAATTTAACACAAGTGTGAAGTGCTACATTTTGATAGGACAGGACAGACGGGAAGCGATGATATATATTACATGGCACAATCTCCACGGCTAACAGAGTGATCTCACGCAAGCACTCAAATCTTTGCCGGTCGCTCTTGGCTTTAGTAATCGGGGAAAGAGGACAAAAGCAAGATGGAGGTCCTGTGGGGCAGCGGGTTAGCGTCCCTGCCTCGGAGCCAGAAGCTCCGGGTTCAAGTCCCACCCCAGGACTTGACGGCCAAACAGGTTGAGTATGCCAACCTGCAAAATCCTTCCGAACGTGCCAATGGCTGGCGGTAAGAGTGGGGACAGACTACTGATCAGCCGTGGGATGGAAAGAATGTTGCAGCCTCAACCATCACTATCCCTAGCTCCCAGACTACATCGTGGCTGCAATATGTTGCCAGGGCAACGCAGCCTCACAGGCACCACCAGAAAGTTCTGCTAAATCTTTATAAAACACTGGTAAGGCCGCAGAGGGGACTCATCCCTCTGTTTCTCTGTATTCCGGCCCCGGAGCGCTCGCGCGACAGCCGCAATCCTCTATGCCGGCCTCTTGCACGCTGCCAGTTTTAATTGCGCCATCACGAGTGGTGGTGGTCGTGCCTCCAGCTGCCTGGGACCCAAGCTCTGAAATTCCCTCCCTAAACCCTCTTCCCCTCTCTACGCCATTTGCCTCCTTTAAGCCTCTCCTCAAAACTTGCTTCTCCGACAACGGTCTTTGGTCACCTGCCCCTCACGTCTCCGGCTCGGTGAGGCACCTCGGGACATTTGATTAGGTTAAAAGGCGTTACAGAATTAAAGCTCCGAAGAGGAGAGCAGGCGGACTCGAAACGTTAACTCTTGTCGCCGACTCCGCGGGCGCTACCAGACCTGCGGAGCATTTTCCCGCTTTCATTACGGAAATCAAGCTGCTGCTTTTACGTCCGGTTACGACAACACCCTTGAGGGAGGATGTCGAGAGCTCGGAGGGTGCTTACCCGAATGGTACCGGGGAATGGGAGTGGCTCAGTTGGCCAGACGGCTGGGTCGCGACGCCAACAGCCCGGGTCAAATTCCCGCACCGGCCGGGGTTGTCCGCAAAAGGCCCCACCTTCTCAACCTTGCCCCTCACCCAAGGGACGGTGGCAGCCCTCAGGCTAAATCACCGCCAGTCAGCTCTTCCTCAAAAGGGGAGGGGGCGGCCTCCGGGGCTGGGGCGGAATCATTTACATCTCCACCAGGAATGAGCGGACGACTACAGGAGCAAGTTGGATCGCACGGCCGCTTACCTCGCAAAAGGGATCAGTACTGGAAGAGGGAAAAAAAAGAACGTGTCAGGATTGTATCGGGAGAGCAGGCAGGAAAAGTCAGGCAGCTACTGAACGATGGGCTAAATAACCTCCCTCTGCGCGGAATCATTTTCTGATTTTATGAGCTGCCATTTAGCTGACAGTCGTGACGGAGAAAGTACAATTTTCTTTTCTGGATCTGCTGCGCAGTGCCAAAGAGGTGTTTCTCTCCTCTGCTGTTGACAAGCGGGAATGCTTCGGGGCAGTCATTACAAGGCAGTTGCCATGGTTACAGTTAGCGCTCGCTGATTGAAAAAGAGTATACGGCTCCTAAATGCTGGTGGTATGTGGTAACCTTGCTCTACCTGGACCATTATCTCACACAAAGGACATCTTATCCTCCGCTGCTTTTGGCCTCACACACTGTGCAAGCGGATTCAATGTGCCCGATTCTTCTGCATTTAAGTCCTGCTGTGCAGGCCAGCAAGTACCTTGTCCGTCTTCTCTCCCCCCCCCCCACCCCTTCAAATACCTTGTAATCTTCTTCGCCTCCCTCCTCCTCTTCCTCATCCTCGTCACCATCGTCATCGTGCTCCTCACCGCCGCCATCATCGTCATCCTCGTCACGGTCATCCTTCTTCCACTCTTCACGGTGCGGCGTGGAGTGGCCGTCCTCTACCTCCTCCGCGGGAATCTCCGGGAGCGTTGGGATTTCGACTGCTGCCTGCCAGATCAAACAAAGAGGTGGTCTGAACAAGCAAGCCTTGGGTTCAAAAGAGGTACCAGCAATGTGGTTAAAAAGCAGACGTTAAAAAGCCATCATTCCTTTTTCTTTTTAAATTCAGAGTACCCAAACCTTCTTTTTTTTCCCCAGTTTAGCGTGGTCAATCCACCTGCCCTGCACATATTTGGGTTGTGGGGGGTGAGACCCACGCAGACACGGGGAGAGTGTGCAAACTCTGAATTGAACCAGGGTCCTGGGCAGCAGGCCACAGTATTGCTAACCCCTGTGCCACCGTGTCATCCTCGGAGCCAATATTTCCAATGGATCTAGCACCAATTCCTCTGATGGCAAGGACACCGGCTACATCCAGTGCAGGGTTAAGTGAAAATCGCTTATTGTCACAAGTAGGCTTCAAATGAAGTTACTGTGAAAAGCCCCAAGTCGCCACATTCCAGCGCCTGTTAGGGGAGGCTGGTATGGGAAGTCACACGAGGCAGGACATTCAGAGCGTGACTCCTGGGGGTTTGCTGACCTCGGTAGAGACAGTAACTGCAATGAAGTTACTGTCGCCACATTCCCGTGTCTGGGTAACACAGAGCGAGAATTCAGAATGTCCAATTCACCTAACAAGCACGTCTTTTAGGACTTTGTGGGAGGAAACCGGAGCACCCGAAAGAAACCCACGCAGACACGGGGAGAACGTGCAGACTCCGCACAGACAGTGGCCCAAGCCAGGTATTGAACGTGGGACCCTGGGGCTGTGAAGCAACAGTGCTAACCACCGTGCTATTGTGCCGCCCGGTTATGAGACAGCACCCGTACAAACTGCTTCCTAACCAGCTAGGCTCAGAGTTGTCAAAACAGCCATTTGAGGGCAATGTCGAGAAAGCTTGACGTGCGCAGAACATACACAGAACTGGGAGCATTTTTTAATCTGATTTGTAATCAAGGGAAAGGCACCCACCTCAGACTTGTACTTGTCCTGGATACCTGCCCAGATAGCGTCCCGGAAGCTGGTAACATCAACCTGTCTGACACCTCCCAGCACACTCTGTCGGAAAAGGAATCACTATTTTATTTTCAGTTAACGTACGGTTGGATATGTAATAACCATGAAAATCAATCGTTCACCTCTGTCAATAACCTCTTTGCTGGTTTAATGGTGTAGCGTTCCAGGTGTAGCCGTATTAAAAAATATTTAAAATTCTTTCACCTCGCCTGTTCTTCTCACCCCGCCTGCTCAACAAAAACAACAGGCGCCCTGCAGCTCACCGCCATTTCCCAAATTCCGTCTTTCGGAGCCCGGCATTAGGAATTTACAACGTCTTTTCCTTTTGCGCGCGCATTTTGAAAGCTGCGGGCGCAGAAGGAAAGTCCGTTCAGCGCGACTAAGTCTGCCAACCCGCAAATCCACCCGCCAACCGATACTGCAGCTGATGCCCTCTGTAAATCTCAAGTTTGGTTCTCACTGCAGGTTCGCCCGGGGGGGGGGGGGGGGGGGGGGGGGGGGGCATACATCTGCAGACCTTGTCACGTCAGGCTGAGTTGGGAGAGGAGAGTGCATGCAAAGTAAAAAATGCAGAGGAATGATAAGAGGGCGAGAAAAAAAGGTCAGCCGTGGAAGGATTTGGGGGCAGAGGGGGGCAAAATTGCCAGCCGATGCATATACCAGCTCAGCAATTCTAATGACAGGAGGCTACAAGCCCTATTTGGAAGGCCATGATTCCAAACAAAATTAATGCTTCTTTTTTTTTTTGGTTAAACTTCCAGGTCATTTCAGTTAATCCTGCAATGCTGGTTAACGATTCTTCCGACAGTGAGAGAATCATAGAATTTACAGTGCACAAGGAGACCATTCAGCCCAACATAAGCACCAGCCCTTGGAAAGAGCACCCCACTTAAGCCTGTACCTCCAACCTATCCCATAACCCAGTAACCCCACCTGACCATTTTTGGACACCAAGGACAGTTTAGCATGGCCAACCCCACCTAACCTTTACATCTTTCGGGATTGTGGGAGGAAACCGGAGCACCCGGAGGAAACCCACGCAAACAGGGGGAGAACGTGCAGACTCAGAGTGACCCAAGCCGGGAATGGAATCCGAGACCCTGGAGCTGTGAAGCAACAGTGCTAACCACTTATGCTACTGTACCGCTCAGAGAAGGAAGGAGAGTAAGACAATTGAAGAACAAGACCAATTAGCATAGCACAGTGGCACCATGGTTAGCACTGCCGCCTCAGCACCAGGGACCAGGATTCGATTCCGGCCTCGGCTGACTATGTGGAGTTTGCACGTTCTCCCCGGGTCCCCTCCCACAGTGGGTCAGCTTATGGCATTACCGGGATAGAGTAGGAGAGTGGGCCTCGGTAGGGTGCTCTTTCAGAGGGTCGGTGCAGACACGATGGGCCGAATGGCCTCCTTCTGCATTGCAGGGATTCTATAATTCTATGAATTCAAAACTGCAAGGGATGAGATACCATGAACCACAGTGATGAAGGGCGCTCTCAGTCCAGGTCCGCAACCTTCCCTAAACCTAAACCCAAGACCAACAGCGTAGAAAGACTCCGAGGATTAAGCTTTGGTGAAGACAAAAACACAACTTAAGCCGCACCTCTGCTTCCTGCTCAGACACCACGCCATCTCCATCGCTGTCTAATTCTGGATGTGTCTGAATTTCACTTATCGAAACCGCTGAAATTGAAAGAGAGAAACAACATTTACAATTCATTCTTCTGATGGAGGGAAGTTAATCTCAAAATCAATGCTCGAAGAAACCGCTGGTGCCTTCTGTTGGACGATCGCAGCCAGCACGCCATCCCTGAATCAAAAGCCAGCTGGATTGCAAAAAAGAGGCAAAAAAATGTCATCCAAATTGCACTCTGAAATTAATTTGATCCAATGAGATTGTGGTCCTTAACCTCAGATACTAACCTCGCCATCTAAATCGGGAGGAGAACTGCAAATAGGTTTTGTGTGCCGCTTCTCGAATCCCGCTCTCTCTTGTTTCGATGCCAAACTTATAACCAGAAGGTCGTCAATTTAGTAGGTGGAACCGCAAATGGCAAGGCCTTTTTGCAAGAGCATGCCCAACCCCGCAACCTCTTTGACCCAGGAGGTCAAGGGCAGCGGGCGCGCGCGGGAACGCCACCACCACCTGCAAAGCTCCCCCGCCACATCATCCTGGCTTTGTCATGCCCAGGTCAAACTGGAACTCCCTAGCAGTACTGCGCACGCAGCTTCAGAGCATGGGGGCTCAATGGGGTGCAGCACCGCGACCTTGAGAGCAATTAAAGACGAGCAGCAAACGCTGGCCTTGACCCACATCCCAGAAACAAAGAAGAAGCTTTCATCATCACAGTCGTGCACCACAAGCAAGCGAGCTGAACCACTTGCAATTTTTTTTTCTCCGTCATCTATTCATGGACGTCGCTGTCTGAGCCCAGCATTTATTGCCCATCCCTAACTGCCCTTCGACCGAGTGCCTCGCTCGGCCATTTCAGAGGGGTCAGTCAAGAGACAACCACTTTGCTGTTGTCTGGAGTCACATGAAATGAAAATGAAAATGAAAATCGCTTATTGTCACAAGTAGGCTTCAAATGAAGTTACTGTGAAAAGCCCCTAGTCGCCACATTCCGGCGCCTGTTCGGGGAGGCTGTTATGGGAATTGAACCGTGCTGCTGGCCTGCTTTCAAAGCCAGCGATTTAGCCCTGTGCTAAACAGCCCCTGTGTAGGCCAGACCGGGTAAGGACGGCAGATTTCATTCCCTAAAGGACATCAGTGAACCAGGCGGGCTTTTACGACAATGGTCTCGTAGTAACTAAGACTTTTAATTCCAGATTTCTTTTTTTTTTTTAATATATGTACTGCATTCAAATTGATTCGAAGCCGGGTCCCCGGGGCATTGTCCTCTGGATTGCTAGTTCAGTGACAGCACCACTATGCAACGCCTTCCGATTCATCCAAAAGCACAAGGGAGAAAAGGAGATCTGTCAGTTTCAAAAGTGTGCTCATAAAGCCGAGGGGTTCTGGGCCGGCACGGTGGCGCAGTGGTTAGCACTGCTGCCTCAGGGTGCCGAGGACCCGAGTTCGATCCCGGCCCGGGTCACTGTCCGTGTGGAGTTTGCACATTCTCCCCGTGTCTGCGTGGGTCTTACCCCACAACCCAAAGATGCGCAGGGTCGATGGATTGGTCATGCTAAATTTGCCCCTTAATTGGTAACATTTTTAAAAATCATTAAAAATGAAGGTTGGGAGTGCGCGCGGGGGGGGGGGCTTCAGCAAATTGAAGCACCCGCTGGCATAGACGTGGGCCTCTTTTGACTGGTGAGCTCGCCGATAAGGATTACGCTGGGGATCTGCGAACGCTGGGCAGGGAAAAACACTGTGGCCACTTTGAGCAAGGTGCCAGTCAAGGGTGGTGACCGTGGGAAATCAGGGAAGCCGATCAGAAAATCAGTGCTGCCGACTCCACGGGGACACAGGAACGACAAAGGTATTCAAAGCAGGCTCTTTTCTTCTTTGTTAAAAAAAAAAAGTCGAAGAAAGCCATGCCAGAGCGCAAGCTGGTAAACTCACAAGCCATCTTCGTCGTCATCCAGCTCCTTGAAGGTTTCGGCAGCCTTGGCTTTCTCCTTCTCCAGCTTGCGTGCAGCTTGGACCTCTGCGAAAACAAAAGGGATATTAATTGAGAGCCAGCTCACATTAACTTGGAAATCGGCACCCCACATGCCTACCGTACGCATTATAAGTCAAGGCCACTTTTACCCGCCTGGTCGAATTTTCTATCAAAAGGAACGAGCTCCCGTTTTATTTTGCGTTTTGTTGCGATGGAGGTCAAAATATTGTGTCACAGTCTGGAGTACAATAAACCCAAGTGAGCCGTCAAAGAATGACCCTAAATTAAAAATCTTTTGTCAACACCAGAACGCATTATTACTCTTTATAGTACATTCCCTCAGCAAGGACACACAGCACAGCAGCAGCTGTGGCTAACGCACAGGGGGAAAAAAAAAAGACAAAATTCCAATTGGAAAACGCGACAAAGAAAACCACACAGATCGGGGGGAGTACAAGGCCATTTTGCAATCTGGGTTTCGATGCCGATTTTGAAAGATGCTGGATTTAAAACCAACTCAACCTCCACTCCCTGCAGCTTAAGATCCCCCCCCCCCCCCCCCCCACACCCCCCCCAAAACATGAAGGGGGTCATATTTTCTTTGGCAAATGATCCTGCCAAACACACCGACCTTGGGACGTTTTATTACATTAGAGGTGCTATCCAAGTTGTTGTTGCTGCTGAACACGCCCCACCCCCACCTACGCTGCATCAACGGTGTTTGGTCAGGCATTCATTATCCGCACTGCAGAAGCAGTACGGAATGCCATTCTCTTCTGCACCGTGGAGTGATGGGTTCACACAAGTATAAAAATAATTTGCTCGCGTGAATTATTCATGAGCTGGCAAGCTGCTCTCCCTTTTCCAGAGCCTTACTGGCACGCAAGGATTGGAGGGTTTATTTTTTTATTTTATTTTTTTTTAAATTCGCTGAGCAAAAGACGGTGACCATGAATTCCGGACACTTTCTCGCTAATGCGAGCGGAAAATCAGCCGCTCAACTTTGCAAAGATCTCACGCGACACATGGTGAAAACGGCGGTAACCTGTCACCGCCAAGCTGCAGGTGAGCCGCCTTACCCAACCAAAAGGTATCCCCTCCCAAGCCATGGCTGGCGGGAGCGCCGAAGCTGCCCATTCGGGGAGAGGCGGCTGGCTGTTTGCAAGCTCGCGACCCAGCCCAGGCGGGTTCAACAGAGAAACCGCCAAGTAAAGTGTCGTAGAGGCAAGGTGAATAAAAGAGGGGAAGAGAACTCCGTGAAGAGAGAAAGGGAGAAATAAAACTGAATAGAGTCTTCACAGGGAGCAAGTGAGAGGCAGCATGAGAAAAGCTGACTCGTGTGTGTGTGTGGGTATGTGTGTGTGTGTGTGTGTGTGTGTGTGTGTGTGTGTGTGTGGGGGGGGGGGGGGTGTGTGTGTGTGTGTGTGTGTGTGGGGGACCCTGTTTAGGTTTAGACCTCAACGCCTTTGAAATGAGATGAAATGAAAATCACTTATTGTCACAAGTCGGCTTCAAATGAAGTTACTGTGAAAAGCCCCTAGTCGCCACATTCCGGAGCCTGTTCGGGGAGGTCCTCTCA
Organism: Scyliorhinus torazame; assembly: GCF_047496885.1. Lineage (NCBI taxonomy): Eukaryota > Metazoa > Chordata > Chondrichthyes > Carcharhiniformes > Scyliorhinidae > Scyliorhinus > Scyliorhinus torazame. The sequence goes on from NC_092733.1 coordinate 18,789,495, forward strand.
AGGCATTTTCAATCATTTTCTGTACTACACAGCATCAAAAGGCTTGTGACGGTGAGGGGTCTGGTTTAGCACAGTGGGCTAAATAGCTGGCTTGCCATGCAGAACAAGGCCAGCAGCGTGGGTTCAGCGTGGCAGCACGGTAGCATTGTGGATAGCACAATTGCTTCACAGCTCCAGGGTCCCAGGTGCGATCCCCGGCCAAGGGTCACTGTCTGTGTGGAGTCTACACGTTCTCCCCGTGTCTGCGTGAGTTTCCTCCGAATGCTCCGGTTTCCTCCCACAGTCCAAAGATGTGCAGGTTAGGTGGATTGGCCATGCTAAATTGCCCTTAGTGTCCAAAACTGCCCTGAGTGTTGGGTGGGGTTACTGGGTTATGGGGGTAGGGTGAAGGTGTGGGCTTGGGTAGGGTGCTCATTCCAAGAGCCGGTGCAGACTCGATGGGCCGAATGACCTCCTTCTGCGCTGTAAATTCTATGAATTCCCGTACTGGCCTCCCTGAACAGGTGCCGGAATGTGGCGACTAGGGGCTTTTCACAGTAACTTCATTGAAGCCTACTTGTGACAATAAGCGATTATTATTATTATAATAAACAGCAATGTTGCCTGATATGAATGCCCACATTACCATAGTTTGCCCCAACATGAGATAGAATTTTTTTTTTAATATATAAAAGTGATTGGTAGCACTCAACATTTTTCACTTTCTTTCCTCTCTGCAAATCAAGTTAAGAGCCACCACAGCACGGAAGGAGTCCGCTCGGTCCATCAAGTCTATGCCGGCCCTCTGAATAGCAATTTCGTCTCAGCCCCCGCCCCCCACCATTTGTCTTCAACCATTATCCAGCGAAGCCGGCACAGATGGAGTTACCAGGATTTTGCCAGCAGCCTCTTATAATAATAATCTTTATCAGTGTCACAAGTAGGCCTACATTAACACTGCAATGAAGTTACTGTGAACATCCCCCAGTCGCCACATTCCGGCGCCTGTTCGGGTACACGGAGGGAGAATTCAGAACAACCAAATCACCTAACAAGCACGTCTTTCGGGACTTGTAGGAGGAAACCGGAGCACCCGGAGGAAACCCACGCAGACACGGGGAGAACGTGCAGACTCCGCACAGACAGTGACCCAGCAGGGAATCGAACCTGGGGCCCTGGCGCTGTGAAGCAACAGTGCTGACCACTGTGCTACCGTGCTGCCCTTGCATCAAGGGTTGCAGCGGACACCCTTATTTCTTCATCCAAACACTTTCCATCTCCCACCCATCCCCCCTCAATCAACTTCCTCAAGATCGCAAACCTGCAGAGTTTTTTCTCCTATCAATCTATGCAGTAGCCTACTTGCTGGTAGACTAAGACGTTTTGCTGATCATAGAATCTCTCCAGTGTAGGAGGCCATTCGGCCTGTCAAGTCTGCACCGGCCTTTGGAAAGAGCACCCTACTAAAGCCCACATCTCCACCCTATCCCCAGTAATCCTACGTAACATTTTGGACACCAACGGGCAATTTAGCATGGCCCATCCACCTAATCTGCACATCTTTGGACTGTGGGAGGAAACCGGAGCTTCTGGAGGAAACCCACGCAGACATGGGGAGAGCGTGCAGACTCCGCACGGAGGCCAGAATTGAGCCTAGGTCCCTGGAGCCGTGAAGCAGCAGTGCTAACCACGGTGCCACCCAATGGGTCTACGTTTTTTCAAAAATCAAATTGGAAGTGGGGGGTGGGGGAATATTGTGTTGTTAGGTGTCGAGGTACTTTGAAAAAGTACACCCAGGCAGGTTTTATCTACAAGGCTGCAGAAGGTGTTTGTGTCGAACTTACACAGATAATGGGACAGAGCTGAAAGCCAGCTCGAAAGATAAGAGTAAAGTAAACCACAAGATTATGTCACTGAAACAAACTCATTTGCTATACATCCTGTGAAGATAGAGGCAACATCATCTGTTGGCCAAGTACACAAATGCACTGACTTCTTTTATCACAGTTACAAAAAAAAGGGAAGATAATATTTTGAACGGTAATTTTTAATCAGATGTGCAAACAGTAGGATTTAGCACCATCATGTGGCGAGATATGAAATGTCAGATAGGTAAATGCAGCTGATGGCCACCGCACGTGGCTCAGTAAGGAGCAACATCAGCATACAAACCATAGAACGACAGAATTCCTACAACGCACCGACCCTCTGAAAGAGCACCCTACCTAGGCCCCCACCCCCACACCATCCTCATAACCCCAACTAATCTGCACCTCCTTGGACTTTACGGGGCAATTTAGCACGGCCAATCCACCTAACCGGCACATCTTTGGGGCTGTGGGAGGAAACCGGAGCACCCGGAGGAAACCCACGCAGACACGGAGAGAATGTACAAACTCCGTGCAGACAGTCACACGAGATCAGAATTGAACCCCGGTCCCTGGCGCTGCCAGGCAGCAGTGCCGACCACTGTGCTACCCCTGGAAACTCCCAGATTCAATCCCCCCAAGACGAGGCAGTGTTGCCTTTAGGCACTCATGGCAACAGTAGTTCTCGGGCGGTGGGGTGGTGGTGGTGGTGCATTCCTGATTGCTGTTCAGTGACAGCGACTGGGACAGTACTCGGGACAGAACTGGGATCAGCCATGGTGCCCCCTTCTTGGTTGAACAGGTTGCCAAGACTCACCGTTGAGATTCACAAGTCAATAACTTGGGTGAAGTCCTACAGGGTCATCCCCATCTGAGGTACCCTACCCCAGAGAGCACTCGGGTCTCTAGCAGAAAGGGGGGGACGGTCCCACAAATTTGTTAACATTGGACACCCTGGGATTCTAATCCCACCATTTTCGGTGGGCCTGAATGGCAGAGAGGACAGAGAATAGAGCGGGGATCACAGAACGTCTTCTACGCTGGCAGGCTTTTCCCCCACTCGACTGTCCCCACCCATCGCTGATGACTTTAGAAGTCAGGATCCCGATTTACATCTGTTTGAATATTCAGATCAATGACAGTCCCCCCCATCCCCAACGGTGGACGGTCCATTCACACAAGCGTGCCGAATTATGACAGATCCTCCGCAACTTGCAGCTGGTGACCAGAACCCACCGGGGACGCACAGATTAGTACAGCCCGCCAGGGGGAAAGAGGGTCGTGCCTGGGCAGTGTCATGAGGGTACTCTTATTCCACTTGTATCTTTATTTTTACAACAGCGCTCAGACCTTTCAGGAGCGGAGGTCGCTGGTGACATCGTGGGACCCGCCGCCTTGATTTTCTTTTCACCAAGTGTCAAATAACACGGCGGTAAAAGCCGGAAGTGCAGCCGGCAGGCTCCGCCCCGCCTTTCCCACCCGAGTCACAAAAATGGCAAAATTCCGCCCAAGGGTTAATAATTCCTTGCACCTTGGAACAGAAGGTTCTCCAATTTGAACCAGAACGCTTTGGGATGCCAGAGGAGAGAGTACAGCTCGGCGGGACCGTTGAATGTTTTAAAATCGGTGGAGGCACACGGATTCTTGTCAGGCAAGGGAACCAAAGGTTATCGGGAGGTGGGGGAAGGGGGCGTTAGATGGGAATGTGGAAGTCTAAACACAAACGGATGGGAGCAGGCTCGAGGGGTCGAATGGTCCGCGGTGTCTTGCTTCCGATGTCTCCCGTCTTATCGATGAGCAGCTGAGGGGGAAATGAAGAGAAGGCTTACTTGATGGGGGCGAGGCGAAGGGCAAGGGGAGGCCTGTGGACCTGTTGGTTGAATTGCCTCTTTTCTGCTCTGTAAATGCTTTGCAGCACTTTGTAAATCCTTGCGCAAAGGTGACGAGTAGGACAGCCGACCATGCGTGGCTAAAGCATAACTTCCCTGACCAGCAATAAACTTAAGGCAAGGAGATTTATCGACAACAGTGTGGGGAACAGTTGCGGTTAACAAACAGAACGCTTTGAAGGATGAGAGCAGTAATCAGGAAGATTAGAGAAATCTCTCTTTGAAGTAAACACCTATAACCATTTGGGCAAATACATAGAATTTACAGTGCAGAAGGAGGCCATTCGGCCCATCGAGTCTGCACCAGCTCTTGGAAAGAGCACCCTACCCAAACTCACACCTCCACCCTCTCCCCATTACCCAGTAACCCCACCCAACACTAAGTGCAATTTTGGACACTGAGGGCGGTATAGCATGGCCAATCCACCTAACCTGCACATCTTTGGACTGTGGGAGGAAACCGGAGCACCCGGAGGGAACCCGCGCACACACGGGGAGAACGTGCAGACTCCGCACAGACAGTGACCCAAGCCGGGAATCGAACCTGGGACCCTGGAGCTGTGAAGCAATTGTGCTGACCACAATGCTACCGGTCTGCCCAAAATGGTTTGTTTTCAAAGGATTCAGGAACAGCTACATCATGGGGTCGTATCTGTGACTTGCACCTTTGATGCATGCCAAACATAGGTGTGAAAAGGAACGTTGGGGGGCGCGAAACAGAACCCGCAAAACCAGCTATTACTAAGGACGGCTGTGTGCATCTCGACAACAAGCGTCCCACGCTCACTCAACGCTTGTTATGGTGAACCGCAGAAGGAGAGAGTTTAAGTAGAGTTATCCATTCGACTCAAAACGTTTACTCTGTTTCTGTCTCGGGCAGCGCAGTGGCGCAGTGGGTTCGCCCTGCTGCCTCACGGCGTCGAGGTCCCAGGTTCGATCCCGGCTCTGGGTCACTGTCCGTGTGGAGTTTGCACATTCTCCCCGGGTTTGCGTGGGTTTCGCCCCCACAACCCAAAGATGTGCAGCTTAGGTGAATTGGCCACGCTAAATTGCCCCTTATTTGGAAAAAATGAATTGGGTACGCTAAATTTAAGGGGGAAAAAAGAAAAAAAAGAACTGTTTCTATCTCCACACATGCTGCCCAGCCTGCTGAGCTTGCACAGCACATATTGTTTTTAATTCAGGAACGCAGTATTTCGCTTTTATATTCGGGAAAGAAGGGGGCTTGACGACAGTCAACGATGGACCAGGCGCTCAAGGCAGCGACTATTTTGGAGCAACAGCAGATATCTTTTCCCCCACAGATCTAGTGCTGCATGGTGTTCCAGAGAGGCTTTCCTGTAAAGGAAGACGGCGGTCAGAATTTGTGCGCAAGATTCCCCCATCGAGGAGAGCAGGGACAGGGCGCAACCGAGAAACTGTAGTGAACATTTACATTTTGCCTATTAAAAAAGCTGCCGGCTGCATTCTCTATTTGCCTACCTTCAGGTCAGACTGTGAAAATACTCTTGCGCCCTCAGTGCCCTCGTGGATGAAGGTGACACCCTAATGTACTACATCAGATTAACCAGAAGATCCCCACAATTCAATTCCTGGGTCAGTGGTGGGCAATGCTGCCCAAGGATTGTGCGCTTGAGCGCAGCCGGCTTTTTCAACATTTGAGGCCTTTTTTTTTTTTAAAATGAGCCTTTACATTTAACGAGAGCAAGGCCTACGGGGCACCTAGCCCAGGATGCTGCACAGCCGCCTGCGCACAAAGCTCAACAGTGACATCGAGTTAGTTCACCTCAACTGGAACAATAGTGGAGGAGCGACAACCGATGGTGAGCTGGGCGAGAAGGTGAACATACAGTGCAGGAGGAGGCCATTCGGCCCATCGAGTCTGCACTGACCCACTTCAGCCCTCACTTCCACCCTATCCCCATAACCCAATAACCCCACCTAACCTTTTGTTTTGGACACTAAGGGCAATTTAGCATGGCCAATCCACCTAACCTGCACGTCTTTGGACTGTGGGAGGAAACCCACGCAGGCACGGGGAGAATGTGCAGACTCCGCACAGCCAGTGACCCAGCATGGATTCGAACCTGGGACCCTGGCGCTGTGAAGCTACAGTGCTAACACTGTGCTACCGTGCATGCCCAACGAGGTGAGAATTTGGACCATAATTTCCTCAGAATGGGCCACCGTGTGACTGCTTACGCTGCACCAAATTTCTTCCGCGCCTGTTTCGGCCCCACCTTCCGACTCAGGCCAAGCAGGGTCCAGGCTGTGCGTCACCGTGCCCAGCGCCAAAGTCTGAGAGGGTCGGAGAGGAGGAGGACACTGCGCTAGCTATCGTATGGTAAAGCAGGTAACGGTCCAATAGGGAAGTTAAGTGTATAGGATTTCAGGGAAGTGGGTGGCACCTCAGGTCGGGGGAGCGGGTGGGGATAGTCCTGGGAGGAGGGGGGGTGAAATCAGAGGGTAACTACCAAGCAGGTGGGCAGTGGTGAGTGAGGGCGAGGCAGCCTCTGGGCCATCAGTAGTACGCGGGATCCCCATGTGGGGATCGGTCAGGGTATTTTAAATAGTTATGTAGAAGTTGAGGGTTTAATCCTACCTAACTTTTCCAAAGTAACTATTAGTGTATCGGTGGCGATTGAAATTGTTTTTTTTACATGGCTCACAGCACAACGCAACTGCCCAGAGGGAGTTGACGCTTCTGGATGATTGCCGTGCAAATGCTTCACCGAGAGCCTCCTAGAGGGATTCTCCTGCGCATCTTTGGGGTACAACCGCAAATCCGACATTGGGGAGCCTGGAAGTGACGGCCCATGGTCGACATCAGATTGCTACCCAGTGACCCCGTTACATGTATATATTTTTAAAATAATAAATTTAGAGTACCCAATTCATTTTTTCCAATTAAGGGGCAATTTAGCTCGGCCAATCCACCTACCCTGCACATCTTTTGGGTTGTGGGGGCAAAACCCACGCAAACACGGGGAGAATGTGCAAACGCCACACGGACAGTGACCCAGAGCCGGGATCGAACCTGGGACCTCGGCGCCGTGAGGCTGCAGTGCTAACCACTGCGCCACCCTGCTGCCCTAACCCCGCTACATGTATGAAAGCTGAGCCAAAGTTTCAGACTGTGGCGCAGTGCACTCCCGCTGCCCCATATTCTACCTGGAATTACGGAAGGAATGGGCTCCTTGGAAAGTGCTGGGGGGGCTATTGGCCACGGCAGAATTCTACAGGAGAAACCGGGCTGGTTTCAGTATCATTCTGTCAGTGGACAGTAGCCCTCCAGCATTTTCCAAGGAGCTATTAAGCGTTTGGATCGAGTATGTGAAGTAAAATGGTTTCCAATGGCTGAAGGGTCAATAACCAGGGGGCACATATTTAAAAGGCGACTAGCAAATGAATCCAGGAGTGAAACGAGGAATTCTTTACATTTTTCTTTGAAAACAAAAAAAGTGGCAAGCACTGCCTAATAGGTTGGGGAAATGGATCCAATAGCAGTCTCAAAAAGCAATTTGGATAAATCCACAGATGGAGGCCATTCGGTCCATCGAGCCTGCACCGACCATAAGACCAACCTACCGCGCCCTATCCCCATAACCCACCTAACCTGCACATCTTTGGACACTTAAGGGGCAATTTAATAGAATTTCATAGAATCTACAGTGCAGAAGGAGGCCATTCAGCCCATCGAGTCTGCACCGGCTCTTGGAAAGAGCACCCTACCCAAGGTCCACACCTCCACCCTATCCCCATAACCCAGTAACCCCACCCAACACTAAGGGCAATTTTGGACATTAAGGGCAATTTAGCATGGCCAATCCACCTAACCCACACATCTTTGGACTGTGGGAGGAAACCGGAGCACCCGGAGGAAATCCACGCAGACACGGGGGAACGTGCAGACTCCGCACAATCAGTGACCCGAGGCCGGAATCGAACCTGGTGAGGCAGCAGTGGTGACCACTTGGGAGGAAAGAAAATCCAGGAATACTGGAGAGACAATGGAAGTGGGACGAAGTTAATTGCTCTTTGAAAGATCTGGTGCAAACCGGATTCTCCAATTGGCCTCCTTACGCGCTATACCCTTCCATGGTTCTAAATCTTGGTAATAGCGAACATCCCTGCGAGAGAAAAGGAGGAAGGTTGACTACTTTGAGACTACAATAGCCCCATTACTTTTTTTCCACTGCCGTTTCTATTCACTGCGAACGGAATCGTTCGGATTTTACCATGATAAAACATGGCTGTAAAATAGTTGAGAACGCTAAAAAAAAATCTGGTTCTCAATCTCATAGCCGGTCTAATGTCAAAAGCAAGGACGGCGCTTCATAAGACGGTAATGCTGAACAGCTCCCATGCACAGTGCTGCCGAGCTGGTTAAACAAACAAAAAGTTGCACGCAGTGCAACAAGCAGGAAGATTGCTGTCTGCAGTGAGCTAGCAGCTCCAGCCATTCATTACACCGACTTGCCCACAGACTTGCTACAGAATTTTACAATGCAGTGCAGTGACTAGAAATCCAAAACAACAATGTGAACAGGGTAAACGTTTCTCCTTAATCAGTCAGATTGAAGACACAATGGAGACACACAGGGTCTAAAGCAGGAAATGCAAGTCAGGTTAGTTCATTTAATGGCGAACCATGCACAGGAATTAAAGAGTGAGAGAAAGATGTGATTAAGAGAGAAATAAAAGAGGCAAATAGGTTAAAACAATCTTACTGTCTTAATTCTTTTTCGTACAAAATCTGCAGTGATAAAAATCTGAAGGAATGAGACCCCACACTGGACAAAATAAATTACAGGGCCAGATAGGCTGTTTGGCACTGTTTGAGACTTGTCGCACTGCAAGATTCATCTACACTTGAATGGACAAGCCCAACCTTTTTCTGATGTGTTTAGTGGGTATCGATCATGCAGATACACCAACATATTCCTATTCCAGGCATTTAGTCGTTGAGGAGGTAACGAAAACCTCCAGAAAAGCACGGCAACTTGGTGCTTAAATGTACATGTGCAGTTGCAAGAGGTTGCTGTCCGATCTGCTGCCTCGTGGATCACCTTAGTTAGCCTTAGTATTCATTTTCCTGCAAAATCCAGGCCAGCCTGCCTAAATTAATAATAATAATCTTTATTAGTGTCACAAGTAGGTTTACATTAACACTGCAGGGAAGTCACTGTGAAAATCCCCTAGTTGCCGCACTCCGGCGCCGGTTCGGGTACACTGAGGGAGAATTCTGAATGTCCAATTCACCTAATAGCGCGTCTTTCGGGACTTGTGGGAGGAAACCGGAGCTCCCGGAGGAAACCCACGCAGACACGGGGAGAACGTGCAGACTCTGCATAGACAGTGACTCAAGCCGGGAATCGAACCCGGGTCCCTGGCACTGTGAAGCCACAGTGCTAACCACTGTGCTACCGTGCCGCCCATAATACAGTAGTGTGTTATCCGGAAGTGTCGCTCATGGGGAAAATCCATACAAGAGTTGCCGTGGCGTTGGGAGCCGGAAGGTGCATCTCAAGGACAAATAGCTCATATCACGAGTGCGTTACACAGAGACTGAAGAGTTGGCAATTCTGAGGAAATGATGGAGGGCCCACAACATTAATAAGGCCAGTCTGTTACGGGAAGAAGCATTTTAGAAAGTGCAGACTATACACAATGCAACAGCCACACCTCCCAAGCTTATTCCTCCAGCAGAACGCAATGAACAAAGGATAACTACATAACACAAAGTGAACCGGGTTCTCAGCAGAGCGCATACCTCCGGCGCACGCATCGTTAACGCAACATTATGATTACGCGTCCCTTCCTCGAGGACGTTTCCTGTCTAGTTGATGCTCTGTAACTACAAAGCTGAAAATAAATCTTTGCACTAAGAGCCTCCAGAGCTGCCAAGCCAATCCACGTCCAGTAACCTGCTCTGAAAACTCTGCTCGCATTTTAACAGTGAGGCAGCCGATCGCATTCAAAAACACACGCCATCCTAAAGCAAACAACCCACAACTTCCTGAAAATAAAAATCAATTCACCCAATGTTATCAGATCCTTTGAAAAAACTCCAGGGTCGAATACTTCATGGAAGAGGAGGAAAAACCTGGCACAGCAAAAGAGATGGAATGCAAACTTTGATCAATCACAATTTGTTGTGGGTTATATGGCAGTCCACCCACATACGCCCCATTACCTAATGGTCGCTAATGAGTTGTGGATTAATTAAGAATATTCTAGCTGCTTGGTAGGACAGAACGCAAGTATTGTTGAAAGAAAAGACACGTGGGCCCGTAACTTCAGAGTTCCAAGGCAGTGGGTCGGAGTGGTACTCCTCGCCCTCCGGAGGTTCCCAGGCACGGATTGCGCAGCATTTGCCCAGGAAATTCAAACTTCCGATGGGCAATTACTCCGTAATGGGAACCATCCAAAAATGCAATTTAAATTGCAAACTTCAGATGGTTCCCAATTGTTTTCCATCAATAATTATCCAGGAAAAGTTAATAGAGTGACTGGGTAACTGTAGCACTGACCGCCTCAGATTGCCCCCACCTCCCAAATAACAGGATTCCTTCCCCTTTCCTGCACCTCCTCTCCCCCCCTCCGACCACAGGACTCCGGACTACAATCAGACTTGACAGCCCCGTCACCAGAGGTTATAGCCCATGGCGTCGAAGCTTATCGTCCTGCACTCGTCAGATTAGATCCGCAAGAATACCAATTGCAAAGGGATCAATAATTTATACTGCATGAGAGGAGAGAGAGAGGGAACGTTGACTAGTTGGCAAATCGACTCTAATTGGTAGAGGAAAATACACCAGGGAACAGTTAATTGCCAAGGGAGCTTTCTTGATCCAATTCATTTGAGAAACTCATCAAAAAACAAACGAAACAGAAATGGGCTACTTACCATCCCATGCTTTCTTATGAATTTCTTTTGCCTCTAGTTCAGGCTTCTCTACCGCTTCCTTCACTGCTTTCAGCGATTCCACATTTGCTTCCCAGGTCTCCTTCTTCTTCTGCAAGTCTGTGAGTGCTTGCTGTCGACACACAACAGACAAAACGCACGTCAATTTTTATTTGGCAACTTTTCTTTCACCAAAGTGGAATGATGCTGCTGTTCAGCAATGGAACGGATACGGACTTTTGCCATCTAGACTGCTGCTTCGCCTTAAAGTTTTCCTCATGTCCCCTACATCTTCCAGGGTGCATTTAAAATTACACCCGTTTTCCTTAAAAAAGCACCGCCCAAGTAGACTGACTTGTCAGTATCATTGCCGTTTTCCCCCCTGGAAATTTAGAGTACCCAATTATTTTTTTCCAATAAAGGGGCAATTTAGCGTGGCCAATCCACCTACCCTGCACAACTTTGGGTTGTGGGGGTGAAACCCCCGCAGACACGGGGAGAATGTGCAAACTCCACACGGACAGTGACCCAGGGCTGGGATTCGAATCCGGGTCCTCAGCGCCGTTAGGCAGCAGTGCTAACCACTGTGCCGCGTGCTGCCCCTCATTGCCGCTTTTGAAGTCTCGCTGGGGAAGGCTGGTTGTTGAATTTGTCCCAAATAACAGTGACAGCACTTCAAAAAAGTACATTTTTAAGGAAAACGGGGGTAATTCAGGATATCCGAAAGGTGCCAAATGCAGGAAGTAAATTTTCAAGTGCCATCTCAAACCAGGATCATGGTTCCCTGCTGCCCCCCCCCCCCCCCCTCCCATTTCCACTCAGCCCCCAACACTCGCCACCTCCACCACACAAGCCTGCTGAGGTTCACCATTCAGACTTCAATAGGACGGTCTGAGTGAAGTCGTGGGTGAGAAAATGCCATCAATGTCCCAGCAAAGTTCAACCCTTACGGAAAATAGAAGCCTAGCGAGTATTCTTTCTGCTGCAGCATCTTGGCTGTGGAGGGCAAATAACAGAGTGCCTTTAAGACAGAGATAGATAGGTTCTTGATTAATAAAGGGATCAGATGTTATGGGGAGAAGGCAGGAGAATGGGGGTGAGAAAAATATCAGTCATGATTGAATGGCGGAGCAGGCTCGATGGGCCGAATGGCCTAATTCTGCTCCTATGTCTTATGGTTTTGGCGCAGTTATTATGGGCTGTTGGCGACGACTGCGAAACTCCATGTTATAGTGAGTTCCCATCCCGGGGAAGAAGTGGGCAAGATTGAAGAGAATTTAGATGGAATAAGAATTCAAAAAAAAAAAATGTAACTTTTTAAAAATAAATTTAGAGTACCCAATAATTTTTTTTCCCCAATTAAGGGGCAATTTAGCATGGCCAATCCACCTAACCTGCACATTTTGGGTTGTGGGGGTGAAGCCCAGGCAGACACGGGGAGAATGTGCAAACTCCACATCCCATCGCTGGGATCGAACCCAGGTCCTCAGCGCTGTGAGGCAGCTGTGCTAACCACTGCGCCGCCGAGCTACCCGAGATAGAAACAGAGTAAAACGTTTTGAGTCGAATGGAGAATGTGCAAACTCCACACGGACAGTGACCTCGGGCCGGGGTCGAACCTGGGACCTCGGTGCCGTGAGGCAGCAGTGCTAACCACTGCGCTGCCGTGCTGCCCATCAGAAAATATTTATGACAGATTTCCAGCCACACGTGCCTCGAGATTCACCTCCAGTGAATCCAAAGAGAAGTGCTCATGATTAACGTTAGTTCGAATGTGGGTACGCACGCGTGCTATGTTTTTTAAAACAAATTAAGAAAAATTGCACAATTGAAAATCATGCTCACGAGCTGGCTGTTTACTCTGGAACTCCACATCTCAACGTTCAATGGGGCAGCGATCTCGCTGGTGACTTAAAAAGAACTCCAGTGTAGAGTGAAGGAGCAAACCTGTTTATCTTGCCGGCTTCTCTTTGCTTCTTCGATGAGCTGCTGTTTGAATAGGAGTCCTTCTTTGGCAATTTCCGCCATCTTCTGCAAAGTCTCCTTCTCTTTGCGCCCTTGCTCCCTGTTTGGTTGCAAAGAGCGGGGAAAGATTTGTTCAGCTCTTGGGACACAAGAGGCCAATCGTTCAACTGCATTGATTACAATTTAGAGGCAGACATGCACCACAGAAGAGTTAAGGTCCCCAAAGGGCCGCAGTTACCAACGTCTCCGATACCCGAGAGCTGCTTCTATCAGGTTTCGCTTTATCTGTGCATTCATTAACAGGACATGGGCCTTCCTGGAAAGGCCGACATTTCTTATTCCATCCTTACTTTCTCTTGTGATGGTGGTGGCGAGCTGCTTGCTAGGCCATTTCCAGAGGGTAGTTAATAGTAAACCATATTGTTGTGACCCTGGAGTCATATATAGGCCAGAACAGGCAAGGAAGACAGGTTTTGGTTCCCCAAGGGTCATTTGTACATCAGCTGAAGTTTCCAACAATCCAGAGATTTCATAGCCACCATTACTGACGCTAGCTTTCCCTCGCAGATTTATTTAATGGACTGATTTCCATTTGCCTCTCCAATTATTAATTAGGCCTCTGGATTACTAGTACAGTAACGCAACCACAATACTACGGTGTAGCCCAGCAGCACGGTGGTTAGCACTGCTGCCTCACTGCACAAGGGACCCGGGTTCAATTCCGACCTCTGTGTGGAGTTTGCACATTCTCCCCGTGTCTGCGTGGATTTCCACCGGGTGATCTGGTTTCCTCCCATGCTCCAAAGGTGCGCAGGCTAGGTGGATACACCATGCTTAATTGCCCCTTAGTGTCTAGGGATGTGCATGTTAGGTTATGGGGATAGGGTGGCAGGATGGGGTGGGGCAGTGTATCTGGCTAGAGTGCTCTTTCGGAGGGTTGATGGGCCGAATGGCCTCCTTCTGCACTGTGGGGATTATATGTAGTCAATTGAGTTTCTACAAATGCTCCTGATAGTTACACAAGTTTACTGATTAACTGAGCTATTCAGACAAGGGATTTCAATCCACGCAGTCTACACTGAGTTTATTCATCTCAACAGTCGTCACGTTATAACTGACTGTCACATCAGTGCGCTAGCGCACACGGGACAGAACTAGGGACAGCCATGATGCTCATCACAGTTGACAAGTGGACCAAGATACATCAAGACTCGGAAAGCATTAGCCACAAGGATATAGTGCTCCAAAGAAGGAAAGGAGGGAGCATAAAGCACAAGAGATGAATGGATAAGGGCTTCCCATTCAAGGTTTTGACCCTCTTTAGAAGGCGTATTATTGAGTTAACTGTGCGAATTAAGCAGCATCAGACATTATAGAAATGGCAGGGGCCATGGAAAATTAACTAACTGAAAAGGAAAGAAAGGCAAAAGGCAGAAAACAAAAAGGGTGGGAGCAATGTCTTTTGTCAGATACAGCATTCGGGTAGCCCGGGGGGGAAACAGGTCTGTTAACATGGTCAGTGACGATGACGGATCAACAAGGCTGTACTCACTTGCAGGTATTTTCACACGAAGCACCACTGTTGTACTCATCTGTAGTATCGCAGCAATCTACAAAAGGCGACAAGAAAGGAACACTGTACTTAGGCAACGGGAATAATGTCCCAAGCTAGACAATGATCGGGTGGCTCTGAGGATTTAAGCAATTTACTAACGAAGATGCATCAAATTGACTGAAGCTCCCCAGTCATGAAAAGGGCTGTTCAAGCAATAGGAGGTGTGATTCAAATGCACCTTCCCGCTAATGGCTTAGCCCCCACATGGGTAAACCAAGCCACACAGGCCAGCTTCAGACTAAACCACAAATGTGGGAAAAGTTAACTGTACCCTATTGGTAGCCCGTCCGTCCGGTCTCTTCCCCCCCCCCAAAGCAGGGACAGATCCCATTTGTGGGGAGGTGGAAGCAGGAAGTACTGCTCAGCAGCTGGCACAGTGATCATCATCGCCAGGGAACTCAAACAAACGGGACAGGGGGCAAGCAACGATCGCTGTAATGGGAAAATAAATCAATTTGCACAAGTGGTGACAACCTCACTTGGCACGAGGCGCACGAACAGCTGGTCATTTAATCAAATAAGTTGGGTCTGAATAATGAGAAGCCAAAACAACATTAATAAATTAGTTTTCTCAATATTAAAAGGGTAATTTGTCACAGCATAGCTGAGCTGCCGGAGTATTCAGCTCTTCCAATGTTGCGGCAGCCGACGTCCTGCTATCACTCAGTCCCACTGACAGGCTGAATGGAGGGTGCGCGCAGGGGTTTCTGCAGCTGAGAGCTCAGCTTGGCACTCCAGTAACTGTGCACTTCATTAGTACAAATCACCGGTCTGAAATGCCCCCCTCTTTTTATGTAGCCTATTCATTTAAGCTTTCGGGATACTTTCCGCTGTACATATTGTACGTGTGGTTAATATCGCAAGCACCGCCCTTTCTGGATGCCGAATTTTTTATTTTTTTATATCAGTGTCCTCCTCCTCGAAAATGTTAGTTCAGACTGGTGGAAGATTGCCCAGGCACCAGCGCTGGCCAGCGATCAGGAAAGGGTCTGCATTCCACTCAGGGACCCAGATTCCAATTGCAGTGCCCACGACTGCTGGCTTGGCAGAGATAAGCTAACTCTGCTCCATCCAGGAAAGCAAAACCCCAAATCTACCCCTCTATGTTGCTCAGCCCAGCTCCACACCAGTGGGCGCACCTTCCCCACTGCAGGTCGGAGGAATCACAGGCTACAACCTGACTTGAACCACTTTCTATAAAGTTTTTCTTTTTTAAAGTTTTGCTCTCTTTTCCCTTCTAAAAATGAAAGGACAGCTACGCTTCACTCCACAACGAGCATCTCCTGTAAGCACATCAGCTGGCACCGGTCTGCTGCTAATCTGACATTTCATTCCAGCTAGCACAAAGCACAAATGAAACAAAGCAACCTGTGGTATAGACGTTCCAGGATTTCAGCAAAGCTCATGGTCGCTGCTTCGCTGGGTCCAGCTTCTGCCTTCCGAAACCAGAATTGTGTCTTTGTCAGGTTTTTTTGAATGACATCACTCAGGAGTGAAGCACAGGCAGTGGAGGAATCGTAGAATCCCTACAGTGCAGAAGGAGGCCATTCGGCCCATCGAGTCTGCACCGGCCCTTGCTCCGATAGAGCACCGTATCCAAGCCCAATTCCCCCGCTCCTATCCCCATAATCCCACCTAACCTTTTGGACAATTTTATCATGGCACCTAACCTGTACATCTTTGGACAGTGGGAGGAAACCGGGGAACCCAGGGGAAACCCACGCAGACATGGGGAGAATGTGCAAACTCCACGTCTGTCGAGGTCGGAATCGAACCCGGGTCCCTGGCGCTGTGAGGCAGAAGTGCTAACCACTGCACCACCGTGCCGCCTGGTAGTCATGCAAACACTATAGAGCACCGCACAAGAGGCTTACTGGTATATAAAAACATAATAACTAGGAGCAGGAGTAGGCCATTTGGCCCTTCGAGCCTGCTCCACCATTCAATGAGATCATGGCTGATCTTTTGTGGACTCAGCTCCACTTTTCCACCCAAACATCAGAACCCTTTATTCGTCAAAAAACTATCTATCTTTATCTTGAAAACATTTAATGAAGGAGCATCAACTGCTTCATTAAAATCAAATTAATTTACATATTTTTCCTTGGGGTACCAACACGCCATGTTAAATTAAACAGCAACATTGTTATACCGCTCCAGGAAAGGAAGGTGAAAATGCACAGCACAAAATCAAACTCTCGTGCCAAAGGAACGTTCATTCTGACTTACGAAGCCAAAATATTGAGGAGGAAGGCACATACTCCGGCAGTTTTAAGTCGCTGAGGATGTTAACTGCGAGGGTGGAAATCGGCATTACACAATTATGCTTCTGCTTGCCGCTTTCCGTCTCTCAGGAGCAGAATAAATCGCTGAGTTGCAACTGAGGCAGTCTGATGTGCTGCGAGAACAGGGCACTTTTATAATTACCAGAAACACCGTCTCCACCTTGCAACACACTATCGCACTGTTGTGGATTGACAAAAAGTAACATGTGGCCCAGTTAGAAAGAGGGGCTGATTGAGAAAACCTGGCGATCCTTATCGACCAAGTGTAGTGGATATAAACCTCAACTGCAAAGCGGAAAAGCATGAATAGTTAGTTAAGAATATTCACATTGTTAGCAACGGTGACAATATTAAGACAACACGGTAGCACTGTGGTTTCACAGCACCTAGCACTGTGGTTTCATAGCGCCAGGGTCCCCGGTTCGATTCCCGGTTGGGTCACTGTCTGTGCGGAGTCTGCACGTTCTCCCTGTGTCTGCGTGGGTTTCCTCCGGGTGCCCTGGTTTCCTCCCACAAGTCCTGAAAGACGTGCTGTTAGGTAATTTGGACATTCTGAATTCTCCCTCCGTGTACCCGAACAGGCGCCGGAGTGTGGCGGCAAGGGGATTTTCACAGTAACTTCATTCCAGTGTTAACGTAAGCTTACTTATGACAGTAAAGATTATTAAAATTAACTACTATTGGCAACGCGAGTTATATTCGCGGCTTATTCAAGCTGGATTCCTCCGTGTTGAGAGCACATCAGTGTCACAAGAATCGACATCCAATTAAGCCTGGAATCCCTCCCACCCTTGTGTCGGTCCCTTTATGAAGTTTACCCCAAGATGTCCAAACTATACTGTAAAAGGAGACCAAACTTTCAAACGTTACTTATCCAGAGCCCACAAGTGATTACAGCCTTCCCAGACTGAATCGTTTTCTAGAACAAGGCCCCAGCACCAAGGGATGGTCCAACGTCAAATGAGCATTGTGATAAATGAGCAAATAAGATTTGTGCATTATTTCACAGCTGCGTTAAAACCCACAATGAAAAGTTGGTTCCCGCACTTGGCAAGCTAGCCACCGCGACAAGGGATCAAACTGCAGCTGGTCACACCGGCATTGGAGAAGAATGCTTACCGCATATACCATCATTCACGCGGGAGGACGGAATGTACTGGGGTTTGTGGCCAGCGTTCGTGCAGTGGAAGCTACCATTTGGACAGGCGGATGTTCCTGGGGAAAAAGAAAACCAAGTCAGACAGGGCAAAAGCTTTCACTCACACAGTATGGCAAACCTTCGCGCGTGCTCCACAGAGGGAGAAACAAGCAGGAGCTGGCAGTACGGTTGGCAGAGCTCACTAAAGGCACAGTCACTTTGGGATTTTTGAAGGTAAACGCTGACATTTCGAGGGACTGCCAAAGGGAATTCAATTGTATGGCGAGTAATGACTGGTTGAAGCAGAGCACAATCGGAATGAAATGCAAGCTGAGATACAGACGGAAGGGGGCTGATATTGTTGGAAAAAAAAAAAAAATTACATTTATGTAGCACCGTACTTAACACCAGGGACTCCCAAAGCACTTCATAGTCAATTAAATACTTTGGAAGTGTTTTCACTGTTGTTCTGTGGGAAATGCAGTGGCTAATTTGTGCAGCAAAGTCTCACAAACATCAATGTGATACTGCGGCACGACGGCACAGTGGTTAGCATGGCTGCCTCACAGCGCCAAGGACCCTGGTTCAATTCCAGCCTCAGGTGACCGTCGAGTTTGCACGTGCTCACAGTGTCAGCGCTGGTTTCCTCCGGGTGCTGCACCGACAGTCCAAAGATGTGGAGGTTAGGTGGGGTTACAGGGATATGAGGGGGCGGGCGGGGGGGGGGGGGGGGGGCTCAATTTAAGTAGGGTTCTCTTTCAGAGGGTCAGTGTAGGCTCGATGGGCCGAATGGCCTCCTTCTGCACTGCAGGGATTCTACGGTTTTCAGTGATGTATAAATGTTGGCCATGATAGCGGAGAGAACTTACTTGCTCTTTGTCAAATAGCGCCAAGGGACTTTGAACATCAGTCCGAGAGGCTTATATTTGATGTCTCGCCCAACAAACTAACCGACTTCCTGCGGCGTTACTCATGGGGATATGCCCAACAATGCAGGCCGTCAGCAAAGGTGCACACGCACAGGGGAATCCAAAGTTACACGGGTCAAAAAACTGGCCGGGGAATAAGCATACAATTGGGGAGATCGCAAGGACAACACTAAGTTAGCTGGGTAATGAAAGGCTCCAGAAACGACGCAGAAAGACTAGCTGAAAAAGGGACGCCTGCGAAAGCAGAAACTGCGGCTCAGCTGGGAGCACGCTTCACTTCTTGAGTCATCAGGTTCTGGAATAAAATCTCACTGCAGGGCTTGGGCGCTGAAATCAAAGCTGATGCACCAGTGCGGTGCTGAGTGAGGCCTGTGCTGTTAGGGGCTGCCACCTCAGGTCTACACTTGCTGGAGGATACGGAGAGGCCCTAAATGGAGTGGACGTGGAGAGGATGTTTCCACCAGTAGGAAAGCTAGAACCCGAGGGCACAGTCTCAGGCTGAAGGGATGATCCTTTAAAACAAGAGATGAGGAGGAATTTCTTCAGCCAGAGGGTGGTGAATCTGTGGAACTCTTTGCCGCAGAAGGCTGTGGAGCCAAATCACTGAGTGTCTTTAAGACAGAGACAGATAGGGTCTTGATTAATAAGGGGATCAGGGGTTAGAGGGAGAATGGGGATGAGAAAAGTATCCGCCATGATTGAATGGCGGAGCAGACTCGATGGGCCGAGTGGCCTAATTCTGCTCCTCTGTCTTATGGATTTATTGAGAGGAGATCTAATCGAGGTACATAATGTAATAATAATAATCTTTATTGTCACAAGTTGGCTTACATTAACACTACAATGAAGTTACTGTGAAAAGCCCCTAGTCGCCGCACTCCTGCGCCTGTTCGGGTACACAGAGGGAGAATGGCCAAATCACCTAACAGCACGTCTTTCGGGACTCGTGCGAGGAAACCGGAGCACCCGGAGGAAACCCACGCAGACACGGGGAGAACGTGCAGACCCCGCACAGATAGTGTCCCAAGCTGGGAATCGAACCTGTGACCCTGGCGTTGTGAAGCAATGGTGCTAACCACTGTGCTACCGTGCTGCCCTTTTTATTCCTTGTTCTGAGACAGTGGACCCCTCTAGTTCTAGACTCCCCTTCCAGTGGAAACGCCAACTCGGTGTCAGTGCTAATAAGCTCCTTAAAAGTTTACCGTTACAAAGAGATCATCTCCTCTCCTAAAATCTAGAGACTGTATATTTGATAATGCACTGGGCACGTCACAATTTTCTGATTAGCTCAAAAGAGCATGTGGTTTGCGATATAGACCAAATGGGAGCCCAAGCTGGCCGTATATGCCTGCACACGATATTTATGTAAGTTAATATACATCATTCAATAATTTCAAAAAACCGAACAGAACCTTTGATACAGCTCCCTTGCCTAAGGTTCTGTTCATATATCATAGGAACTAGGAGCAGGATTCGACAATTCAGCCCCGTGAGCCCACCCTGCAAATCGGTACGATCATGTCTGGTCCCATCTTGGCTTCAACTCCACCTTCCTGCCCCTCTCCCGATAACCTTTCATCCCCCTGCTAATTAAAAACCTATCCATCTCCTTAAATTTGTTTAGTGTCCCGCGTCCGCTGTGCTCTGGGGTAGAGAATTCCACAGATTCGCCACCCTTTGAGTGAAGCAGTTCCTCCTCAATTCAGTTTTAAATCTACCACCCCTTAGCCTAAAACTGTGGCCCCTCGTTCTAGAATGTTCAGCATGGGGAAACATCCGCTCCAGGTCTATCCTGTCCAACCCCTTTAGCTCAATCCCCTTTAACATCCTATGGCGGCACGGTACCACAGTGGTTAGCACTGCTGCTTCACAGCTCCAGGGGTTCTCCCCGTGTGCACGTTTTCCCCGTGTGCACGTGGGTTTCCTCCGGGTGCACCGGTTTCCTCCCACAGTCCAAAGATGTGCAGGTCAGGTTGACTGGCTATGCTAAACTGCCCTTGGTGTCCAAAAGGGTTGGGTGAGATTACTGGGTTACAGGGATAGAGTGATGGTGTGGGCTTGGGTAGGGTGTTCTTTCCAAGGGCCGGTGCAGACTCGATGGGCCGAATGGCCTCCTTCTGCACTGTAAATTCTATGATCAAACAGAAATATTCTGGGAAAACTCAGCAGGGTTGGCATCATTGGTGGAGAGAGAAATAGAGTTCATGTTTCGAGTAAGACTTCTTCAGAACTAAAGAGAGGGAGAAACGCGATGGATTTTATACTGTTTAACAGGGGGCGGAGCAGGTGGAGTAAAACAGGTCAGGGATAGGTAGAGGCTCAGGAGAGATTTGACAAAGATGTCACGGACACAAGACAAAAGGAGTATTAATGACAGTGTTAAAGACTAAAGGAGGTGTTAATGGCAGCATAAAGGTGAGATCGCAGAATGTGTTAACAGCAGAACAAGGGCGCGAAAGCAAAACTTAACAAGTGACAGATGGTCCTGGGCGGGGGGGGGGGGGGGGGGGGGGGGGCTCGATTTTAAAAAGTGGTCACGATGGAGGAGTTCATGGTCTAGAGATGTTGAGCTCAATGTTAAGTCCGGAAGGCTGTTAAATGTCTAATCGGAACGCGAGGTGTTGCTCCTCCTGTTTGCGTTGGGCTTCACTGGAACATTGCAGCAGGACAAGGACGGACAATATGAGCGTTGGAGCAAAGTGGTTAGGCAAACAACAGGACGGTCAGGGTCATGTTTGCAGACTGAGTCAAGGCGATCCACAAAACAGTCACCCAGTCTGCGCTTATTCCCTCCAGTGTGTGGAGATGACCACATTGGGAGCAGCGAATAGTGGACCACACTGAAAATGAAAATCCATCCAGTTTCTCCCTCGCTGTAGCTCTGAAGTGGAGTCACATTGGACTCAAAAAGGGGTTTCTCGGTTGTTAAAATTTCAGATTTCCAGCGTCCACAGTATTTTGCTTTTACTGTCACACTATAAGGGGTGGGTCATGTTAGGACCGAGGAGGAGGAGAAATTTCTTCACTCAAATGGCTGTGAATCTTTGGAATTCTCTATCCCAGAGAACTGCAGGTGCTCAAACCTTTTGAATATATTCAGTATGTGGCGATGCCGGCGTTGGACTGGGGTGAGCACAGTAAGATGTCTTACAACACCAGGTTAAAGTCCAACAGGTTTGTTTCAATGTCACTAGCTTTCGGAGCTAGTGTATTTTCAGGACAGAGATTGATGGATATTTGGATAATGAGAGAATCACGGGGATAGGGTGGCAAGATGTAACTAGTAGGGTGCCAGAGAGTTCGGTCCTTGGGTCCCAGCTATTTACAATCCATATAAACGACTTGGACACAGGGATAGAAGGTTCTACAGCCAAGTTTTCAAACAACACAGGTGGGACAGTAAGTTGTAATGAGGAAATAAGAACCTTACAAATAGATATAGAGAGGTTAGGAGAGTGGGCCAAAACGTGGCAGATGGAGTTTAACGTGGATAAGTGTGAGGTCAAGCATTTTGGTCGGAAAAATGGGAAGGCAATTTATTATCTGAATGGGGAGAGACTTTGGGATGCTCCACTGCAGAGGGGTCTGGGTGTCCTTGTGCATCAGTCACAGAAAACTAGCATTCAGGTACAGCAGGTAATAAAGTATGTGAATAGAACTATTCCTTAGCTATAAATTTGAACAGAGTGTAAAGGGAGGGAAGTGTTGCTGCAACTATACAAGGCATTGGTGAGATCACAGATGGAGTATTGTGCACAGTTTTGGTCCCCTTATTTGAGGAAAGATGTGGTGACATTGGAGGCAGTTCAGAGGAGGTTCACTAGGCTGATTCCAGAGATGAGGGGTTTGGATAAAGTAGATGTGGAGCGGATGCTTGGTCTTGCAGGACATTCTAGAACGAGAGGTCATAATCTCAGGTAGCAAGAGGTAGCAAATTTGAAATGGAGTTGAGGAGAATCTATTTCTCCCGAAGGGTTGTGAATCTGTGGAATTCGCTGCCCCAGAGTGCGGTGGATGCTGGGACGTTGAGTAAATTTAAGGTGTTAAGAGAGATGTTTAATTGGTAATGGGTTTAAGGGTTATGGAGAACGGGCAGGACGGTGGAGTTAAGGCCAGGGTGAGATCAGCCATGATTGAATGGCGGAGCAAACTCGATGGGCCAAATGGCCTAATTCCTGCTCCTATATCTCATAAACTTATATATTCAAGGCAGAGCGAAACAGATTTATGATTATACAAGGGAGCCATGAGTTAGGCGCGGGGGGGTTGGGGGCAGACAGGAAAGTGGAGTTGAACGCACACATCGATCAGCCCTAATCTCACTGAATGGGGGAGAGGCTCGAAGGGCCGAATGTCCTACTCCTGAATCCTATGTTGCTCATTTGCGCTTAAGTTTCACAGGTCTTTTCATTAATAGCAACACCTGGATCCGAGCAAGCGGTGGTTTTAAGAGGTAAAGTGGGAATGAGCACAAACATGTATGAAGTTTACTTCTCAATCAGAACTAAGAGTTGACCCAAATCACAGATATTTGTGTACTAAACTCTCCACAACACTATTAAGATACCTTAATCTTCTTTATTCACATAAATGAATGAATTAATCGCTTCTCGGCCTTTTGGCAAGATCAAGTGTAGTATCTGCTCTGCCTTTTGGCTCAGATCTGGTATGTCTCTCTTGTGGGGACTATGAATTGGATTCAATTTGAATTGGTTTTTGGAGCAGGCAAGGAGCTGGATTAGAGGTTCGCCCCTGACCACACCCTGAGCCCTGGCTTTGAACTCAGAAAAAGTAATAATAAATAAATAAATGAATTAGCATGTCTCTTGTTTCTGAAGTTAGGGCTGCTGATAGGTAGGTGGCAGCATAGGTACATGGCAAGTGATCTGCCTCCATGCACAGTACTGATGTTCCACTGCTATTGATCAAATGGCTAGGCCCACAATCTTTCCCAATTTAGAATTCAAAGGGGGAGAAAGAGAGAGTGAAAGAGAGAGTGAAAGAGAGAGTGAAAGAGAGAGTGAAAGAGAGAGTGAAAGAGAGAGTGAAAGAGAGAGTGAAAGAGAGAGTGAAAGAGAGAGTGAAAGAGAGAGTGAAAGAGAGAGTGAAAGAGAGAGTGAAAGAGAGAGTGAAAGAGAGAGTGAAAAAGAGAGAGAGAAAAAGAGAGAGAGAGAGCGAGAGGGAGAGAGCGAGAGGGAGAGAGCGAGAGGGAGAGAGCGAGAGGGAGAGCGAGAGGGAGAGCGAGAGGGAGAGCGAGAGGGAGAGCGAGAGGGAGAGCGAGAGGGAGAGGGAGAGGGAGTGCGAGAGGGAGTGCGAGAGGGAGTGCGAGAGGGAGTGCGAGAGGGAGTGCGAGAGGGAGTGCGAGAGGGAGTGCGAGAGGGAGTGCGAGAGGGAGTGCGAGAGGGAGTGCGAGAGGGAGTGCGAGAGGGAGTGCGAGAGGGAGTGCGAGAGGGAGTGCGAGAGGGAGTGCGAGAGGGAGTGCGAGAGGGAGTGCGAGAGGGAGTGCGAGAGGGAGTGCGAGAGGGAGTGCGAGAGGGAGTGCGAGAGGGAGTGCGAGAGGGAGTGCGAGAGGGAGTGCGAGAGGGAGTGCGAGAGGGAGTGCGAGAGGGAGTGCGAGAGGGAGTGCGAGAGGGAGTGCGAGAGGGAGTGCGAGAGGGAGTGCGAGAGGGAGTGCGAGAGGGAGTGCGAGAGGGAGTGCGAGAGGGAGTGCGAGAGGGAGTGCGAGAGGGAGTGCGAGAGGGAGTGCGAGAGGGAGTGCGAGAGGGAGTGCGAGAGGGAGTGCGAGAGGGAGTGCGAGAGGGAGTGCGAGAGGGAGTGCGAGAGGGAGTGCGAGAGGGAGTGCGAGAGGGAGTGCGAGAGGGAGTGCGAGAGGGAGTGCGAGAGGGAGTGCGAGAGGGAGTGCGAGAGAGTGAACACAGAACATACAGTGCAGGAGGCCATTCGGCCCATCGAGTCTGCACCGACCCAATTAGTCCCTCACTTCCACCCTATCCCCGTCACCCAATAACCCCTCCTAACCTTTTTGGTCACTTTGGTCAATTTATCATGGCCAATCCACCTAACCTGCACATCTTTGGACTGTGGGAAGAAACCGGAGCACCGGGAGGAAACCCATGCAGACATGGGGAGAACGTGCAGACTCCGCACAGTGACCCAGCGGGGAATCGAACCTGGGACCCTGGCGCTGTGAAGCCACAGTGCTATTCACTTGTGCTACCGTACTGCCCGTGCTGAGAGAGCGAGCGCGAGAGAGAGAGAGCGAGCGAGAGAGAGCAGAGAGAGCGAGCGAGAGAGAGCAGAGAGAGCGAGCGAGAGAGAGCAGAGAGAGCGAGCGAGAGAGAGCAGAGAGAGCGAGCGAGAGAGAGCAGAGAGAGCGAGCGAGAGAGAGCAGAGAGAGCGAGCGAGAGAGAGCAGAGAGAGCGAGAGAGAGAGAGAGCGAGAGAGAGAGAGCGAGAGAGAGAGAGAGCGAGAGAGAGAGAGAGCGAGAGAGAGAGAGAGCGAGAGAGAGAGAGAGCGAGAGAGAGAGAGCGAGAGAGAGAGAGCGAGAGAGAGAGAGCGAGAGAGAGAGAGCGAGAGAGAGAGAGCGAGAGAGAGAGAGAGCGAGAGAGAGAGAGCGAGAGAGAGAGAGAGCGAGAGAGAGAGAGAGCGAGAGAGACAGAGCGAGAGAGACAGAGCGAGAGAGACAGAGCGAGAGAGACAGAGCGAGAGAGACAGAGCGAGAGAGACAGAGCGAGAGAGACAGAGCGAGAGAGACAGAGCGAGAGAGACAGAGCGAGAGAGACAGAGCGAGAGAGACAGAGCGAGAGAGACAGAGCGAGAGAGACAGAGCGAGAGAGACAGAGCGAGAGAGACAGAGCGAGAGAGACAGAGCGAGAGAGACAGAGCGAGAGAGACAGAGCGAGAGAGACAGAGCGAGAGAGACAGAGCGAGAGAGACAGAGCGAGAGAGACAGAGCGAGAGAGACAGAGCGAGAGAGACAGAGCGAGAGAGACAGAGCGAGAGAGACAGAGCGAGAGAGACAGAGCGAGAGAGACAGAGCGAGAGAGACAGAGCGAGAGAGACAGAGCGAGAGAGACAGCGCGAGAGAGACAGCGCGAGAGAGACAGCGCGAGAGAGACAGCGCGAGAGAGACAGCGCGAGAGAGACAGCGCGAGAGAGACAGCGCGAGAGAGACAGAGCGAGAGAGACAGCGCGAGAGAGACAGAGCGAGAGAGACAGAGCGAGAGAGACAGAGCGAGAGAGACAGAGCGAGAGAGACAGAGCGAGAGAGACAGAGCGAGAGAGACAGAGCGAGAGAGACAGAGCGAGAGAGACAGAGCGAGAGAGACAGAGCGAGAGAGACAGAGCGAGAGAGACAGAGCGAGAGAGATAGAGCGAGAGAGAGAGCGCGAGAGAGAGAGCGCGAGAGAGAGAGCGCGAGAGAGCGAGTGAGAGAGAGAGAGAGAGAGAGAGCGAACGAGGGAGAGCGCGAGAGAGAGAGAGAGAGAGGGAGAACGCGAGCGAGAGAACGAGAGCGAGAGAGAGAGAACGAGAGCGTGAGAGAGAGAACGAGAGCGTGAGAGAGAGAACGAGAGCGTGAGAGAGAGAGCGAGAGCGGGATCCTCAGTCCCGGCGGCCAGCCAATGGGGTTTCCACCCCCAAGCCGTCGGGAAATCCGCAGGCATGAGTGGATTGCCAGCGAAGCAGAGAATCCCGGCCTTGGCGTTTAAGTTAGGATGGAACAGATTCCTATTTGAGCAAATGATTTAATATGACGTGACATCCCGTGAATAAACTAATCAGATAGGACAGGCTTTTAAAACCTTGCAAAAATAAGTTCTGGTCTCCATTGGCCCATGTGAAAGAGAATTTAATTTTGCCATTCAAGGAGAAACAGAACCGTTAAATGAAATTTCATGAAGGAGTAACCACTGGGGTTTTAAATGATAATCACTTGCCCAAATTCTTGTCACCTGTTGAAGTGATGTCAATCGCTTGACCCTCCTCAAGGCGAGACAACCTTTCTCATTAGCTTCTTTACTGGCAAACATAAACTCTTTTTTTTTACATGGGCCAATGGAGACAGAACTTAGCTTTGCAAAGTCTTATAGCGTGTACCACGAGTACTTTGGTGATATTGCTCTTCAATTGCATGCAGAATAGGAGCAATGCATTTCGGTAAAGACCCAATGCACAGCGACTTACTAATACACTTCCTCCAGTAATGCACCAGTTAACACATTTGTGGAAAGTTCCTTTGGGCTCTATTTTAAACAGGTTAATGGCTACATTAAAATAGCTCACACAGCAAGTAGAACACAACTTCACTGCCCTAGAAGGCAAGCAATGAAACCCGTCTACTGGTTAATGTAAAAAAAAATGTTTTACCATATTTTCAACATTGCAAAGGAATAAACACACGACTAAACACAGCAGATGCTGAAAATTTGAAGGGTCGGAAATACCGGTCACAAGTCAACAGGTCTGGCTGTAAATGCAGGGAGAGGAACATAAGGTTAACAATTCAGGCCGGTGACCTGGAACGTTATCCCCGCTGTTCTGTCTCCACAGGCAAATGAAAGTAAACTTGCCCTAGTCTCAGATGACCATAGGCTGCTTGGGTTTCCCTGACTGGTGGTGATTTAAGCGAAGGGTCACCACACCTCAGACGAGGGACCACGTTGAGAAGGCGGAGCCTTCGCGAATAACCTCAGCCGGTACGGGGATTGAACCCACGCTGTTGGCCTCGCTCCACGTCACAAACTGTCCAGCCAACCGAGCTAAACCGGTTCTATGGGTACAGCCTGCTGCTTACACTTTACCAGTTGTTTGCTTGGCGGGGCGGGGGAAATAAAGGCGAGACTGCCTCTGCAGTGAATCAAAAGGCGGCCTTTACAGCATCTCAACTATCTTCCATTCTGACCTGGTTCATCCGAGCCATCCTTGCAATCACAGTAGTCATCGTTCACCTCGTCAAACGGAATGGTTTTCGAGCCATCCAAACATGTAAACGGTCTGTACTCATCATAGAAGTGTCGATCTACAAGGAAAGGGATGAGTTTTTGGTGAAAACCAGGACCACACGCACCTTTAATTTTAAATCAGCTTGTGCGAATTGTTTGTACAATTAACAGCTGCAGCCCACTGATATATGAATGGTGCTGATGCTCCGCACCTGCCTCCTGGTCAGTCTATCCACATATTAGAATCCCTAAGTGCAGAAGGAGGCCACTCGGTCCATCGAGTCTGACCGACCCTTGGAAAGAGCACACTATCTGGGACCTCTTCTCCCCTCCCCAAATCAGCTTTCATGCCTTTAACGAAGGGAAGCCTTGACTGAACTCGCTGTGATCATACCAGGAATCCAATTACTAATTACAATTACTAAAACAGATTTCACAATTGCAGCATTCAAAGGGCCTGCATTCCAACGGTTTGTCAGACATATAAATCTGAAACTACAGTGGATTAATGAGGAGCAAACGTAGTGAACAATCTATTGAACTGTCTGAAATAGCCAATATGTTCAGATAAGCAGCACTTTGGTGATGTATGGGTGTTGAAAATGCGGAAAGGTCTGGCGAGCAGACGGGGAGAAACAGTACCCGCTGGAGTGGAAGGATCGTGCGCCGAGTTAAAGGAAACAGCAAATGAAGCAATGATGACCGTGGGGAACAACGCTTTCCCGGGGAAAGTGGCTAAGATCCGGAACGCATGGCCCGAGAGTGCAGTGGAGGCAGATCCAATCGTGGGTTTCAAAGAGAATCGGATTGTCTCTGCAGAGAAAAAAGTTGCAGGGCGAGGGAGAATAATGCAGAGGAGTGAGACCGGGCGAGTTGCTCCTCCAGAGAGCTGGCACGGAGGCAATGGGTCGAATGGCCTCCCTCTTTTATAATCTTCATTATCGTCACAAGTAGGCTTACATTAACACTGCAGTGAAGTTACTGTGGAAAGCCCCTAGTCGCCACATTCCGGCACCTGTTCGGGTACACGGAGGGAGGGAGAATTCAGAATGTCCAATTCACCAAGCCCGTCTTTCGGGACTTGTGGGAGGAAACTGGAGCACCCGGAGGAAACCCACGCAGACACAGGGAGAACGTGTAGACTCTGCACAGACAGTGACCCAAGCCGGGAATTGAACCTGGGACCCTGGCGCTGTGAAGCAACAGTGCTACCACCATGTATTCTGTGCTGCAACCATTCTGATTCTTCTTGGTGCTAGCAGATGGCAAATGCCTTCTGTCTGTTATAGAGGCTGCTACCCAGTGATGAGCTCAGGCAAAGTTAAGTGGTGGTCACTGTACATTTGAAGTGGAGTCACTATTACAACACAAAGAATCACGTCAGCCAATTGACACATTGCAAAGTTGCCAATAACTGCTCAGGTATAGCGACCAGCTAAGAGACACAAAAACGCTGGAAATAGTCAGCAGATCTGGCAGGTCAAGGACGAACGAACGAACGGTTCAGATCAATGACCTTTCACCAGGCCCAGTGATCAAATAGCCCATTTTAGTGATGTCAGCTGAGGGATCAATATTGGTCGAGACACCAGAAGAATTAATTGCCCTGCCCTCCTTTGGAATCGTGGCTTTTGGAATCAAAAAGGTGATTTCTAAATTTGCAGCTGACACCAGGACCGACATTAATAAACTTGCAGAATGGGTAAATAACGAACAAATGAAGTGGAGCACAGATAAGTGGGTGGCAGCACGGTGGCAGAGTGGTTAGCACAGCTGCCTCAGCACCAGGAACACGGGTTTCATTCCAGCCTTGGGTGACCGACTGTGTGGAGTTTGCTCGCTCTCCCCAAGTCTGCATGGGTTTCCTACAGTTTCCACGGTCCAAAGATGGGCAGGTTAGGATTGATCGGCCATGCTAAATTGCTCCTTAGTGTCCCAAGGTGGGGGTTATGGGGATAGGGCGGGGGAGTGGGCCTGGATTAGATTCCCTTTCAGAGGGTCAGTGTCGACACGATGGGCTGAATGGCTTCCTCCGCACTGTAGGATTCTAAATGTGAGGCTACTTGCAGTAGGAAGAAAATAAAATGGTAATTTATTATTTGATTCACCGGAGAAAGGAGCAGCGCTCCGAAAGCTAGTGACATCGAAACAAACCTGTTGGACTTTAACCTGGTGTTGTAAGACTTTGTACTGTTCTCTCCCCAGTCCAACGCCGGCATCACCACATCATTTATTATTTGGAAAGTGAAGACTAGGTGGGGCAGAGGAACAAAAGGAACTCGACGAGCAAATACATCAATCATTAGATGTTGCACCACAAGTTGGCAAAAAAGCAATCCGAGTACTAGAGTTTATTTTTAGAGGGACAGAATTGCAAAATTGGGACGGTTCTGCTGCATCAATCCTTAGTTAGACCACACCAAAAAGGACTCGATACAGTTCTAGTCACCATATTAGATAAAAAAGATACCGAGACGATGGAAGGGGTGGGGAGAAGCATGATACCAGAATTGATGTATAGATGCCAGCGTTGGACTGGGGTGGGCACAGTAAGAAATCTTCCAACACCAGGTTAAAGTCCAACAGATTTATTTGGAATCACTAGCTTTCGGAGCACTGCCTCTTCATCAGGTGAGTCAATGAAACCTGGGTCCCTGGCGCTGAGGCAGCAGTGCTAACCACTCACCTGATGAAGGAGCTGCACTCCGAAAGCTAGTGATTCGAAATAAGCCCGTTGGACTTTAACCTGGTGTTGTAAGACTTCTTACGAAACTAGAATTGTGTAAGTATACACATCAGGAATACATTAATTGGCGAAGTCTCCTTTCTAAACCAAAGGCTATCAATATAAGATAATCACCAAGACATCCGATAGAGAATTCAGAAGAAACTTCTTTATCTAGAGGGTGGTGAAAACGTGGAACTCACTGCCACAAGGGGTGGCTGAAGCTAACAGTATGGATGCATTTAAGGGGAAGCTAGAAAGATTTGAGGGAGAAGGGAATAGAGGGTTACGTTGGTAATTTTTGAGGTGGAAAAATGGAAGAAAGCTCATGTGGAGCACAAACATCAACATGGAACAAATGGCCTATTTCTCTGCATTATATCTGGTCTAGTTGCTAAAATTGGCAGTAACCTACTGCGTTGTTCCATTAATTCTGATACTGGAAAAGACAGTAGCCTCATGGACCAGTAATCCACAGGCCCAGGCTAATGCTCTGGGGACAGGGGTTCCAATCCCACCATGCCAGCCACACTGACATACCATGAATGAACTGTTTCAAATGAACCAATCTGCACTGTACTCAAGTGCTGTTGGCCCTGCGCCAACATGCAAGGCCCCACGTCAATGTGCAAGGCCCCTGTCCCAACATGCAAGACCCTGTGCCAATGTGCAAAATGGTGCGACAATGTGCAAGATCCTGTGCCAATGAGCAAGACCATGTGCAAGGCCCTGTGCCAATGTGCAAGACTCCACGCCAATGTGCAAGACCCTGTCCCAATGTGCAAAATGGTGCTACAATGTGCAAGGCCCTGTGCCAATGTGCAAGGCCCTGTGTCAATGTGCAAGACTCTGTGCCAATGTGCAAGACTCTGTGCCAATGTGCAAGACTCTGTGCCAATGTGCAAGACTCTGTGCCAATGTGCAAACCCCACGCCAATGTGCAAGACCCTGTCCCAATGTGCCAAGACACCGTGCCAATGTGCAAGACCCTGTGCCAATGTGCAAGACTTGTCTATCCAAAAATAAATTGGTACATAATCATTAATGTACTTTAATATTACTGCATTACTTGTATTGAAATGGAGGGCACCTGTGTTTGTTGTGTGTGGGGTGTCTTTTACTCACTGGACAGGGAGACACCCTGTGGCCGCTTCACCTCCACGGCGGCGGCGCTGCTCAGGGAGAGCAACAGGAGGCTCCGAGCCGCCAGCAGCAGTGAGACAGGCACCGCCATCCAATCAGCGAGCGGGTTCGCGGCGTCCAATCAGAGAGCGGGTTCGCGGCGTCCAATCAGAGAGCGGGTTTCTAGGCAGCCAATCGGCGTACGCCGGCCTGGCGGACAGGGGTCCAATCAGAGAGCCGTGTTCCGAGACGACCAATCACCAGCGCCGGCCTGGTGGGCAGGGGCCCAATCACAGTGCGAGCTCCGAGGGGGCCAATCGGCTGACATCGAGCAGAAGGTCCAATCAGAGAGCGGGTTCCAGGCAAGCAGCGTCCAATGAGCGAGCGACGTTGGCGGCGGTAGTGTACAGACGTCTCGAACTGAAGTGAACGCAACTGAGAGCGAGATTGGACTGGAAGGCGGAGGAGGAAAAAAAGAGAGACGTCGGAAAACCAAAGGCAGGGTTGGAGAACGAAATTAAATCGATCCGAAGTTTAGAGAGATGAGGAAGCGCCTCCCTGCCCTGACGCGGCTCCGATCCCGCGCGCGGCGACGCTCGAGCTGCTCGGGACCGTGACCCGCTGTCTGGCTGACGCGTCACTTCCGCCTCCGCCGCGGCCTTCCGATTGGACGGGGAGTCCCTGCCGCACCGCGCATGTGCCTACCTCGCCGCGGTGCATGCTGGAAGTGGTGTTCTCCTGCTGCACAGATTCACCCGCCCTGTGTCTGAGGAGTGCATGTGGGCAGACAGACACAGAGGGGATGGGAATTGGGTGCAACAGGGGAGTTCATTTGGGGGGAGTTGAAGTTCATGTGGAAATTTAGGGGGAGTTGATTTTGGGGAAAGGGGAATTTGCCCTGACCAATTTTTACAGGTGTGCCTCCACGGCAAGCATCCTATCCGGCCACATTGCACACAAGCCCGGTGTGGCAACTGCTCGGCCCAACACCGTAAGAAACTACGGAGATGCGCCAACACAGCCCAGTCCCATCACGCCAAAACGCCTCCCACCCACGTAACTCTGCACCGTACGCTGTCTCGGGAAAACGGGCGGCATAATCACAGACCTCTCCCACCCGGGTTACTCTCTCTTCTGACCTCTTCCATCGGGCAGGAGATTCAGAAGTCTGAGAACCTGCACTAACCTATTGAAAAACAGCTTCTTCCCCACTGTTACCAGACTCCGGAATGACCCTCTTATGGACTGGACAGATCTCTCCACACATCTTCTCTACTGAGTAGCACTACACTCCGTAGGCTTCACCCGATGTCAGTATCTATGTATTTACATTGTGTATTTATCGTATGGCGTATGTTTTATCATGTATGGAACGATCTGTCTGGACTGTACTCAGAACAATACTTTTCACTGCACCTCGGTACACGTGACAATAAATCCAATCCAATTAGGTGGATAAAAGCAAATTACCGTGGATGGTGGAATCTGAAACCAAAGAGAAAATGCTGGAAAATCTCAACAGGTCTGGCAGCATCTGTAGGGAGAGAAAAGAGCTAACGTTTCGAGTACAGGTGACCCTTTGTGAAAGCTCCACCAATTAGGTGGAGGAAGTTTTTGGGGGAAAGGAGTTAATTTGGGGGTGAAGGAATTGGAGAGTGAGTTTATGGGGACATGGGATTTAGGAGAACAGGGAAATAATTTTGGGAAAGGGGAATTAGGCAGTTTTTGGAGAAATGGGATTTACAGGAATAGGATTGAGGGGAACAGGAGAGTTAATTTTGGAGACAGAGGAATTAGAGAGGGAGTGCAGGGGGACATGGGATTTAGGGGAATATGGGGGATGGGAAATCAGAGTTTGGGGGGAAATGGGATTGAGGGGAACAGAAATGTTATTTTTGGAAAGGTATCAGACGGAATTTGTGCGGAAATGGGATTTAGGGGGAAAGGTGGTTTTGGAGAACGGGTTTATTTTGAGGGAAGGTGGATTAGAGGCTGAAGGAATTTATGGAGAAGGGGATATTGTTTAAAGGAGTTTATGTAATGGGAATATAGGGGATTGAAAGAAAAAGGGTTGTTACAGGGATCGAGGATTTGATGTAAAGGTGAATGGGTTGAATTGGAGTTTCACCTTTTATTGTTGGAAATATAAGTCAAAGAAAAACAATGTGACATCAGAATTATATTCACCTGTCCTTTGCAGTTTTATTCATAGCAATATTCCAGATTTGCCCTTTCCATATCCTTACTCATATACTTCAGTTCATTCCGGATTGCAAAGCCCATGTTTCTCCAGTCTATCCGCATTGCTCAGTCTTCCGAGGCAGGAAGAAAGTTCCTGTCTCTGTGCTGCATGGCGCCCATTTCTTGTATTGTGTCATATGCTTTTAATCTCAAGTGTAGCTGTATTTTAAAAAATTTCAAGTACCCAATTATTATTATTTTTTTCCAATTAAGGGGCAATTTAGCATGGCCAATCCACCTAACCTGCACATCTTTGGGTGGTGGGGGTGAGACCCACGCAGACATGGGGAGAATGTGCAAACTCCACACGGACAGTGACCCAGGGCCCGGATTCGAACCCGGGTCCTCAGCGCCGCAGTGCCAGTACTAACCACTGCGCCACATGCCACCCTGATCACAGTTTTATCTGACTGTGGTACCATTCCATATCCTGCAGGCTTTGCTTTTCTTTAATTTTTTCACAGAGTGTGGTTAGGCTGGCATCTGTTGCCCCATTCCTAAATGCCCTCGAACTGATTGGCTTGCTTGGCCACTTCAGGGGGCAGTTAAGAGTCAACTGTATTGCTGGAAGCCTGGAGCCAAATGGAGACCGGACCAAATAAGGATGGCAGATTTCCCATCCCTAAAGAACATTAGTATACCCGATGGGGATTTCTTTTACAACAATCAATGATAGTAGTCATGTTCACCAATACCAAGAATCGCTTTACTAATTGAATTTATATTCCATCAACTGGTGGTGGGACTTGAACCCATGTCCCCAGATCACTAGCCTGGGCCTCTGGATTACTAAGCCAGTGACATTACACCACAGAGGCAAGAGGACAATAGGCCAGCACGGTAACACAGTGGTTAGCACTGTTGCTTTACTGCGCCAGGGACCCGAGCTTGATTCCCAGTTTGGGTCACAGTCTGTGCGGAATCTGCAAATTTCCCCTTGTCTGCGTGGGTTTCCTCCAGGTGCTCCGGTTTCCTCCCACAAGTCCCGAAAGTGCTTGTTAGGTCTATTGGACATTCTGAATTCTCCCTCCGTGTACCCGAACAGGCGCCGGAATGTGGCGACTAGGGGATTTTCACAGTAACTTCATTGCGGTGTTAATGTAAGCCTACTTCTGACACTAATAAAGGTTATTATTATAAAAAGAGAATTTTCATTAAGCATTGAACGCAAGTATCTATCAACAAATAATTCTGCTTTTGCTTAGAACCATAAATAACAGAAGGCCCATCACGCCCGAACCAGCTCAGGATATGGGGTAGGCCATTTAGGACTAAGATGAGGAGAAACCTCTTCACTCAGAGGGTGGGGAACCTGTGAAATTCTCTACCACAGAAAGCTGTGGAGGCCAACTCACTGAATGTAAGGGCAGCACGGTGGCGCAGTGGGTTAGCCCTGCTGCCTCACGGCGCTGAGGTCCCAGCTTCGATCCCGGCTCTGGGTCACTGTCCGTGTGGTGTTTGCACATTCTCCCTGTGGCTACGTGGGTTTCGCCTCCACAATCCAAAGATGTGCAGGGTAGGTGGATTGGCCACGCTAAATTGCCCCTTAATTGGAAAAAATTAATTGGGTACTCTAAATTTATTTGAAAATGTCACTGAATGTATTTAAGAAATAAATAGATACTCTAAAGGTGTCAAGGGGTAAGAGGAGAGCGCAGGAGTATGGCATTGAGATAGATGATCAATCATGATCATATTGAATGGGAGAAGCATGTTCGA
Source organism: Scyliorhinus torazame (assembly GCF_047496885.1). Classification (NCBI taxonomy): domain Eukaryota; kingdom Metazoa; phylum Chordata; class Chondrichthyes; order Carcharhiniformes; family Scyliorhinidae; genus Scyliorhinus; species Scyliorhinus torazame. The sequence continues at coordinate 18,824,819 of NC_092733.1, forward strand.
GGGGCCGAATGGCCTACTCCTATTTTCTATGTTTTCTAAGAAAATCTGGAATTGACAGCTTGCCTCCATGATGATTGATTGTTGTTAAAAACCCATCTGGTTCACTAATGCCCTTTTGGGAGGGAAATCTGCCATCCTTACCCGATCTGGCCTACAAGTGACTCCAGATCCGCAGCAATGTGGTTGGCTCTTACCCACCCTCTGAAATGGCCGAGCAAGACACTCAGTTCGAGGATGGGTAACAAATGCTGACCTTGCCAGTGACACCCACATTCCCAAGCCTCCTCCCACACTCTTTCATCTCAGCCCCATCAGCACACGCTTCTATTTCTTCATTCACCATCCACCTATCTTGCTTCCCCTCAAGTTACGGTTGCCAATCCTCCATGATTAGCCTGGAATCTCCGGGAACTGGCGATTCATCTCCACAGCATGACAGGGAGCAATTCAGAAACTGAAAACAAAAAGTTTCTGAAAATCATTTTGAAGATTAATCTTCAATTCCTGCAGGAAAAACCTTTTCACCCAGAGGGTGGTGGGAATATCGCTGCCCAAAGGGGTGGTAGAGGCAGGAACCCTCACAACGTGGATGAAGCATTCAGGTGAGCACTTGAGACGTCATAGTATACAAGGCTACGGACCAAGCACTGGAAAATGGAATCAGAATAGATGGATGTTCGAAGGCTGGCACAGACACGATGGGCTGAAGGGCCTCTTTTTGTGCTGCGAAGCTCGATGATTATGGTCTGAACTTTCTCCAGTTGTTCGCTGGAGGCAGGGTTCTCAGTCCCGCCGGCGACGCGCCCCACCCGGGGGTTTCCCGCCAGCGTGGGATGCCTTCAATAGAAGATCCCATTGACAGCGGCGGGAACAGAGAATCCCGCCGACCACGAACGGCACCACGACTCCTGCTGCCGAGAAACACGCGGCCGGAACGGGGAATGCAGCCCTCTGACTTCAGGCCCATCCCGGTTGTTCGGCAACCCTTGATGTATTTTGGGATCGAATCAACTAAATAGAATAACAGAAATTAACTGAGGGGCAAATTAAAAGGGGCTCCTGGCAAGGGGCACTGCCCAAAAGTAACAAAGAGCAACGGAAACTTAGCATCAAATCATAATGTGAAAAGGGGTCGATGTCGGGCATGGAATTGGGAATTAGTTTAAAAACCGAACCTTAGTGCGGGGGGGGGGGGGGGGGGAGGCAGTTTGAAATTCATGCATCAACCCCATTGGCCATTCAAGTCTCGTTTGCTTCTTTCCGTTGGCCAGGGAAGGCGGGACGGGCAGGTTGCGTGGCCAATGGGCGGGGGGGGGGGGGGGGGGAAGAGTTGGGGGGGCCATGTAAAAGGCAACTTTGCAAAGATACATTCAGTTGCTGCTGGCAACCCTGAATTCTTGATTCACCTGAGGAAGGAGCTGCGCTCACAAAGCTAGTGATTCAAAACAAACCTGTTGGACTTCAACCTGGTGTTGCAAGACGTTTTGGGTTTTTTGAATAAATTTAGAGTACCCGATTTCCTTCCTCCCCCTCCAAATTTAGGTGCAATTTAGCGTGACCAATTCACCTAACCTGCACATCTTTGGGTTGTGGGGGTGAAACCCATGCAGACACAGGGGGAATGTGCAGACTCCCCACGGACAGTGACCCAGGGTCGGGATTCGAACCCGGGTCCTCAACGCCATGAGGCAGCAGGGCTAACCACTGCGCCGCGTGCCACCCTGTGCTGTAAGACTTCTTACTAAATTCTTGAGGAAGCAATATTCCAAAGTTAGACCCAGCTAGTGGAGTTGTAAAAGTTTAGCACAGCTGGCTTGGCTTTTGAGCACCAATGGGGGGGGGGGTGAAGGTTTGACAGTGGATACATTTCAACTATCCAATGGGGGGGTTGAAAGGATACATTTCAACTATCCAATGGCGGGGGGGGGGGGGGGGGGGGGGTTGAAAATGGATACATTCCAACTATCCAATGGGATGTTGCTACTTGTGAAGCAGGAAGTGGGTGAGTTTTGAATGGGGATGGTGGAGGTTTTGCTGCACGTCCTCAATTCTTTCGCCCAAGTGGAAGGCAGGGCGGCTGGGATTCGGGACTCGGGGGCTTGTCTACTGCTGGGGGAGGAATCCTGCGGCAAAAGCGCCCTCCTCTTCCTGGCCGCGGCCGCGGTTGCCGCCCGGGGAGGAAGGGACCGGGTGCTCTTCCTGGCCCCCCGCCCGCTGCAAGCCCTGCCCCCGCCGCTGCTCCGCCTGGAGCCCGGCGGCCTGCGGAGGATCCAATTCGCCTACCCCGGCTCGGCGGAGGGGTTGCTGGAGGTGCTGGCGTCGCTGCACCAGAGCCCCGGCTGCCTGCCCTCTCTGCTGTTACTGGACGGGCTGGACGGCTACCTGCGGGGCCCCGGCCACGGGGACAGGGCACATCAGGCGGCCCTCATCTCCGCCCTGCTCCGGGACAGCGCGGCCTGGATCAGCGAGACACTGCCACAGCGGGCTCAGTGTCAGGTCATTGTCACACTGAAGGTGCACAACTCCCTCCTACCCGTCAATATCCACCTCCAATGCTGCATTCTCCCTCAATATCCACCTCCAATGCTGCATCTCCCTCAATATCCATCTCCAACGCTGCATCTCCCTCAATAACCACCCCCAATGCTGCATCCCCCTCAATATCCACCCCCAATGCTGCATCTCCCTCAATATCCGCCTCCAATGCTGCATCTCCCACAATATCTACCTCCAATGTAGCATCCCCCTCAATATCTACCTCCAATGTTGCATCTCCCTCAATATCCATCTCCAACGCTGCATCTCCCTCAATAACCACCCCCAATGCTGCATCCCCCTCAATATCCACCCCCAATGCTGCATCTCCCTCAATATCCGCCTCCAATGCTGCATCTCCCACAATATCTACCTCCAATGTAGCATCCCCCTCAATATCTACCTCCAATGTTGCATCTCCCTCAATATCCACCTCCAATGCTGCATCTCCCTCAATATCCACCCCCAATGCTGCATCCCCCTCAATATCCACCCCCAATGCTGCATCCCCCTCAATATCCGCCTCCAATGCTGCATCTCCCACAATATCTACCCCCAATGTAGCATCCCCCTCAATATCTACCTCCAATGCTGCATCTCCCTCAATATCCACCTCCAATGCTGCATCTCCCTCAATATCCACCTCCAATGCTGCATCTTCCTCAATATCCACCTCCAATGCTGCAACTCCCTCAATATCCACCTCCAATGCTGCATCTCCCTCAATATCCACCACCAGTGCTGCATCTCACTAAATATCCACCTCCAATGCTGCATCTCCCACAATATCCACCTCCAATGCAGCATCTCCTTCAATATCCACCTCCAATGCTGCATCTCCCTCAATATCCACTTCCAATGCAGCATCTCCCTCAATATCCACCTCCAATGCAGCATCTCCCTCAATATCCACCTTTAATGCTGCATCTCCCTCCATATCCATCTCCAATGCTGCATCTCCCTCAATATCCACCTCAAATGCTGCATCTCACTAAATATTCACCTCCAATGCTGCATCTCCCTCAATATCCACCCCCAATGTAGCATCCCCCTCAATATCTACCTCCAATGCTGCATCTCCCTCAATATCCACCTCCAATGCAGCATCTCCCTCAATATCCACCTCCAATGCTGCATCTCCCTCAATATCCACCTCCAATGCTGCATCTTCCTCAATATCCACCTCCAATGCTGCAACTCCCTCAATATCCACCTCCAATGCTGCATCTCCCTCAATATCCACCACCAGTGCTGCATCTCACTAAATATCCACCTCCAATGCTGCATCTCCCACAATATCCACCTCCAATGCAGCATCTCCTTCAATATCCACCTCCAATGCTGCATCTCCCTCAATATCCACTTCCAATGCAGCATCTCCCTCAATATCCACCTCCAATGCAGCATCTCCCTCAATATCCACCTTTAATGCTGCATCTCCCTCCATATCCATCTCCAATGCTGCATCTCCCTCAATATCCACCTCCAATGCTGCATTCTCCCTCAATATCCATCTCGAATGCTGCATCTCCCACAATATCCACCTCCAATGCTGCATCCCCCTCAATATCCACCTCCAATGCTGCATCCCCCTCAATATCCACCTCCAATGCTGCATCCCCCTCAATATCCACCTCCAATGCTGCATCCCCCTCAATATCCACCTCCAATGTTGCATCTCCCTCAATATCCACCTCCAATGCTGCATCTCCCTCAATATCCACCTCCAATGCTGCATCTCCCTCAATATCCACCTCCAATGCTGCATCTCCCTTAATATCCACCTCCAATGCAGCATCCCCCTCAATATCCACCTCCAATGCTGCATCCCCCTCAATATCCACCTCCAATGCTGCATCTCCCTTAATATCCACCTCCAATGCAACATCTCCCTCAATATCCACCTCCAATGCTGCACCCCCTCAATATCCACCTCCAATGCTGCATCCCCCTCAATATCCACCTCCAATGCTGCACCCCCTCAATATCCACCTCCAACGCTGCATCTCCCTCAATATCCACCTCCAATGCTGCATTCTCCCTCAATATCCATCTCGAATGCTGCATGGACCTACATGGCCTCCGGATCTGGCAACACCGGCTCAGGGGACGGGGAAGGTGCGCTAATTAACAATGCCCCTGGACCAGAGTCCATCTAATTCCACACAAAGCAGAGATTGACACTAGTCCTTTCCAAGTCTGTTTGACTCAACATTTAAACATTCACAACTGAAGAAACCCTGGCTTTCTGATCTTTTAAAAAATAAATTCAGCACAAACAGAGGCCCTGGCTAATGAGAGTCTTTCATTTTTTTTCACTTTAGACACTAACTCAGGAGGAAACTGCTTTGGATCTCGGTCTACCTATGATCGAGCGCTATTTCCCAGTCAAGTGTGTGGTGAAGGAGGAGCTGTGCCAACTGAAAGGCGTTCAGCGTTATCTCGTTTCGTTTGGCGGACTGGCAAAGAGGGAGGCCAAAGGGCCTCCTACATCGCCAAGCGCGGTGGACTGCACTTGGGAGCTGCTTTGTGAGGCGGATAATGTGACAAGCATCCAACCTGTAAAAAGAGAGAGGAAGGAAAGGGAAGAGTCACAGGACATTTGGGGATCCGGGGAAGGGACTTCGACGAATCCTTAACCTGCCATCATGAGTACCGAAGAACAATTCGAACCCATCCTTCTTTTGGTGTCCAACTACATTTCCAATGTAACCAATGTCTTTATATCCACTGCCCCGTCACTCTCTGGGTGCAATGTCAAGGCAAGGCCCTGTCTGCCCCCTCGGATGGACTAGAAAGGTATTGACCGGCGGGAGGGGGTTCAGAAGCCTGAGGGAAGATCCATGCTCTTCCTCAAAGAGTGCCTTGCTCTCTCTTACGCCCACCTGAGAGGGCAGGTTTACTGTCACATCCAAAAGACGGCACCTGACAATGTCTGAATGATGTGCAGCACGGTCGTGTTGTGGATAGCACAATTGCTTCACAGCTCCAGGGTCCCAGGTTCGAATCCGGCTTGGGTCACTGTCTGTGCGGAGTCTGCACGTCCTCCCTGTGTGTGCGTGGGTTTCCTCCGGGTGCTCCGGTTTCCTCCCACAGTCCAAAGATGTGCAGGTTAGGTGGATTGGCCGTGATAAATTGCCCTTAGTGTCCAAAATTGCCCTTAGTGTTGGGTGGGGTTACTGGGTTATGGGGATAGGGTGGAGCTGTTGACCTTGGGTAGGGTGCTCTTTCCAAGAGCCGGTGCAGACTCGATGGGCCGAATGGCCTCCTTCGGCACTGTAAATTCTATGATAATCTATGATGTGCTCGAGTGTCTGGCCTGGTGCTCAAATCCACAACTTCCTGAGGTGGGAGTACCATGGCTGGCACGCCCTCGCTCTTCTAAGCACGAGTGTCCTCCCTCTTGGAAAATCTGTGGCTACTTCAAACATGTTGGCTGAAATTTTTCGGGCCGTTCCTGCTGGCGGGATTTTCCAGCCCCGCCAATGGCGTGCCCGCACCGCCGTTGCAAGCAAGGGAAAATCCGTCGAGTCCAACCAATGGTGGGCCTCTTCTGCCACTGCAAAATACGCCATGGGGGGGCGGTGTAGAGTGGCAAATCCCACCAAATCATTGACAACGTGGAGATATCATTTGGGATCTCAAATACATTGATCAGCTCGCCCTCCCTCGTGGCGGAGGCTTCCCAAAGGCGAGGTTTAAAAACTTGGCTTGGGTTGATTTTGAGGGGAAAATGAAAGAAGCATTTTTCTTTTGAGGTTCAGCCCTTTGGGGAGAGGGTCCCTAACTTCAGGAAAAAGAGTACGAATTGGTATTCGGAAGCTAAGCCCGGACTAACATCTCGCAGCTAACCAGGCAGGGTTAGGCCTGAGGAGCTTGGAATGCAAAACGATTGTTGGGAGAAATGTGTTAGACTTTCAGATAGACCTTCCACACAGCCTGATCGAAGCAGTCACAGACAGATAGCAGTTGGATATTACAGTTGGAGAGTGAGGTTACAAGAGGGAAGATGTTCAATGAGCTTTTCCCTGACGCTTTTTTGTTGTACACTTCGAATCGAGAAGAGACGGCGCGCTGAATATGAAATGTTGCTTTTCCTGGCTCCCACTGGGTGGGGGGGGCCTGGTTTCTTCATTGACCGAGGGCCTCATCGGGGAGAGAGAGCCCAGAGCTGGATTGAGACCTTAGCTTGAGGCAAAGTTTAGAGTAGAGTCTACATTTTTGAAATGCTTTCATCTCTGAAAGTTGCAACTTCGACATTCCCAATCCCATTCACTTTCGAGCACAACGGAAAATCAAAATGACTTCCAGCTAAAGGAATGAGTGTCATCAGCACCAGACCAATAAGTAATTAATTGGCTCTGAAGCCCGCAAAAGGTGCTGTAGGATTACAAATTGTTTGTGTCCTATAACGTTAGCCGATTTTTAAACTTAATCCTTAAGCCTCTTGGCCCAGTGACTCTTCTCCACCATTTCCCAAAGAAGGCTTCAGAGAGTACTTCACCCTCGACCCTTTGCAGTCAGCCAGAAGGATGAGCTAGTCATTTACCCGTTTCTTCTATGGGGAGTTGTCTGACCAAGGTGAGGACCCGTTGGTCCCAATTAACTCCTCTCACCTGGATAGAACCAGGAGTGGGGTGGGAAGGAGGTGAGGTGGGGGCAGGAACAACAGCTAAAATGAGAGCAGTCTCTGATCCAGCTACGTTCCAGCTGTGTCCCGATTGCGAGGGTCTCCCTGAGAAAGGCTGACTTTAAGATGCAGGTCCCAGTGATATTAGATGGAGGCCTGAGTGGAGAAGGGGAGCAGCTCTGCTTTCTCTGTCAGGCCAGATCTGTCAGGTCATGGGTGATGGGCTGGATGAGGCCCAGACAGGTAGGCTTAGGTTTACACCCGGGAGGTGCTTATCCAGACCTGACGGGGAAGCGTTCCTGGGACCAGGCTCCCACCCACCACTGATTACCTCATGTAGCCATCAACCCCCGCCCCCCCCCCCCTTTGTTTGTTCCCATGCATCCCTGGATGAGGCCTATCCTGAATTCTCACTCCCGCCCACCGGCCTTGCTCTGCATCCGGTCGAATTCCATGCAGCAGCACTTTGGGAGAAGCTACGGCATAACGAGGCTCAATCAGGTCCCCCGATCCCTCCCAGTACTGGAGCTGTTGTATGTGCTGTATTCTGCCAACCACCTCCATTTAAAATCAGCAATTGTGTCAGTGATTGATCGAGGCAAACCTGGGCCTTGTTATTCTGTAACCAGTAAGCCAGCAGGCGTTCCCCTAGCTTGAGCATTCATTTATGTGAATGGCTACCCCGATCGTGTGGAAGTTTATTTAAGTTTAACACCCGATGGCTCTGTGAGTTCACCCTTAGTAGCTTTAGGAAAGTCGCAGGTAATCTAGGCCTTGTAGGGACCAAGGGTGGGGTGGAGGAGTGAGTTGGGACAGCACAATTTTCCTGGGTTTTGGAAGGGGAAAATTGTTTGCTGAACGTTAATCCAAGGCTGGAAGTGCTTGGGCTCGTCAATCGGGTGAGGATCCAGGCTCCGAGAAGCAGGGTGGCAATTTGGCTGCAGTTGGGAGAGTGAAACAACCAGTCACTTCTAAAGGGGGAAATAAATGTTACAGTTTTCTCTTGATGTTTGAATGGAAACAAAATGAGATATGCTTCACAAAGTTCTGAAAAGACTTGTTTGTTTTTGATGTTACTGTTTAAACGGAGTCTGGTTTAGAAAAATGTGTTGAAAGTTGTCTTCTGTGTGCGCGTACCTGTCAATGTGCATCTCCATAAGACATAGGAGCGGAAGTAAGGCCATTCAGCCCATCGAGTCCACTCCACCATTCAATCATGGCTGATTTCAACTCCATTTACCCGCTCTCTCTCCATAGCCCTTAATTCCTCGAGAAATCAAGGATTTATCAACTTCTGTCTTAAAGACACTCAACGTCCCGGCCTCCACCGCCCTCTGTGGCAATGAATTCCACAGACCCACCACTCTGGCTGAAGAAATATCTCCTCATCGCTGTTCTAAAGTGACTCCCTTTTATTCTAAGGCTGTGCCCCCCCGGGTCCTAGTCTCCGCTGCTAATGGAAACAACTTCCCTACATCCACCCTATCTAAGCCATTCATTATGTTGTAAGTTTCTATTAGATCTCCCCTCAACCTCCTAAACTCCAATGAATATCATAGAATTTACAGTGCAGAAGGAGGCCATTCGGCCCATCGAGTCTGCACCGGCTCTTGGAAAGAGCACCCTACCCAAGGTCCACCCTATCCCCGTAACCCAGTAACCCCACCCAACACTAAGGGCAATTTTGGACACTAAGGGCAATTTATCATGGCCAATCCACCTAACCTGCACATCTTTGGACTGTGGGAGGAAACTGGAGCACCCAGAGAAAACCCACGCACACACAGGGAGGATGTGCAGACTCCGCACAGACAGTGACCCAAGCCGGAATCGAACCTGGGACCCTGGAGCTGTGAAGCAATTGTGCTATCCACAATGCTATCATGCTGCCCTCCCAGGATCCTAATATAATCCCAGGATCCTCAGAGTTCATCGTATGTTAGGCCTACCATTCCTGGGATCATCCGTGTGAATCTCCGCTGGACCCGCTCCAGTGCCAGTATGTCCTTCCTGAGGTGTGGGGCCCAAAATTGCTCACAGTATTCTAAATGGGGCCTAACTAATGCTTTATAAAGCTTCAGAAGTACATCCCTGCTTTTATATTCCAAGCCTCTTGAGATGAATGACAACATTGCATTTGCTTTCTTAATTACGGACTCAACCTGCAAGTTTACCTTTAGATAATCCTGGACTAGGACTCCCAAGTCCCTTTGCACTTCAGCATTATGAATTTTGTCACCGTTTAGAAAATAGTCCATGCCTCTATTCTTTTTTCCAAAGTGCAAGACCTCGCACTTGCCCACGTTGAATTTCATCAGCCATTTCTTGGACCACTCTCCTAAACTGTCTAAATCTTTCTGCAGCCTCCCCACCTCCTCCATACTACCTGCCCCTCCACCTATCTTTGTATCATCGGCAAACTTAGCCAGAATGCCCCCAGTCCTGTCATCTAGATCGTTAATATATAAAGAGAACAGCTGAGGCCCCAACACTGAACCCTGCGGGACACCACTCGTCACCGGTTGCCATTCCGAAAAAGAACCTTTTATCCCAACTCTCTGCCTTCTGCCTGACAGCCAATCGTCAATCCATGTTAGTACCTTGCCTCGAATACCATGGGCCCTTATTTTACTCAGCAGTCTCCCGTGAGGCACCTTATCAAAGGCCTTTTGGAAGTCAAGATAGATAACATCCATTGGCTCTCCGCCTCGGCCTCTTTGCTGGGAATCTAAAACTCGACAAAAAAAGAACGCTGGATAAAAAATCTTCTCCGCGCAGAGGAAACATGGGTCAGTATAGTTCCCGTCGCAAAGCCCTGAAATGTACATTGCTGGAGCTATTGATGCCGTTACTGCACTTCGCAGAGATTGGACTTCCCACAAGCGTCGCGACTCGCATCGTGTTCCGTTCACCCGTCAAACTTCCACTCACTGGCCAACATCGGGCTTTAGATTTCCTGTCCTTGCTTTCAAATCACTTTGTGGTCTGGCTCTGTAATCTCCCCCAGCCCCGCAAACCTCATCCACATCTACCCTCTGCTAACCCTAAGGTCTACAAAATTATGAGGGGCATAGACAGAGTGGATAGTCAGAGACTTTTTCCCAGGGTAGAGGGGGTCAATTAATAATAATCGTGTTTTGTCACAAGTAGGCTTCAAATGAAGTTACTGTGAAAAGCCCCTAGTCGCCATATTCCGGCGCCTGTTTGGGGAGGCCAGTAAGGGAATTGAACCCGCGCTGCTGGCCTTGTTCTGCATTACAAGCCAACTGTTTAGCCCACTGTGCTAAACCAGCCCCAGTTATCAGCCCCCCCCCCCCCCCCCCATTAGGTTTAAGGTGTGAGGGGCAAGGTTTAGAGGAGAGGTACGAGGCAAGTTTTTTTCACACAGAGGGTAGTGTGTGCCTGGAACTCGCTGCCGGAGGAGGTGGCGGAAGCAGGGACGATAGTGACATTTAAGGGGCGTCTTGACAAATACATGAATAGGATGGGAATAGAGGGAATAGGGGTGCTGTGCTCTGACTGTGAGATGTGGCAGGTCCGGGAGGCTTCCAGCGTCCTGGATGGCTTCATCTGCAGAAAGTGCACCCAACTGCAGCTCCTCACAGACCGCATGGTTCGGTTGGAGCAGCAATTGGATGCACTTAGGAGCATGCAGGTGGCGGAAAGCGTCATAGATCGCAGTTATGTAAGTGTGGTCACACCCAAGGTGCAGGCAGAGAAATGGGTGACCACCAGAAAGGGCAGGCAGTCAGTGCAGGAATCCCCTGTGGTTGTCCCCCTCTCGAACAGGTATACCCCTTTGGATACTGTCGGGGGGGATAGCCTATCAGGGGAAAACAGCAGCAGCCAGAGCAGTGGCACCACGGCTGGCTCTGATGTTCAGAAGGGAGGGTCAAAGCGCAGAAGAGTAATAGTTATAGGGGACTCTATAGTCAGGGGAACAGATAGGCGCTTCTGTGGACGTGAAAGAGACTCCAGGATGGTATGTTGCCTCCCTGGTGCCAGGGTCCAGGATGTCTCCGAACGGGTAGAGGGAATCCTGAAGGGGGAGGGCAAACAGGTAGAGGTCGTTGTACATATTGGTACTAACGACATAGGCAGGAAGAGGCATGAGGTCCTGCAGCAGGAGTTCAGGGAGCTAGGCAGAAAGTTAAAAGACAGGACCTCGAGGGTTGTAATCTCGGGATTACTCCCTGTGCCACGTGCCAGTGAGGCTAGAAATAGGAAGATAGAGCAGACAAACACGTGGCTAAACAGCTGGTGTAGGAGGGAGGGTTTCGGTTATCTGGACCACTGGGAGCTCTTCCGGGGCAGGTGTGACCTGTATAAGATGGACGGGTTGCATCTAAACCGGAGAGGCATAAATATCCTGGCCGCGAGATTTGCTAGTGTCACACGGGAGGGTTTAAACTAGTATGGCAGGGGGGTGGGCACGGGAGCAATAGGTCAGAAGGTGAGAGCGTTGAGGGAGAACTAGGGAATATGGACAGTGTGGCTCTGAGGCAGAGCAGACGGGGAGAAGTTGCTGAACACAGCGGGTCTGGTGGCCTGAAGTGCATATGTTTTAATGCAAGGAGCATTACGGGTAAGGCAGATGAACTTAGAGCTTGGATTACTACTTGGAACTATGATGTTGTTGCCATTACAGAGACCTGGTTGAGGGAAGGGCAGGATTGGCAGCTAAACGTTCCAGGATTTAGATGTTTCAGGCGGGATAGAGGGGGATGTAAAAGGGGAGGCGGAGTTGCGCTACTTGTTCAGGAGAGTATCACAGCTATACAGCGAGAGGACACCTCAGAGGGCAGTGAGGCTATATGGGTAGAGATCAGGAATAAGAAGGGTGCAGTCACAATGTTGGGGGTATACTACAGGCCTCCCAACAGCCAGCGGGAGATAGAGGAGCAGATAGGTAGACAGATTTTGGAAAAGAGTAAAAACAACAGGGTTGTGGTGATGGGAGACTTCAACTTCCCCAATATTGACTGGGACTCACTTAGTGCCAGGGGCTTAGACGGGGCAGAGTTTGTAAGGAGCATCCAGGAGGGCTTCTTAAAACAATATGTAAACAGTCCAACTAGGGAAGAGGCGGTACTGGACCTGGTATTGGGGAATGAGCCCGGCCAGGTGGTAGATGTTTCAGTTGGGGAGCATTTCGGTAACAGTGACCACAATTCAGTAAGTTTTAAAGTACTGGTGGACAAGGATAAGAGTGGTCCGAGGATGAATGTGCTAAATTGGGGGAAGGCTAATTATAACAATATTAGGCGGGAACTGAAGAGCATAGATTGGGGGCGGATGTTTGAGGGCAAATCAACATCTGACATGTGGGAGGCTTTCAAGTGTCAGTTGATAGGAATACAGGACAGGCATGTTCCTGTGAGGAAGAAAGACAAATACGGCAATTTTCGGGAACCTTGGATGACGAATGATATTGTAGGCCTCGTCAAAAAGAAAAAGGAGGCATTTGTCAGGGCTAAAAGGCTGGGAACAGACGAAGCCTGTGTGGCATATAAGGAAAGTAGGAAGGAACTTAAGCAGGGAGTCAGGAGGGCTAGAAGGGGTCATGAAAAGTCATTGGCAAATAGGGTTAAGGAAAATCCCAAGGCTTTTTACACTTACATAAAACGCAAGAGGGTAGCCAGGGAAAGGGTTGGCCCACTGAAGGATAGGCAAGGGAATCTATGTGTGGAGCCAGAGGAAATGGGCGAGGTACTAAATGAATACTTTGCATCAGTATTCACCAAAGAGAAGGAATTGGTAGATGTTGAGTCTGGAGAAGGGGGTGTAGATAGCCTGGGTCACATTGTGATCCAAAAAGACGAGGTGTTGGGTGTCTTAAAAAATATTAAGGTAGATAAGTCCCCAGGGCCGGATGGGATCTACCCCAGAATACTGAAGGAGGCTGGAGAGGAAATTGCTGAGGCCTTGACAGAAATCTTTGGATCCTCGCTGTCTTCAGGGGATGTCCCGGAGGACTGGAGAATAGCCAATGTTGTTCCTCTGTTTAAGAAGGGTGGCAGGGATAATCCCGGGAACTACAGGCCGGTGAGCCTTACTTCAGTGGTAGGGAAATTACTGGAGAGAATTCTTCGAGACAGGATCTACTCCCATTTGGAAGCAAATGGACGTATTAGTGAGAGGCAGCACGGTTTTGTGAAGGGGAGGTCGTGTCTCACTAACTTGATAGAGTTTTTCGAGGAGGTCACTAAGATGATTGATGCAGGTAGGGCAGTAGATGTTGTCTATATGGACTTCAGTAAGGCCTTTGACAAGGTCCCTCATGGTAGACTAGTACAAAAGGTGAAGTCACACGGGATCAGGGGTGAACTGGCAAGGTGGATACAGAACTGGCTAGGCCATAGAAGGCAGAGGGTAGCAATGGAGGGATGCTTTTCTAATTGGAGGGCTGTGACCAGTGGTGTTCCACAGGGATCAGTGCTGGGACCTTTGCTCTTTGTAGTATATATAAATGATTTGGAGGAAAATGTAACTGGTCTGATTAGTAAGTTTGCAGACGACACAAAGGTTGGTGGAATTGCGGATAGCGATGAGGACTGTCTGAGGATACAGCAGGATTTAGATTGTCTGGAGACTTGGGCGGAGAGATGGCAGATGGAGTTTAACCTGGACAAATGTGAGGTAATGCATTTTGGAAGGGCTAATGCAGGTAGGGAATATACAGTGAATGGTAGAACCCTCAAGAGTATTGAAAGTCAAAGAGATCTAGGAGTACAGGTCCACAGATCACTGAAAGGGGCTACACAGGTGGAGAAGGTAGTCAAGAAGGCATACGGCATGCTTGCCTTCATTGGCCGGGGCATTGAGTATAAGAATTGGCAAGTCATGTTGCAGCTGTATAGAACCTTAGTTAGGCCACACTTGGAGTATAGTGTTCAATTCTGGTCGCCACACTACCAGAAGGATGTGGAGGCTTTAGAGAGGGTGCAGAAGAGATTTACCAGAATGTTGCCTGGTATGGAGGGCATAAGCTATGAGGAGCGATTGAATAAACTCGGTTTGTTCTCACTGGAACGAAGGAGGTTGAGGGGCGACCTGATAGAGGTATACAAAATTATGAGGGGCATAGACAGAGTGGATAGTCAGAGGCTTTTCCCCAGGGTAGAGGGGTCAATTACTAGGGGGCATAGGTTTAAGGTGAGAGGGGCAAAGTTTAGAGTAGATGTACGAGGCAAGTTTTTTACGCAGAGGGTAGTGGGTGCCTGGAACTCACTACCGGAGGAGGTAGTGGAGGCAGGGACGATAGGGACATTTAAGGGGCATCTTGACAAATATATGAATAGGATGGGAATAGAAGGATACGGACCCAGGAAGTGTAGAAGATTGTAGTTTAGTCGGGCAGTATGGTCGGCACGGGCTTGGAGGGCCGAAGGGCCTGTTCCTGTGCTGTACATTTCTTTGTTCTTTGTTCTTTGTTCTTTGATACGGACCCCGGAAATGTAGAAGATTTTAGTTTAGATGGTCAGCACAGGCTTGGAGGGCCGAAGGGCCTGTTCCTGCACTGTACTGTTCTTTGTTCTAACACTGGCCTCTTGGCACATCCGCAGTCTTAATCGCTCCACCACTGGCAGCCTTGCCTTCGGCTGCATATTGGTCCCAAGTTCTGGAATTGTCTCCCGAAGGTTCTCTACCTGCAAAGGGGTGTCGATGGGTTAAGTGAGGTGGGCAAAGATTTGGCAAATGCGAGAAAATATAAAGTTGTCCACCTGGGCAGGACGAAAAGAAAAGCGGAATATTATTCAAATGGAAAGAGACTGCTGAGGTGCAGAGGGATCTGGGTGTCCTGGGACATGAATCACAAAAAGGTTAGCATTGCAGCTTCAGTTAGTAACTGGGAAGGCAAATGGAATGTTGACCTTTTGTTGCAAAGGGGACGGAGTATCAAAGGAGGGAGGTGCTGAAACAACTTTATAGAGCCATTGGTGAGACTGCACCTGGCGTACTGTGTACAGTTTTGGACTCAGCGTTGAAGGAGGAACATTGGAAGCAGTTCAGAAAAGGTTCTTGGTTGACTCCTGGAATGAAGAGGGTTTTTCGTATCAGGAAAAGTTGCGCAGTGTCGCCTTATACTCTGTAGCCATCTGTGATGGCCACTTCCAGAATACAAAATGGATGCTCGCAATGAATGTAGGGAACTATGGACAATGTTAGGAAAGCAAGTGGGCACAGAGCCAGTATGCGTATTGGGAAGGCAGCGCCCAGACGGGACTGAAACTGTAGGTCAATTAACATATTGATGGCCCATCTCCAGGAACAAAGGAAAGACACTCAAGCAACCGATACAGCTCTAGACATCCCGGCGCCAGCTCCTCAAACCGAAAGCGCAAATAAAGCAAGGCCAACGGCCACCTAAGACACGCTCAGCCATCAGGGCACCCGACCCTTTATTGGTCAAGATCAATACGAGTGATCAAGAAGCGGCCCAATTAATTGGGGCCAAGTTTGAGGCCCGCCCAAAAGCACGCAAAGCCCCTCCGGGTATAAGAAGAAACCCCCGAGAGAGAATCACTCTCTTGGATGTGGCTCTCAAAGTGGAGAGACCCATCCACCAGCTGCACCAGAAGCACGTAAATCCAAGGTCAACGCTCGCTACCAGACGGACGACCTTAGCTGTTCTCCTGTACCACTTCGAACCCAACAACCTCAGATCCGAACAACAGCCATTGTTCCTATGACTGAGTGGGCACCCCAAGCTAAGTATAGGCGTTAGCGTTAGAGATAGTTTAGTTTGTAGTACTTTGTGCATGTGTAGATAAATAGTATTGACTTTGAACTAGCTAACTGGTGTATTGGTCCTTTGATCAGTATTCGGGTTTGAACCTTGTGGCGGTATCGAGAGATACCTGGCGACTCTAAAGCAAACATAATTAGGATTAAGGAAGGCGACCATATTGACCACCATATTCATAACCAGAGAAACAGACCAATAACTCATTGGAGTTTAGAAGAATGGAAGGTGACCTTATTGAAACATGGAAGATTCAGGGGGTCGGTTGAGGGGGGGGGGGGAGTCTGATAGGGTGGATGCTGAGAGAATGTTTCCCCTCGTGGAAGAATCTAGAACTAGGGGACAGAGTTTAAAAATAAAGGGATTCTCATTTAAGATGGAGATGAGGAGGAATTTCTTCTCTCAGAAAGCTGGTCGTTCCTAATGTGTCAGAGTTTGCTTGATAACACTCCGTGCAGTGTGGCGGGAAGGTTTGCTGCTTTTCAAGGAGCTAGAATGTCGATAAATGCAACTTTTTGATGACCCCCATTCAGGCACCAGTTGGACTTGAACAGTTAATCTGCAGTGTCGCTATCGAGAACACGTTTACCAAGCTTGCTTGGGCAGCTGCAATTATTATTATTTTTTTAACAAACAATTTTATTGAGGTATTTTAGGCATGTAGAAAAAGTGACATTGTACAGTACAAAATAAAAGTCACGACACAAATTAAACATAGTGCAAACCACGGCTCTGTTCACGCACGGACCTGCCTCAATATCCCCCTACTCTACACTACCCTAGCGCGCCCCCGCCCCCACCCCCCTGCTGACACTTACTCCTCTGCCAAGAAGTCAATGAATGGCTGCCACCTTCGGGCGAACCCTGGTAGCGAACCTCTCAAGGCGAACTTGACTCTCTCGGCCAAGAAAGCTCACCACAATAGCCATACCTCAGCCCTCGGGGGCTTTGAGTCCCTCCATGCTAACAGTATTCGTCGCCGGGCTACCAGGGAAGCAAAGGCCAGAACGTTGGCCTCCCTCGCTTCCTGGACTCCCGGGTCCTCCGAAACCCCAAAGATTGCTACCTCAGGACTTCTTACCACCCCAGCTTTCAATACCCCGGACATGACATCTGCGAATCCCTGCCAATACCCCCTGAGTTTAGGGCACGACCAGAACATGTGTACATGGTTAGCCGGCCCTCCGGCGCATCTAGCACACTTGTCCTCCAGCCCGAAGAAACTGCTCATTCGGGCCACCGTCATGTGGGCCCGGTGCACGACCTTAAACTGGATCAGGCTGAGCCTGGCACATGTTGTGGTCATGTTTACTCTGCTCAGGGCTTCCGCCCAGATACCGTCCTCCATCTCCTCTCTCTCTCTCTCTCTCTCTCTTCCCCCTTTTCCCCCCCCCCCCTCCCCCCCAAGCTCCTCCTCCCACTTAAGCTTCAGGTCCTCGGTCTGCGTATCCTCAGCTCCCATTAATTCCTTATAAGCAGCTGCAATTATTAATGTAGAATTTCTAACATGGAATATGTCAAACGGGGATTGAATCAGTCCCGTGCACCCTGATCCGATGAACCTCAGTTCACCCGAAGACGACCTGGGTCATTTGACTCCCCGTGCGCAACGCCACAGGGGGTTGACTAATGCGTTTGAAGCTGCGGAACTGGGCCAGAGTTCACAAATGAGGTTTGGTAGTGTTTCCTCTTTGTGTCTAACCAGAAGCACCCCCGTGAATTTCTCCGAACATGATCTTCTTTCGCGCCATTTCCGAGTGGGCGGAGGAGCCTCTAATCTTATTTCCCTGACATACTGGGCTGTGTGCGTCAAATATCTTTGGCGAGTATGTCAAAAGTTCAGAGGGAGATGAGCTTCCTGGCCAGAGAGAGATAAACGTTATCGTGCACACTAACAGAGTATCATCCTGGCACCCACCCAAGTACAGGGTGAACAACAGATCTAAGCTCTGTAGGGTTGAAGGGCCTCGTACAGAAGAGTGCACCCTTAACAGGACAGCGCAGTTTACCTCTCCACAGGTACACCGATTCAAATTCTTACCCATTTTTAGTTCTCACCTTTGACCTGCGCACCTTTCCCAACCAGGGTTAGCGAGGAAAGTGACTGAGAGGAGGTGGCACTTCTCCACTCTTGGAGGATTTGGGAAGCTTTGAAATTCCCCACTTCCTGGCTGCTCGGTCAGTGTGAGAAATGAAATGAAAATCGCTTATTGTCACAAGTAGGCTTCAAATGAAGTTACTGTGAAAAGCCCCTAGTCGCCACATTCCGGCGCCTGTTCGGGGAGGCTGGTACGGGAATTGAACCCACGCTGCTGGCCTGCCTTGGTCTGCTTTCAAAGCCAGCTATTTAGCCCAGTGTGCTAAACCAGCCCCGTGTAGAGGTTAGGTGGATTGGCCACACTAACATTCAAGACTGAGGATTTTGGGCATGGAGTATGTGGGGGGTAGAGCAGGAAGGAAGTAGAGGTACGGAGCGGAATTTTGTGGGGATCCAGTCGGGAATCAGAGTGGATAGGGGCATGAAGGTGCTGGCAGCAGCATATTAACCTACACCCTTTCCGGCGTCGCCCATGCTCACCGAGGTAGGTTTGGGGGCTGGCAGGGCTATCTGCTCCCACGTGGCAGATAGTTCATTAGGCTCATTAAGAACCTTGTTGACCTCGGCTAAAGGATACTGACTGGGATCTTCCGGTAGGCCTCCACTTTTACTATCTGGAAAGGAACAACTTTGGTGCCTGCAGGCAGATACCTAGCAGCAGGCTGGGGGCGGCAGTTCTCTAGGCGGGTCTACAGGCCCAGACCCTGCCTATCTGGCGTCTGGGCCGGGATGCAGCCAAAGACCCATAGAGGGATTCAAAAGCCCCCCCCCCCCCCCACCCCGCGCAAACATACACACACATAATAGTGACCTGGTTGCTTTTTCTGTTTTGCAGTTAGAATTTTAAAGAAGGTTTTTGAGACAACACTTCCACGTCTAGGATGGTGTTGAGCTTCTTGAGTGTCGTTGGAGTTGCACTCAACCAGGCAAGTGGAGAATAGTCCATCACACTCCTGTGGTGTCACTGTGGTTAGCACTGCTGCCTCACAGCACCAGGGACCTGGGTTAAATTCTGGCCTTGGGTGACTGTGTGGAGTTTGCAAGTTCTCCCCGGGTCTGCGCGGGTTTCCTCCGGGTGCTCCGGTTTCCTCCCACAGTCCAAAGATGTGAAGGTTACGTGGATTGGCCACGCTAAGTTATCCCTTAGTCTCCAGGATGCGCGGGTTAAATGGGGTTGCAGGGATAGAGTGGGGGAGCCTGGTTAGGGTGCTCTTTCGGAGGGACAGTACAGACACAATGGGCTGAATGTCCTCCGTCTGCCCTGTGGCAATTCTATGACTTGTGCGTTGTAGGTGGTGGAGAGGCTTTGGGGAATCAGGAGGTAAGTTACTCGCCGCAGGATTCCCAGCCTCTGACCTGCTCTCGTAGCCACAGTATTTATATGACTAGTCCAGTTCAGTTTTTGGTCAATGGTATCCCCCAGGATGTTGACCATGGGGTGTTCAGTGATGGTAATTCCTTTGAATGTCAAGGGGAAATGGTTTGATTCTCTCTTATTGGAGATGGTCATTGCCCGGCCCTTGTGAGGCATGAATGTAACCTGCCACTTGTCAACCCAAGTCTGGATATTGTTCAGGTCTTGCTGCATTTGCACGTGGGCTGCTTCAGTGTCTGAGAAGACGCGAATGGTGCTGAACGTTGCAGAGTCATCAGTGAACATCCCCACATCTGACCTTACACTGGAAGGAAGGTCATTGAGATCCTAGGACACTATCCTGAGGAGCTCCTGCAGTAATGTCCCGGGACCGAGATGACTGACCTCCAACAACCACCACCATCTTCCTTTGTGCCAGATATGACTCCAACCAGTGGAGAGTTTTTTCCCTGATTCCAGTAGAACCTTAGTTAGGCCACACTTGGAGTATAGTGTTCAATTCTGGTCGCCACACTACCAGAAGGATGTGGAGGCTTTAGAGAGGGTGCAGAAGAGATTTACCAGAATGTTGCCTGGTATGGAGGGCATAAGCTATGAGGAGCGATTGAATAAACTCGGTTTGTTCTCACTGGAACGAAGGAGGTTGAGGGGCGACCTGATAGAGGTATACAAAATTATGAGGGGCATAGACAGAGTGGATAGTCAGAGGCTTTTCCCCAGGGTAGAGGGGTCAATTACTAGGGGGCATAGGTTTAAGGTGAGAGGGGCAAGGTTTAGAGTAGATGTACGAGGCAAGTTTTTTACGCAGAGGGTAGTGGGTGCCTGGAACTCACTACCGGAGGAGGTAGTGGAAGCAGGGACGATAGGGACATTTAAGGGGCATCTTGACAAATATATGAATAGGATGGGAATAGAAGGATACGGACCCAGGAAGTGTAGAAGATTGTAGTTTAGTCGGGCAGTATGGTCGGCACGGGCTTGGAGGGCCGAAGGGCCTGTTCCTGTGCTGTACATTTCTTTGTTCTTTGACTCCAGGGCTCCTTGATGCCACACTCGGTCAAATGCTGCCCTGATGTCAAGGGCAGTCACTCTCACCTCACCTCTGGCATTCAGCTCTTTTGTCCATGTTTGAACCAAGGCTGTAATGAGGTCAGGAACTGGGTGGCCCTGGCGGAACCCAAACTGAGCGTCAGTGAGCAGGTTATTCCTGAGACTGTGACCCTGTGTGCCAGGTTCCCCAACCAACCAAAACAATCCGTTCACCCTGTCAAACCCCTTTGGAATTTTGCATGTACTTAAGTTGTTGTTTTTGACCAGCACTAACTCAGTGGTCCAAAGGGCCTTTTCTGTGCTGTAGACCTCTTTGACTCTATGTTTCAATGAGATCACCTCTCATTGTTCTTAACTCCAGAGAATATCGACCCATTCTCATATTTGGACAACCCTTTCATCCCAGGAAGCAATCTAGTGAACCGCGACTATACTGCCTCCAATGCAAGTAATTTTTTCCTTAAATATGGAAACCAAAACTGCACTCAGTACTCCAAGTGTGGTCTGGGACCTTGGTGATAACAGCTGGGGGAATTGAAATTTGATTAATAAATCTGCAATTTTCTCAAGACCCATCCAGTTCACCAATGTCCTTTAAGGAAGGAAATCTGCTGTCCCTGCTTGGCCGAGCCTAGCTGCGAGGGGCATAGACAGAGTGGATAGTCAGAGGCTTTTCCCCAGGGTAGAGGGGTCAATTACTAGGGGGCATAGGTTTAAGGTGCGAGGGACAAGGTTTAGAGGAGATGTACGAGGCAAGTCTTTTACACAGAGGGTAGTGGGTGCCTGGAACACGCTGCCGGAGGAGGTGGTGGAAGCAGGGACGATAGTGACATTTAAGGGGCATCTTGACAAATACATGAATAGAGGGATACAGACCCCGGAAGTGTAGAAGATTTTAGTTTAGACGGGCAGCATGGTTGGCACGGGCTTGGAGGGCCTGTTCCTGTGCTGTACTTTTCTTTGTTCTTTGTGACTCCAGACAGTGATGCGCTTGACTAACTGCCCTCTGAAATAGCTGAGCAAGCCACTCAGTTTGAGGGCAATTAAGGATGTGCAACAAACGGTGCCCTTGCCAGCGATGCCCACAACCCATAAATAAATCCTGTCTCAGTTACAAGCCAAATAGGCACAGGCCAAGGATTGAACTTGGGACCATTTGTTCTCCGGACTCAGCACCGTACTCAATGGTGCACTTGCCCTTTAAGCCATTGGGGTAAGAGAATTGGCTGGGGTAAGAGAATTGGCTGGGCCAAGCAAACACATACTTCTAAACTAGTAGATAAAGGAATAACTGGTGAACAGGACATTCAGAAATGATAAGGGTGAGAAATTTGGGAAAAGGTGAAATGCCAAATATTTCAGGAAAAGCAATGGCGAATAACATTACAGATAGGATTAATTAATTATAATAATAATAATATTATTTCAGGAAAAACAATGGCATATGAATAACACTACAGATGGGATTAATTAATTATCTAAGAGTGAAGGCGCCCTTAGGTAGCAGTGATCATAATACGATTGAATTTTACATTCGGTTTGAGGGAGAGAAGATTGGGTCTAACACTAGTATTTTAAACTTGAATAGGGGCAATTATGAGGACACAAAATTAGAACTAGCCAAAGTGAACTGGAAATAAGGTTAAGGGATAGGCCAATTGAGATGCAGTGGTAGACATTTAAGGGGATATTTCAGAATAGATACATTTCAATGAGAAAGAAAAATTGCAACAGGAGAAACCCACCATCCATAGTTTTTTTTTTAAAAGTTGAGAGTACACATTTTTTTTTCAATTAAGGGGAAAAGTGGCATGGCCAATCCACCTACCCTGCACATACATACTTTTGGCTTGAAGGGGTGAGACCCAGTAGACAGGGGGAGAATGTGCAAATTCTACACGGACAGTGACCCGGGGCTAAATTTGCAGATGATACAAAGATAGGTAGGAAAGTTAGCAGTGGAGAGGACGTACAAAGGCTACAAAGAGATAGAGATAGCTTAAGTGAGGGGGGGGGGGGCAAGGATCTGGCAAAATGAGTGGGAAAATGTGAAACTCTCCAATTTGGCAGGGAGAATAAAAAAGAAGCAATGGTGAGAGATTGCAGAGCACGGAGGTGCAGAGGGATCAGGGTGTCCTAGTGTAAGAATCATAAGTTACAGCAAGTAATTAGGAAAACTAATAGAATACTATCATTTATTGTGAGGGGAATTGAACACAAAAGTAGAGAGGTTATGCTCCAGTTATACAGGGCATTGGTGATACCACCATCGGGAGTGTGTACAATATTGGTCTCCTTATTGAAGATGAGATGCAGGCATTGGAAACAGTTCAGAGAAGGTTCACTAGACTAATACCTCGAATGGGCGCGTTGTCTTCGGAGGAAAGATTGAGTAAGAACTGACTTGATTGAAACCTTTTAAGATCCTGGTGGGGTTCTTGATAGGGTGGATGTGGAGAGGATGTTTCCTCCGTGGAAGAATCTAGAACTACGGGGGCGGGGGGGGGGGGGGGGGGGTCACTGTTTAAAAATAAGGGGTTGTCCATTAAGGGTGGAGATGAGAGAGTGGTGGATCTTTGGAACTCTCTTTCTCAAAAGGGTGGTGGAGGCAAAGGTGGAGCCAGATAGATTCTTGAGCAGTAAGCAAAGAGGTGAAATGTTATCAGGGGGAGGTGAGGTTGAGGTGATGATAAGATCAGCCATGATCTTATTGAATGGCAGAGGAGGATTGAGGGGCAAAGTGGCTTCCTCCTGCTCCTTTTTCGTATGCTCCTCATATGCATCATTATTGATTAGCAGATTCAGGGGATTCAGAAATATTATGGGGCTCGATCCATCATCCACGTTGCGCCCAAAACGCAGAGCAGCGTGGCCAATAAAAGCCAGGAACCCCCGCTCCCAGGATCTACCCGGCTCGCAACTCCTCACGAGATCCAACGCAATCTCGTGACAAGACGTTGCGATGTAAACTCCACCCATTGTGGGCGGGTCACTTTTTGGCTAATCTGCATATTAGAGGGAAACGGTAGTCTCACTCCAGTGTGCAGATTCCCGAGGTACCTGAGGCTTTGCAATTCATCCCCTTCGCCTCGGAGATCTCAGGCGAGTGCCGTTCAGTACGGGTCTGCACAAACGGAGGTGAGACGGAACGGCACGTGTGAGGTCCTTCCAGGGGATCAGAGGCCCCCAGCTGCATGCGCTTTGGACATTGTGGTACCCTGGCACTGCTGGTGCCACAGGGGCACCCTGGCAGTGCCAGTCTGGCATGCTGGCAGTGGTATCTGGGTGCCAGATTGGCACTGCCAAGATGCCAAGCTGGCATCTTTCGTGCACGCGCGATCAGACTGGGGTGCCCTGCATGGGTGTTGGGGAGGTGCCGGAGACCCTCCCATAGTGCGCTTGGACTGGGGGGGGGGTTTGGGGATCGCTTCAGGGGCCTCTGCAATTGGGATGCCATCTCTCGCTACACTGGGGGAGTTCCAACGAGCGGAGCTCCCAGTGTGCAATACAGGCTATCTGCAGCATAGGCCATGCATTCCATGCTGAGGCCCCTCATACAACGCGAGTCCCGTTGTATATCCATGTTTGTCTCGGCACTGCGTGCGCCGGGAAACACGCGGCTAAACATGCTCGCTCGGGGACTTCGTTCCCATTTGGTTGAATCGAGCCGTTGTGGAGTTAAAAACCTCCAGGTTTTGCTGGTCAATTTATACTCCTCCAACTTCTTGCCCTTTCCGCACCTGTCATTTTTAAGGACTTACTGGTTTTGTACATTAAACTCATCTCAGAAAGTTAGGCCTGGTAACTAACATCATAAGTATCCTTTTCATGGGGTGTGATAATTGTTACTGCCAACCAATCTGGCCGAGGAATGGAATAATTTAACCCACTGAGTCACGATCCTGCATGATGCAAATTGTCAATTTTTTCAAAGAGAGTCAACACCATTTTCTTGAACGAAAGAGTCACAAAAAATATATGGGTATAAAATAAATCAAACCATTTTATTTTTAGAAAAGTACCTCCCCAAAATAGGACACAGTTATTTTAAAAAAGTACAAAATATATATATAAATTTTTAACATTGTAAAAAAATGCTTTCTGTAAGAATTAAAATTTTATGTACACCAGTTTGAATGTTTTAGTGGAACATAGGGGACATAAGAACATAGGAACGGGAGTAGGCCATTCAGCCCCTCGAGCCTGTCCCACCATTTAATCAGATCATGGCTAGCGTGTGACCTAACTCCCTTTACTTGCCTTTGGCCCGTATCATAGAACATTACAGCGCAGTACAGGCCCTTCGGCCCTCGATGTTGCGCTGACCTGTGAAACCACACTAAAGCCCATCTACACTATTCCCTTATCGTCCATATCCCTGAACATCTTTGCCTCACAAAACTCTACCATCTCAGATTTAAAATTAACAACTGTTCTAGCGCTGAGGACCCGGGTTCAATCCCGGCTCTGGGTCACTGTCCGTGTGGAGTTCACACGTTCTCTCCGTGTCTGCGTGGGTTTCACCCCCACAACCCAAAGATGTGCAGTTTAGGTGGATTGGCCACGCTAAATTGCCCCTTAATTGGATAAAAAAAAGAATTGGGCACTTTAAATTTATGTTTTAAAAATTAATACAGATGACAGTGAAATCTATTCCCAATTTTGATACTTTAAACTCCCCCCATGAACACAGTAGCAGCAACTTAATGTGACTGCAAAGGACCTCGTCGCAGTGAGGCAGCAGTGCTAACCACCCGTTACCATCTGTATTAATATTTAAAACCCTAGTGTAATGGGAGCCCAACAAGAAAAGAATGACACATTGGACAAAGTCACGGTCTACCCCACAAAGGCCCCTCAAAGTTCTTTGTAACTAGCTTGTGTGGGTGTGTTGTGATTGAAGAATGCACCGTTCATTCTCCCTTCTCTATCCACCAGCGCAGACTCTGGTGCTGATCCGGTTTAGTCATCAATGTGACAGCAGGTTTAAAACTGATAAGCTGTGTGGTTTACCCACAAATTCGATGTTTCTAAGGCCACTCAAAGGGCATTCCTTCCCTTGCTAACCTTTAGTCCTTCCTTCCTATCCTGAAGGCATGGCTCTTGGCAAACCTTCAGTCCCTCATCCAATTGGTCCTCATTCATATTTTGGGGGGCCGTCGTGCCTGGCCACATGAAGCCAGCGCCTGTCGCAGTGGAGCGTGAGCACCCAAGCACAATCCGCTCAAGTCCAGAGAGCTGAACCAATCTACCCCCTCCCTAGCCCGGGATCACCGAAAGGGAGAGTTGCATTTATGTGGCACATTTCGCATCTTCAGTATGTCCCCAAAGTGTTCTGACAGCCGGTTAAATACTTTTTGAAGTGTTGCCACTTTTGTTCAATTCAGTCCAATTGGGCACAATAACATCCCACAAGCAGCAATAGAACAATGACCAGATAATCTCCCTTTGTGATATTAATTGTCATCCTCAAAATAGAGCACAGGACCTTTGACGTCCACGTGAGAGAGTAGAAAGGGACTCGGTTGAAGGTCTTAGTATCCTAGAAATCCCTCCAGTGCAGAGGAAGGCCATTCGGCCCATCGAGTCCGCACCAACCCTCGGAAAGAGCACTCCACCCAAGCCCATTTCCTCGCCCTATCCCAATAACCCCCTTAACCTAAGCTGTACATCTTTGGACTCCAAGGGGCAATTCAGCACGGCCAATCCATCTAACCCGCACATCTTTGGATTGTGGGAGGAAACCAGAGCACCCGGAGGAAACCCACGCAGACGCGGGGAGAACGTGTGAGCTTCACACAGTCACCCGAGTGGGAATTGAGCCCGGGTCCCTGGTGCTGTGAGGCAGCGGTGCTAACCACTGTGCCCACGTGCCGCCCAAAAGGTACCAGTTGGTTAGTTCGGCACTGGGATGTCAGCCTAGATTTTGTGCTCAAGTCGTTGGACTGGGACTTGAACCTGTGACTCGAAGCAAGGGCGCCACTGCAGGCACAATGGAGAGACCCTGAGGCTAATTATACCGTCCTTACCATCACTTCAACTGAAACCAGCTGATGTTCTACAGTCTGCATTGAAACTTGGGGGGCCTTCATGATCAGTGCGGCCTAAGGCACTTGGTGAACCCCAGTGAATCATTAGGGGCTTTGACTGATTAATAGGAAGATCTTTGTCATCGCTGCTTATTCTATTTATATGTTCTCTTTAAGTTCACCTCACTGTGGCATCATGGGTCGCAGTGCTTGCATATCTCGATGGTAAATGTCCAAACATTGTGTTGCCCCTTGAGACGAATTTCAATTTCCTAGCCTTAGTCTTAATCTTAGTCATAGCCAGTCTCAACCAGCTAGCTTTCGTCTTCACACACCACAAAAAAAAAAACAGGTAGGAATTTACATCTTAATGTCTCGGCTCAGGCAAACTCATGCGGTGTAATTTGGAGAGAGAGCAATTGTTGTGCTAGAGATAAGTGGCTAATGTTTGGCTCAGTGTTCTGTCGCTTCTTCTGTCGTTCCCCGTCTGCCGAGCTCATCACCTCTCTCCTCCTCCTCCCCATGGGCACACGGGGCCTCGCCTCGGACCTCTTCAAGTTCCTCGAGGGATAAGACCGATGTTCTCACTTGGGAAGAACTGGTCCTTCGCAATCAGTCTCCCCCCCCCCCCCCGGTCTCCCAAATCGCTGCCTCGGCGTCAAATCGTCTGGAGTCGAGTAACTGTTTTGTTGGGCGTGGGGTCCTGATCCAGATCCTGTTGCTGGCTGATCCTCAGATTGGTGTGCGGCACATTAAGGTATTGACACTGCACGTCGATGGGTTTGCTCCAATGAAGCAGGCGATGGAATAAATTACGCTAAGTCTCTGCCAATACGGATTTAGCTGCAGTTCAGCTCTCTCTCACTCACGAAAGGTTTGAACGTAAGTGATTTGTCAATGATTCTGAATTGGAGGCCTGTAGGCACTCTGGAAGATCTTCCCTCCTGCAAAGGTTTGTGTAAATGCCTGTGTCGGCTGTGTTCCTGCGCGACTGAAAGTCCATAATACTGAAATCGGCAGAAACACCAGAATCTGACATGTGAAGGTAAGGGTGATTCCTGTTTCGCTCCAGCTTAAACCCCCGTGGACTCAAGTAAAGCAACTGCCCGCCGGGGCCGTACTTGGCGTAGTCAAAGTGGGCCGGTGTCACTGGGCTTCCTTGCTCTATCCCGCTAGACAGCGATGACTGCCGCGACACTGATGACTGACGTGACATCGAGGCATCCCGAAAGGAATCCTCCTCTCCGGCGGGAGACCGGTCCCATCGAGAGCTCGTTCTGGGGCTCTCAAACAACAGTTGGAGGGGCATCTCCTCGTCCGAGACATCATTGCTGCCCGGGGTAAGACGGTGGGCGTCGAACAGAGAAGTGCCGCCCGGCAGGAAATTCTGATTCAAGACAACATAGACTTCTCGGTTGTTTGGCGCTACTTGCGCTCCAGCGGGTTGCTTGCCTTCGTCCATCAGGGGCCCCCCCTGCAGCTTAAACGGGTCAGATCGCGAGACCAGGAAGCTTTGCTCGTCCAGGAAGATTTCCTGATGTTTCACCTTGGCCAGGTCTGGTGGAAACGTCTTTATCTCGGACATGATCTCCAGGGCGGTGGCTGGCTCTTCGCTGCTGAAGAACTGCAGGTTCCACAAAATGTGCGCACTGCTTCGGCCCAGCCATTCCTGCAAAGTACAAAGTAAGATTGTTACCCTTACCACCGGAGACTGGCAGACTTGTTCTGGTGAGGACAGAAGGTACTCCAGAAGAAGGCACCTGGTTCCCTCTTCCAACAGGTATTCAAGTTACAGAGGGACCTTGGGGTGCCTGCCCATAGATCCCTGAAAGCAGCAGTACAGGTGGATAAAGTGGTTCAGGAGACATATGGGATACGTGCCTTTATTAGCCAAGGTATAGAATATAAGAGCAGGGAGGTTATGATGGAGCTGTATAAAACCCTGGGTAGGCCACAGCTACAGTTCTGGTCGCCACACCATAGGAAGGAGGTGGTTGCACTGGAGAGGGTGCAGAGGGGATTCACCGGGCTGTTGCCTGGGCTGGAGCGTTTCAGCTATGAGGAGAGGCTGGATAGGCTTCATCGTGGAGCAGAGAAGGCTGAGGGGGGGACCTGATTGAGGATTTTAAAAATTATATATATTTTTTTAAATTTAGAGTATCCAATTCATTTTTCCCAATTAAGGGGCAATTTAACGTGGCCAATCCACCTACCCTGCACATCTTTTGGGTTGTGGGCGTGAAACCCACGCAGACACGGGGAGAATGTGCAAACTCCACACGGACAGTGACCCAGAGCCGGGATCAAACCTGGGACCTCGGTGCCGTGAGGCAGCAGTGCTAACCCCTGTGCCGCCCTACGGTTTTTAAAAATTATATGGGGCATAGATAGGAAGAAACCTTTTCTCTTAGTAATAATAATCTAATAATCTTCATTGTCACAAGTAGGTTTACATTTACACTGCAGTGAAGTTACTGTGAAAATCCCCTAGTCGCCACAATCCGGCGCCTGTTCGGAGGGAGAATTCAGAATGTCCAATTTACCTAACAAGCACGTCTTTCGGAACTTGTGGGAGGAAATCGGAGCACCCGGAGGAAACCCTGTGCTAACCACTGTGACGCCCTAGTCGAGGGGTCAATAACCAAGGGGCATACATTTATAGAGGAGAGGAGGAAAAACATTTTCACCCAGAGGGGGGTGGGAATCTGGAACTCGCTGCCTGAAAGGGTGATAGAGGCGGGAACCGTCACAACATTTAAGAAGCATTTAGATGAGCGTTCGAAACACCAGAGCATACATGGCTACCCACCGAGTGCTGGAAAATTGAATTAGAATAGATAGGTGCTTGATGGCTGTCACAGACACGATGGGCCGAAGAGCCTCTTTCTGTGCTGTATGATTCTACTCCAAGATTCCTCTTCGCACTTCTTTACCCAGGACATCATCTCACATGTGGGCCTCTCCTGGTATGAAAGGACCTGCATTTATCTAACACCTTTTACATCCGCAGGATGCCCCCAAGAGCTTTCTGGCTAATTTGAAGTGTCGGCCCTGTTGTGACGTAGGAAATGCAGCAATCAATTTGTGTGCAGCAAGTTCCCACCAACAGCAATGTGATAATGAGCAGGCAATCTGTTTTTGTGATATTGGTTGAGGGGCAAATATTGGCCAGGACACTGGGGAGACGGTTCCTTGCTCTCCTACAATTCCAATAATTAAGGCTCAAATTAGGGGCATATTCATGGGCTCGTCAGCTGTTTGCTTGGGCCAGTGCAGTCCCTCCCCTGAGCCTTCCCCCACCTCCCCCAACTTCACCCCCCCCCTCGCCACCCACCTCACCTACCCGATCACCCCTCGTCCCCTACATCGCACCCCCACCACACCGCCACTCAATAGAATGGGGTTCTCCCTGCAGCGGTTGAGTAGGCCGGTGAGGGGTGGGGGGGGGGGGATTGTTATGCCACCAAAGGAAGTGTTGCTGGCAGCAAAGGTTAGATCCGCGGCACAAAGGCTGCCGCCAGAAGGGTTTCCCATCTGATAGGATAGGAGGGGCTTCCTGCTTGGCCCCTATTTAAAAAAGAAAAAGAACATGTAATTAATGCCTTTCACCCCCACTGAGGACGCCGCTGATGTGTTAAGTGAGTTGGTTCAACGTTGACTGGAACTGGATGCAGTGAAACTAGAAACAGGCTTCTGACACAGGAGATGGTCCAACACTGTTTTATTGAACTTCCTGATCGCTGTACATAGTCTGCTGTGAGTTGACACTCTATCAATCTAACTGATAAACCTCCTACTGGCTTGACCAGACTAGCTCTCTACCTCATGGAGATGGTGCTCACTGGCTTGTGCACTCTTACTATCTCAGTAGTGTGTCCTGTGAGAGAGAGAGAGTCTTAATGCCCTGTGGGCTTTATAGTGGTGGTGCGTGTCTGGTGATTGGTTGTTCTGTGTCGTGTGTGTTCATTGGTTATCCTGTGTGTCAATCACTGCCTGTCTGCATCTCATTATATACATGAGTGGATATTATGACAGCTGCCATTTAGAGGCTCCCTCGAGTTCTTGGACCTGCCCTCTGCCTTTCTCACTGGAGTTGCCGAGACTCTGGTGATGCCGGCCCTCTGACTGGGCGGGCAGCATCGGGTGCCTGCCCACCTGCCTGATGTTCGGAGCATCGTGACAAACTACACCTTCCCTCCCCTTCCCAGGATTCCGAAAGGTTCTGCTCGGGGTGGTACCAGAGACGCCAAACTAAATCAGGAGTATTGAATGTGGTCACTGAACCAAATTCTAACATGACTCTTCACAAGAAAGGTTCTCAAATATTTAAGGGTTGGAACAGAAAGTTAGTAAGAGACTACAATGTGCTTTATAAAGCTGTGTTTTACCTGGAAGTTCCCTCTATACACGGTGAACAATCCATCGAACATGTTCTCAGGAGAGGGTACCAGAGGCCAAATCTTTTCCTTTATCACCCTGTAAATGAATAAAAGATCCAGTTGGCGTTGAAGCGAGGCAGGCACGTTACTACCAAAGGGTTTTACTGTGTTCTTTGTGATCATCAAATGAAGTGCTTCAATGTGCGTAATCCATAGAACACACAGAATTTACAGTGCAGAAGGAGGCCATTCGGCCCATCGAGTCTGCACCGGCTCTTGGAAAGAGCACCCTACCCAAGGTCAACACCTCCACCCTATCCCCATAACCCAGTAACCCCACCCAGCACTAAGGGCAATTTTGGACACTGAGGGCGGTATAGCATGGCCAATCCACCTAACCTGCACATCTTTGGACTGTGGGAGGAAACCGGAGCACCCGGGAGGGAACCCGCGCACACACGGGGAGAACGTGCAGACTCCGCACAGACAGTGACCCAGTGGGGAATCGAACCTAGGACCCTGGAGCTGTGAAGCAATTGTGCTAACCACCATGCTACCGTGCTGCCCCAAATGGAATCCCTACAGTGCAGAAGGAGGCCATTCGGCCCATTGAATCCCCACCATCCCTCCAAAAGAGCACCCTACCTGGGCCCAATCCCCCTCCCTATCCCGATAACCCTACCTAACCTGCACATCTTTGCACACTATGGAGCAATTTATCATGGTCAATCCACCTAACCTGCACATCTTTGGGGCTGTGGGAGGAAACCCACGTAGACACAGGGAGAAGGTGCAAACTCCACGCAGACAGTGACTAGAGGCTGGAATTAAACCGGGTCCCTGGCGCTGTGAGACAGTGCTAATCACTGTGGCAGCTCGCATCTTTGGGCACAATCCCACTTGGACATCAGAGAATGGATCTATGGGCAGACAGATGATGCACCACGTTGGCCTGCATTATCATAGAATTTACAGTGCAGAAGGAGGTCATTCAGCCCATCGAGTCTGCACTGGCCCTTGGAAAGCACACCCTACTTAAGCCCCACGCCTCCACCCTATCCCTTTCATCCCGGCAACACAGTAACCCCACCTAACCATTTTGGACACTAAGGGGAATTTAGCATGGCCAATCCACCTAACCTGCACATCTTTGGACTGTGGGAGAAAACCGGAGCACCCGGAGGAAACCCACGCAGACACACGGGGAGAACTTGCAGACTCTGCACACAGTGTCCCAGCAGGGAATCGAACCTGGGACCCTGGAGCTGTGAAGCGACTGTGCTAACCACTGTGCTACCGTGCTGCTTCATTTGAGGCAGGTTCCAGAGACAAAGGGATAGAGCACCCAGCTCCCATCTCCATGCTCTAATCTTTCTACAGCAAGGAGGGATCTACAGCCTGCCGTTGTAGGTAGGGGAGAGAGAGAGTGAGAGAGAGAAGGGGCGCCTCCATCTTGAGGACCTCCTCTCAGTGACTACCACAAATTAGCATTAAGACATGCCGCAGCTGTTGGGCCACTATTGTGGAGGGGAAACCCCTTCGCAGGACATCCCGTGGTCACAGCAGAAGCCAGCTAGACAGGGTGGATGGTGGGTGGGTGGTAATCAAAGACATCCTGGCCTGCTGGCTGCCCAGCCTGCCCGGCAGTAGGCCACCTGAAGGCAGTTGGTCTACTCCTGACGTTATGTGGACCTACAGGCTAAGTGGAAAATCCCCTAACACTTGCCCTTATTTGGCCTTTAACTCACCCCCAGTTGGCTACTTACCACCGGCGGGCAAAATGATGCACCCGCCTCCACCCCACGTCGGGGCAAAAATATCAGTCCCAATTTTCAAGGTTACAGTTAACATTCAGTCAACTTCATTTTATTCCATTGAATGCACCTTAAATATTCCTTCCCGTGGTGTAACCGTGGACGAGGCACAAGCCATGGTACAAGACAGGACCCAATGGAGAAACGTTATCGTGTCGCACCCAGGACTAGGAGGATATCTAACTAGAGTAACCAACCCAGGAATTTGTATTCCAGAGTAATTGGCGGGCGATTAAGTTAAAGCTACACACGCCCCAAATATAGGTATTAATTACGATTTAAAATATTATTTGACTTCTTGTGCCCTTTAAGGGTGGGGGGGGGAACGCTATAAGCTGGGGTTGGGGGGCACTCGTGGTGATTGGAATTTTTAGCCACTGTCGTGAACTTCATGATTCTGCCATTTCTTCACAAAAAATTATTAGCTGCTCCCTAAATTATTATTGGAGCAAGTACATGCTGTATATTAACTTTGATGACCCTGAGAGATTAGTACAATCAGTTAAATACTTCTGCAGTGTAGAACATAGAACAGTACAGCACAGTACAGGCCAGGCCCTTCGGCCCACAATGTTGTGCCGACCATTTATCCTAATCTAAGATCAACCTAACCTACACCCCTTCAATTTACTGCTGTCCATGTGCCTGTCTAAGAGTCGCTTAAATGTCCCGAATGACTCTGACTCCACCACCTCTGCTGGCAGTGCATTCCACACACCCACCACTCTCTGTGTAAAGAACCGACCTCTGACACCTCCCCTATACCTTCCTCCAATCACCTTAAAATTATTTCCCCTCGTGACAGCCATTTTTTGTATTCTTGGAGGTGTAAATGCTGCAGCCGATGTGCGCACAGCACGATCCCACAAACAGCATTGTGATCATGAACAGATAACGTGGTTTAGTGACGTTGACCGTGAGACGATTATTGACCAGGGCCGTCCCCCTTCTTTAAAATAGCATCATGGCACCTTTCACATCCATCGCGAGCAGACGGAGGGCTGAAGACGACCCCCCCCCCCTCCCCCTGGCATCCCACCGTGGTGGGCTCCCCGGCGACGGGACACGCGAGCCACGCAAAATGCCGCAGACATCGGCAGGGCTGGAAGACTCCGGCGGCAGAAAATCCCGCCCACTTCATCTGAAAGGCAGCCCCTCCGACAGTGCAATACCTCGCTGGAAACTGTGCCTCCCCAGGTTTATGTTCGAGCCACTGGATTGGTTCTTGAACCTACAACCTGCTGAATCTAACAGAGCCGCTTGCCCTTTGTCGCCGAGCAGTGAATTCTTAATTCTTCTCTTTCACTTGGACCAGAGTCGCGGCATTCAACAATGGAAAAGTTACTTTAATTCTGCCGACAGAAAGGTGGCATACCTGCGGCGGGTCATGAGCATGGTCAGGAACAGCAACATCGCGATCATAATGAGGGCCAAAGACAAGCTTAGAATCAGCGGATCCAGGTCTGGGGAACAGAAAAGTACACACAGTCAGGAAGATTTTGCAGGGGTCACTCTCCAACACATCATCCGAGAATTTTCTTTAACGCGACCCCCCCCCCCCCCACCCCGCTTACCCCCCACTTCAGGGAGAACCACTCACGGAATGTGTTTTTCAACTCTCCCCCGCGCCTATCCCTCCTCCACTCTCTCGCTCTCTTCTTCACAATCTCTCTCTGCCCCACTCTCTCTCTCTCTGCTCCAAAGTTGCATGAGTAATTTGAGTGGAACATCTTTTTGTTCCCAGTTCTGCGGTGATTTATTTCAGAACATGAAGACTTACCCGGTTAACAGAATCCAGTTAGTACGTTTGGCCACCAAGGCATAAAGCCCTGATATCAGAGCAGTGAAGAGCCTCTAAAAGGGCATTGTTTAATGAAGTACTTAGAGCACTTATAAAGAGAGACTGCTGGGACAGTGGGCCGGAAGCAGACGCTGGATTCTGTCAATAAACCCAACATCAAGGGAAGTGCCAGCGTCTAGTTTCATACTTCACCAACTGCCTAGGAATTAGCATCAGCGACAGACTGGAATGCAGTTGGCAAAATGGGTACATCATTAAGAAATAGGGTCTGGAAAAGGTATATTTGGCAGAATAATTCAAGCTAAACTGAGACATTGGGACCAAGGAACACAGATGTAATCCCCCAATACCAACTCTTCTTCACATGTATGGATCAATACTGGCAGTAATACCTGAATGGTCTGTTACAGTCCTATAAAGCTCTGCATAATTCCATTTGTCACAAGAGAACGTGGGCTTGGTTTCTGGGGCAGGACTGGGGGCAGTAGAACCCAGAATAATTTTAGAAATGGGTGTACCACATTCTTGGGGCAGGGGGGCAACCTCTTGTCTTTATACTGGGTGGAGGAACTAGAATTGGCTGAAGCACATCCATCTCCGAAATTCCCAATAGTTGTCATCAGGTGGGCGATATGTGGCGCAGTGGATAGCCCTGGGACTGCGGCGCTGAGGACGCAGGTTCGAATGCCGGCCCTGGGTCACTGTCCGTGTGGAGTTTGCACATTCTCCCCACGTCTGCGTGGGTTTCACCCCCACAACCCAAAAGATGTGCAGGTTAGGTGGATTGGCCACGCTAAATTGCCTCTTAATTGAAAAAAAATAAAATAAAAATTGGCTATTCTAAATTTAAAAAAAATAAAATATTTGTCATCAGCTTCCAATGTGACTCTTCCCAATGGAACCTTATTTTGCGTCACCATGGTAGGTAATATACTTGGGTTAGAGAAATCCCCCTCCCCAAAGATCTCGTTCCGCAAAAGGTGAAGAATGCCTGGTCAGAAAATGCAGAGGAATTCACATACCTGAGCCCGTCATGGCGGACACAGGCTTGGACCATATGGTCCAGTAGCCATCGATAGAGACTCCATCAGGTTTTGCCCGGACACTGACAAGGTACTCCGTTTGCAATTTGAGCTTCGCAAAGATGCATTCCGTCTTTTTGATGGTCTCCACCTACACAGAAGATAGATGATAATATTGATACACGTTGCATGGTGGCCATGTTCAGGAAAGTCATTAGTGCAGCAATGTTGCGGGGCTCAGATATTGGCATAGCGACAAAACATCCGATGGTTACACAGCGCCACAGGACTATTCCCAGCTAGAATGGAGATGACTGGATAATTCTCACCCCCGGCCCTGGAGGCTGCACTGCTGTAAGTGGCCGCGATCATTTTTGTAAAAAAAAAAACCTCTGTTACAACTCCCCATGCGAATCACGAGCAGTCACTGATCTCCCAATGGGGCTCATTGAATATGGGGCTCGTTAAACCAATGGACAGAAGCAGGCCCAAGTCAGGGCCTGGTTAGACCTATCCTGGGAGTGAGATACTAGGAAAAACCTAACTTGTATATATGTAAATAAATTCACCTACATTTTTGAGAGTTCCCTTATGAATTTAGTACCCACCTAATTTGCGCTGACTTCCACTCATTGCAGTTCGATGGAGAAGTCGCCCGAATCTTGTGCAGTGTCGGTCATGTCCTGATCGTGGCAGACTCTTTTTTCAATTAACCCCGTAAGTTTTCTTTTAAAACGCCCATTTACGGGATGTAGGTATTGCTGGCCAGGCCAGCATTTATTGCCCATTCCTAGTCATCCTTCAGAAGGTAGACCTTAAGTA
Organism: Scyliorhinus torazame; assembly: GCF_047496885.1. Classification (NCBI taxonomy): domain Eukaryota; kingdom Metazoa; phylum Chordata; class Chondrichthyes; order Carcharhiniformes; family Scyliorhinidae; genus Scyliorhinus; species Scyliorhinus torazame. The sequence goes on from NC_092733.1 coordinate 18,861,120, forward strand.
GACCCTCATGTTGAGAAGGTTACCTATGCTTGCTACAAAATAGGCCGTTTGCACAGGTCCAACCAAAGGTCTCTCCCCACCTACAACCCACCAGCTAGCACAGTGGTCGGTGTCGATAGATATTCTCAACAGGAATTGGTCCTGGCCTCATCTGGTGTCTGCACATTAGCGTTTTAAGTCATGCGATGAGGAACAGGAACAAGCTTTGACTCTTCAGTCACAATTTCAGTTTACAATTACACACAGGTTTTAAGATTAATAGACCTGACACAGTACATTTCAAGCTACAATGGTCTCATTACCACACAACCTCCTTTTTAAAAAAAAACACATAGATTATCTGTGGTCAAACAGACACTCACCCCTGAACCCAAGTTAGTGTCTGTGAATTTCTCCTGCGAATCCCTACCCCCCCCCCCCCCCCACAAATGATTGTCACGTAAGAGTTTCAAAACTTTACTTCCAAAAACACTCATTAAAATCACTCCTAATCATGCTTTCCATTCGTGGTTTGCATTCCAAAATCCAGTCCACATTTTCCAGTGTTTTCGCTCCACTTTTACTAACGAACCCTCTCCAGGGTTTTACACCAACCCTTCAGGATTTCTTGGTCTCGACTGACTTCCACTGTTCACACAAACTCTGGTATCCAGCCAATACTGTCTTCCCAATTACTTAAAAAATTGTTTTGCAGACTGTAGCAAGACATTCCAAACTTTAGAATTACTTTAGAAACCTTTAGGATTACTTTAGAAACCATTAGAAACTTACCTTCTCACTAGCCAATTCCTTCTCAACTTTGTTTGTGCTGCCCATTAAGAGTACCCCGTTCCATTTCCAGGTTTCTAGAACCAACCGCCCTTCAGTTCCTCTGGGGCTTTCTTTCTTGCACTTTACTGCTTTGAGCAGAGCTAGGCAAGCTGCCTTCTTGCAGCTGTCTCCAACTGCTGTTAGTTAGCAGAGCTGTTGGAGATGTTCCCTGTCCGACAATCTATCTCCATTAACCGTCCTGACTTTGAGTTAAAACTAAAGAAGAAAAGAATGTTTTTTTTCCCTTAAAAGGGCCTTTCGTTGCCAAACAACTATATTTACTCTTCACACCGTAGCTCCCGCTATCACAGTTGGCAATTAACCAACCCCCAAACTTCGCTCCATTACCAGTCGTCTTAAATCAGTGTTGTCTGGTTCTCGATCCTTCCGCCAATGTGGACAAGTTTCTCCCCATCTATGCTGTCCAGATCCCTCATGGTTTTGAACATCTCAATCAAATCTGTTCTCAACCTCCTGTTCTCCGAGGGGGACAGCCCCAGCTTCCCCGATCTATCCACGTGACTGAAATCCTTCATCCCTGGAACCAGCCTTGTAAATACTTTCTGCACCCTCTCTCTCATGCCTTCACATCCTCCCTAAAGTGTGGTGCCCAGAACTAGAAACAACACTCCAGTTGAGGCTGAACTAGTGTTTTACACAAGCTTCTCAGTGAGATGAACTGGGACTCATGAGGCAGCCCCGTCCACTTGCAATAATGCACGTTCACAAACTTCATTAGCACGAAAGGTATTTATGAGTAAGAGAAACTGTATGGAGTCCAGCAGTCCCCCGGCTGCCCTACAGCAGCCCACCGGCTGCCCAGACCCCTACATGCCTTCCAGTTGTTTTCTGTCTAAGAGGGGACGCCACCCCCCCCCTGAGGTGATTGCCACGCTCGGTCCCAATTGATCCCTCAAGACAGGCGACCCTCCTCTGCTGTGTTGCCCTTAAAAGGGCGATCAGCACAATCACCAGACTACTCGAGCACCGAGACGTGGATTCTGTTACCTTTTGTACACTGGAACCAACTGAAGAGATGCTGACTTCGTACATTATACTGTTTTCCAGGTGTTTTAGTTGAGGCGCTGACCACTGGACATGGAGCTGGTTGGGTTTCTCAGTCCGCTGTACTGTGACGTTGGACGGCGGATCTAAAATAACTGAGGAAAGAAAAGGAAGGTCAGAGGTGAGTTTTTTTTTTTTTTTGCCCCACGCTACGAACGTAGGAATGGGAGGAGACCATTCAGCCCTGGAAGCCTGTTCCGCCCACCAGACGATGAAACCATTGCTGGTCACGGTGGTCAAAGGAGGGTCAGGCAGATCTGACACATCCCAAAGCTCCTGTTTGAAGAAGCACAGATAATTCCCAAGACTCCGCAAGGGCGGCAGGGTGGCAGAGTGGTTAGCACTGCTGCCTCACGGCGCCAGGGACCTCGGGTCTCTGTCGGGGTGGAGTTTGCACTTTCTCCCAGTGTCTGCGTGGGTTTCCCCCGGGTGCTCCGGTTTCTTCCCACAGGCCAAAGATGTGCGGGTTGGGTGGATTGGCCATAATCAATATGCGGGTTTACAGGGAAAGGCCAGGGGGGAGTGGGCCTAGGTAGGCTACTCTTTCAGATGGTTGGCACAGACTCGATGGGCCGACTAGCCTCCTGCACTGTCGAGATTCTATGACTTTCTGTCCTCAATCAATCATAGAATCCCTGCAGTGCTGAAGGAGGCCATTCGGCCCATCGAGTCTGCACCGATCCTCTGACGGTGCTGAACCCACTCCCCCGCCCTATCCCCGTAACTCCACCCAACCATTGGACACTAAGAGACAATATTTACTATGGCCAATTCACCTAACCTGCACATCATTGGACTGTGGGAGGAAACCGGAGCACCCGGAGGAAACCCACGCAGACACGGGGAGAACGTGCAGACTCCACACAGACAATCACCCAAGTGGTGTCAACATTGAATAGCAGGGGCAGCACGGTGGCGCAGTGGATTAGCCCTGCTGCCTCACGGTGCCGAGGTCCCAGGTTCGGTCCCTGCTCTGGGTCACTGTCCGTGTGGAGTTTGCACATTCTCCCCGTGTTCGCGTGGGTTTCGCCCCCACAACCCAAAGATGTGCAGTGTAGGTGGATCAGCCACGCTAAATTGCCCCTTAATTGGAAAAACTGAATTGGGTACTCTAAATTTATCAAAAATAGATTTAAAAAAAAACATTGAATAGATTAGCAGGACATGCATTGCGCTACTATTTGTGGGACACAGAAAATTCAGAATAACCCCTATTTGTGGCCAAGCAAAGGTCACTGTACTTCAAAAATTAATTCATTAAACTTTTATCTGCACAGCTTAATGTTAAAGAGGGTGGATAGCTACAAGTTTGATTTATAATACAGCGGCTTCTCTCTTACTCAACCACATAGAAGCCTGTGACCTTCAAAGCAAATCGAGGTCTCTGTTAAGAAGGGAAGACTTGCTCTTCTTCATGTATCTTTCACAACCTCACAATGTTCCACTGTGCCCTACAGCCAATGACGCATATGTGAGGCACACAGCCTTGTAATGGAGGAAACGCAGCGAGCGCCCATAAAATGCAACGTGACAACGACCAGAGCAGCTGTGATCCTGTGAGAGGGATTTGGCAGGGTCATCAGAAAAAATTCTCCTGATGCTCTTCGATCTGTTCCATGGAATCTCGTATACTATATCCTTTTTAAAAAAAATTTAGAGTACCCAATTCATTTTTTCCAATTAAGGGGCAATTTGCACCTACCCTGTACATCTTTGGGTTGTGGGGGCGAAACCCACGCAAACACGGGGAGAATGTGCAAACTCCACACGGCCAGTGACCCAGAGCCGGGATCGAAGCTGGGACCTCGGCGCCGTGAGGTAGCAGTGCTAACCACTGTGCTGCACGGAATCTCTTATACCCACGTGGTTTTAGCATTTCACCTGAAAGACAGAACTTCCGGCAGCGCAGCACTCCCTCGGCACTGCACTGGGGTGTAAGTCTAGATTATGTGTCTCGAGGGGGACAATCAGGGATGAGAGTGCTACCCACTGAACCTTAACGAATTCATCAAAGGTATACTCACCGACATAGTTGATGTAGATGTCCTGTCTGCTCATTATTACACTTGAATTTAGCGACACCTCGATCTCCAGTGGAGCAAATAAAGAAACATCCCTCGTTGGGAATGTACAGATGTATCGGCTCATGTTGCTGCCAATCCTTTCTATGGATAGGGGACATTCCTTCTTCTCCCCATCGTCCCTGTAGGATCATGAAATATTGCAGAAAGAGCTAGGTTGAGTGGATAGAGGTGCATAGCCAGTGGGAATAGATTAAGGGGAAGGACGTAAGAGGTCTAGAGGGGCTTTGAAGGGCAATGTTTTCACCCATGACGGGGATCTTGAATTCACCGCCTGAATGTTTGGTAGAGGCAGAAGCCCCCATGATGTTTAAAACAACGACATAGATTTGTACTTGCAGACCCATTGGACCAAGAGCCTGAAAGTTCCTTACCGGTCAGTATGGGCATTATGGGCTGATTGGCCTCTTGCCATGCTGCAAATTTCCATGATTCGATGATAAGAGCAGCTTAAAATTGAAGGCAGGGTCTTTGGTGGGTGGGTGCGTCACCTGGTCGATTTTCACACGCCTACTCGTCAAGGTTTATAATGAGAGGTAAGGTTACAGTCAACCCTAATGCCTTGTGCTAATTCGGTATTTGTGTCAGGTCACACAACAACTTGCATTTATGTAGCGACTTCGATGTTGTAAAACGCAAGTTCATAAGATTAGGGGAGCAGAATTAGGCCATTCGGCCCATTGGGTCTGCAGCGCCATTCGATCATGGCCGATCTCATCCTGGCCTTAACTCCACCGTCCTGCCCGTTCTCCGTAACCCTTCAACCCGTTATCGATTAAAACATATGTCTAACTCCTCCTTAAACTTACTCACTGCCCCAGCATCCACCGCACCCTGGGGGCAGTGAATACCACAGATTCACCACCCTTTGGGAGAAGTAGTTTCTCCTGAACTCCGTTTTAAATCTGCTACCTCGTATCCTGAGACTATGACCTCTCGTTTTAGAATGCCCCGCAAGAGAAAGTATCCGCTCCACGTCTACTTTCTCCATACCGTTCATCTTCTTGTGATACCTCAATTTGATCTCCCCTTATTCTTCTAAACTCTAGAGAGTATAGGCCTTCCCAAGATGCTTCACAGGAGGGCAACTTGCCAACACAAGTTGCCCCCCCCCCCCCCCCCCCCCGCCCAAGCCACATCAGGAGAAGCTAGGACAATTGGACGTTTCCGGTCAAAGAGGTAGGTTGTAACTTTAATAAGGACCTGGGGACACCACACCAAGTAAAATAAGATAAAGTTTATTCACACAAACGATATGTGCACCAGGTTTCAACTGAGGCCGTGGCCTTACTGGCCGACCTTATATACACTGGGTAATTGAGCACGTACTCCGCAAGGAGCATGGGGAAGACAAGCATTCCCATCCCATAGGTCCCGTGCGGGATTTTACAGTAACAAGCACGGGGCATTGTGGATAGCACAATTGCTTCACAGCTCCAAGGTCCCAGGTTCGATTCCCGGCTTGGGTCACTGCCTGTGCGGAGTCTGCACATCCTCCCCGTGTGTGCGCGGGTTTCCTCCGGGAGCTCCGGTTTCCTCCCACAGTCCAAAGATGTGCAGGTTAGGTGGATTGGCCGCGCTAAATTGCCCTTCGTGTCCAAAATTGCCCTTAGTGTTGGGTGGGGTTACTGGGTTATGGGGATAGGGTGGAGGTGTGGACCTTGGGTAGGGTGCTCTTTCCAAGAGCCGGTGCAGACTAGATGGGCCGAATGGCCTCCTTCTGCACTGTAAATTCTATGAAATAATCTTCTGAAAGCAAGGGTGGAGAGGCGGAGAGGCTTGGGGCGGGAATTCCAGAGCTCATGGCCCCCGGCTGCTGAAGGCACGTATACCCTAGAGAAACATGGGGTTCCGGCATTGGAATTGTACCGGTAGCTTGCATGCCTGTCTTTTGAGGGAAAACTTCCACCTTGAGGGGTTACTGGGCTGATAAGGGTCCGCTGAATTCATAATTACTGGCGAGCAAGCACTCTAGCCTGGAAAAGCTAATGTCCTATTTGTGACATGTCAAGGTATCTGCAGTCCGATCAATTGAATATATTTTAACATATTTTCAAAGGTTCATTGACGGAGCGATTGAATCTGGGGATGTGCAGAATTCCAGGAATGCAGTTGCCTCCGAGGGCTGTAGGGATCAAATTGGTACAGGGATATAGGGAGGAGGGGGGGGGGGGGCAGGGGGAGTATTGGGGGGCAAGGCCGTGGAGGGATTGGAAAATTTTAATCGTCACAACGTCCATGAGAAAGAGTGAGAAAAGCGGCTGACGAGAAAGAACGAGAAGAGTGTGTTTCCAGCGATACCAGAAATGATAAAAGTTTTGCGTTTACAAAGAGGAAAGAGCTTGCCGTATAATATTCATCCCATTTAAGTGTGGGACCCAAGCAAAAACATTGGAGCCTTTAGGAAGGTTTGTAAAGATGAGTGACATGGGGAGACGGTAGCTTCGTGGTAATGGCACTGGAATAGTAATCCAGGGACACAGCCTAAAACGCTAAACATGGGTTCAAACCTGATGGAAGTCAGCAGATCTTGTCCGTAAAACCAGTCTCAGTAATAGTGACCATTATGTTATTCTCTAATTCTGAATAACGACTGTAGACTTACAGTTAACACGAACTTGCAGAAGGGTTCCTTCTGCTTCCAGAGCTCAACTAGATGTAAAACAGTCAAGAGGTATCACTAAGGTAAACTGCCTATGCTGAGCTATCCCTGTGTGCTGCTGCTCACTAGCTCTGTGCTTCTAAAAGAGGCGGATCCTACCTTGGGCTCGGCCCTTTATACCCGTCTCTGTTGCTCCCTCTAGTGGTGCTGTGGCTGTCACATCTGTGCTGCAGCCCCTGGTGTATGTACAGATAGACGGATCACTACAACCATGACAACTATCATCGACTGTGTTTCTCTTATTATTGAATTCAACTTTCACCACCTGCCTTGGTGAGATTCGAACTTAGGTCCACAGATCTTCACCGGAGACCCAGGTTAATGCTCTGGGGACCCGGGTTCGAATCCCACCAGGGCAGATGGTGACATATGAACTCAATAAAAGTCTGGAATTGGAAGTCTTAACGATGACCATGAAACCGTTACCGATTGTCATAAATCCCATCTGGTTCATTAATGCCCTTAAGCGAAGGAAATCTGCCGTCCTTACCCGGTCTGGCCTACATGTGACTCCACGTACAAAGGTGTGCAGGTTAGGGAGATTGGCCGTGCTAGAAATTGCCCCTTAGTGTCAAAGATGTGCAGATTAGGTGGGGGTTATGTGGTTTCGGGGATAGGGTGGGAAGTGGGCCTAGGTAGAGTGTTCTTTCGGAGGGCCGGAGCAGACTCGATGGGCTGAATGGCCTCCTTCTGCACTGTAGGGATTCAAAACTCTCTTCTGAGGAGGGTACTTAGGGATGGGCAACAAATGCTGGCCTCACCCAACCATGTTTGTAAAATGAAATGTAAAAAGTCAGGAATTGACCTACCCTTGCAGGTCCTGGTAGAATAATCTGTAGTCGTTGGTGTGGCTCCCATTCCTTTCACTCCAGAAGCAGAGGAAGTCTTCCAGCGTTTGAGTGAAGCAGTTCAGCGGTTCCGATCCCGCTGCCGTGACCAGAAGCACTAGGGGGATCAAAACAGAGATTGCATCTGTCACACTGAACCGGTGCTGGCTGCACACACAAGACATAGGAAGCCATTCGGCCCATCGCGCCTGCTCCGCCATTCATTGAGATCACAACTGATCTGAAGTGATAGCCCTCGGCTCCACTTTCCTGCCTTATCCCCATAACCCATGACCCCCACACTGATGAAAATGAAATGAAATGAAAATCGTTTATTGTCACAAATAGGCTTCAATGAAGTTACTGTGAAAAGCCCCTAGTCGCCACATTCCGCCGCCTGTTCGGGGAGGCTGGTACGGGAATTGAACCGTGCTGCGGGCCTGCTTGGTCTGCTTTAAAAGCCAGCTATTTAGCCCAGTGTGCTAAACCAGCCCACTGGTTTATAACATCCATTATAGCATTATAACATCCACGGGGTTGAGAGCGGACTGATTGATAGCCGTCATCCCTCCAGAATAGAGGTGCACTGTTGGAGGTCTTGTCTTTCCGGTGAGACATTAAACTGAGGTCTCGCCTGCCCTATGAGGATGTAAAAGATCCCATGGCAGTTTTACAAGAAAAGATTGGGAATTTTCCCAATACCAAACACAAATAAACACCACGTCCCACACACACTTATACTGGTAGGCTGGGCGAATGTTGACTGTTGACAATGAGCACAAGAAAGCCCGTTCAGCCCATTGCCCTGCGCTGGTACTGGCTTTACAACTGAAGCCATCCACATTATTAATGCTGAAAATAGGAGACATACTGTCAAAGATTTTTGGTTTGCATGCATCAGGAAAGATCCAAGAATGCCAAATTTCAAAACTGGCCTCCTTTGAAATTTGATATTCTTGCGTCTGCCCTGATGAGTGCATGATGAAAAGCTTTGACAGCGTGTCTCTTTTTTCAGCCGTATTCAACCTCTGTGCTGCCAAGTGTCTATCTATTTTAATTTAATCTCTCTGACCTGTTTCCACAACCTTTCATTATTTTTCCATTTCAACTACACAAGTGATTCCCTTTTGAGGAATGTTACACTCCTGACCTCAGTAGCCACTTGTGGTATTTTCTGATAATCCTCCCTTCTAAAACCAACAATTATTGTCCTGCAATTATCCTCAATTTGTCCCCCCTCCCCCTTATCAGCGATGTGCCAAATAACAGGGACAATCTTTTATAGTTTACTTTCTCTGAACCTTCTAGAAGTTACCAAATCTCCACTGGATTCATCGCCACTCTGCTCCAGTGAAAATCGCCACCAATTGGGAGCTTTCTTTCATAACCACAGGATCCTACGATATTTCTCACTTTTAGCTCTCTCGCTTTAACTGAGGCAATTGCCCAATTTAAAATAAACGATGTTACCACCTCAGTAAGTGCGATTTGATGCAGGCCTGTTAATTGCTCACACATCAACACCCTGTGAGGTGATTTTCCAGTTTAAAATCCTCGCTAAAAGCCCGAGATCAGATTACCAACTGAAGTCGCACAATATCTACTCCAGGAATTTTAGTCTTTAGCCTGTGCTGTTTAACCTCTAACCTGGCCCAGTGCCTTTGAAGCCACAGATCGGGTCCACTCTGACAGACAGTGATTTACAAAGGCACACCCTGAAGCCAATTTTAGGCTCGTTACTGTGACGGTCAGAAGTGGCTCGAGATTGACAACGGTCCTCTTTGGGAAGAGGTTAAGTTATCGCAGGTCGGGGCAGCACAGTGGCGCAGTGGGTTAGCCCTGCTGCCTCACAGCGCCGATGTCCCAGGTTCGATCCCGGCTCTGGATCACTGTCCGTGTGGAGGTTGCACATTCTCCCCCTGTTTGCGTGGGTTTCGTCCCCACAACCCAAAAGATGCTAAATTGCCCCTAAATTGGAAAAAACAGAATTGGATACTCTAAAAATTTATTTTAAAAATGTTATCCCAAGTCATATGAATCAAGTTCCTGACTTTGATCCTAAAGTCAGGTAAAAACTGGGGGCGGGGGACAACTGGGGGGTGGGGTGAAACAAGCGAGTCTTTGTATCTTCTCATCGATTTCTTTTTTTAAAAGAAAAGAATGTTCTGCTGTAATTTATTGGTGCTTTGTAAAGAGTGGGATGAGGAAATTTTAGCGTGGCCAATCCACCTACCCTGCACATCTTTGGGTTGTGGGGGCGAAACCCACGCAGACACGGGGAGAATGTGCAAACTCCACGCGGACAGTGACCCAGAGCCGGGATCGAACCTGGGACCTTGGCGGTATGAGGCAGCAGTGCTAACCACTGTGCCACCGTTCTGCCCTCTGATCCCTTTCTTGATCAAGGACCTATCTATCTCTGTCTTAAAGACACGCATTGAAGTCACTGTTGTCGTTCAGGGAACATGACAGTTAACATTTATCCCTCAACCAACAATCGCTAAAACAATTATCCTCTCATTACCACATTGCTTTTGTGGGAGTTCCCTGCGGGACAATTGGCTGTCAGGTTTCCAATAGGGGCTGGTTTAGCACAGGGCTAAATAGCTAGCTTTTAAAGCAGACCAAGGCAGGCCAGCAGCACGGTTCAATTCCCGTACCAGCCTCCCGAACAGGCGCCGGAATGTGGCAACTAGGGGCTTTTCACAGTAACTTCATTGAAGCCTACTTGTGCCAATGAGCGATTTTCATTTAATTTTTCCATGCATTACAACAGGGACGACATTCCATTGGTTGCAAAGCACGTTGGGACATCCTGAGGTGGTGAGAGGTGTCACGGAGATGAGAGTTAATTTTCCTTCCCAGGTAATCGGTGAGAGATTCTGCCCTGCCATCCAATCCTCTGTGTTCTGACCTTGTGCACTGTTTGGAGACTAACCAAGCCATGGTGACCTTTGACCTGCCGCTCACCAAACATGGGCCGGGGTCGTGGAAAAAAAACTCGGACAAAAATCATAGAATAGAATTTACAGTGCAGAAGGAGGCCATTCGGCCCATCAAGTCTGCACCAGCCCTTACAAAAAGCATCCTACTGAAGCCCACCTATCCCCGTAACCCAGTAACCCCACTTAACATTTTTTGGACACTAAGGGCAATTTATCATGGCCAATCCACCTAACCCGCACATCTTTGGACTGTGGGAGGAAACTGGAGCACCCGGAGGAAACCCACGCACACACGGGGAGAACCTGCAGACTCCGCACAGACAGTGACCCAGCCGGGAATCGAACCTGGGACCCCGGAGTTGTGAAGCAACTATGCTACCGTGCTGCCCGCCATGAGAGGGTCGTGGAACAGGGACTGCTGTGTTCATCTGTGTAGTCCGGCTGTGGCTGCTAAACAGACAATGGCCGTGGCATCGGGGACATGTTGGTGATCTCCAGGGAATCCCTGGAAGTGCCTCTGTTTTGTCTCAGCAGGAGCCTGAGCATGTCTAGACAGTGGCTTGCTAAACAGGGCAGGATTTTCAGGCCCCCCCCCAATGACGAGGTTGGGAATGGAGGCATACATGGCACGAAAATACCAGATGCGCTGGTTTCCTGGTCCCATTCCTGGCGTCGGCCATTTTGGCCAAGGTAGGTTTGCCGAACCGCCAGGATGGGCCTGCAGTCTCCCGGAAATGGAGGTCAATCTCCAGGACACTGCTGCTGTGTGTGACCCTGGAGAAAAATCATCAGGACATGAATTAGGTTGGGTTCTATTGTTACATTCTTTGAACTTTTCTCCTTGCCAGATATTAAATCATCATTCAAAATGGGAGAGCGGGGCGGGGGGGGGGGGGGGGGGGGGGGGGCTGTGTGGTTGAATGTCAAGCATCATCCAATTGGGCAATGAGTCATTTTGCTTTCCATTTGGGGTAGGAAGGCTGTGCGTCACGGGGACGGACATGTTGGCCGGTTAATGGCTGGAGTGTGGGGCAGGTCATGTGATTGAACCTCCAGGAATACATTTATTCACAGTTGGCAACCCAACCAGCAAGGCAGATTTACATAGAACACACAGTGCAGAAGGAGGCCATTTGGCCCATCGAGTCTGCACCGACCCACTTAAGCCCTCACTTCCACCCTATCCCCGAAACCCAATAACCTGCTCCTAACCTTTTTGGTCACTAAGGGCAATTTATCATGGCCAATCCACCTAATCTGCACGTCCTTGGACTGTGGGAGGAAACCGGAGCACCCGGAGGAAACCCACGCAGACACGGGGAGAACGTGCAGACTCCGCACAGACAGTGACCCAGCGGGGAATCGAACCTGGGACCTGGCGCTATGAAGCCACAGTGCTATCCACTTGTGCTACTGTGCTGCCCACGGGGCAGGCACCCAATTCGGCTCATTAAGAGTCATGTTGAAGCAGGTTTGGGAGGGTATTCCAATCAGTTCCCTGGGCAACGAGGAGGGAGTTCAACTAATCTGGAGGCGGGCACCCAGTGGTAAACTCAAAGAGTGCAGAGAATGCCGAACGGTGCCCCGTAATGACTGAGAGCAGTCACAGGCCTCCTTGTAGAAGGATGACCCCAATCCCAGCACTGCCCATGTTGGTGGGCTGGCTACTTTCTCCATTTTCTTAATCATTACTTTTTTCTTTTGAAACATTGTCAAGAGAGAATGTTCACACTGAAGTGGCCTCCCAGTTATTTATCCTCGACTGCGGCCAAGTGCTCCCCAGAGGACAGAAGGCCTCCGAATGACTCTCCAGCTTCAAGAGCCCACTTGCCACCGTTAATGGGACAGGAATGGTGCCAATTCAGGGGGTATCGCCATCAAAACCCCAACGAGTCAACCTTTCACAGGCCTACCCATCACTGATCAAACAGGGGTGGAGGCGGGAAGATGACACGGTTACCACCTTGGGGAGGGGGGGTTGCTGCGGAGGGGGGGGGGGGGCACGAGATTCCGCCCGAGGTGTAGCGATCTCAGTCTGTTTCAGCCTCACACAAGCTGCAATGGGAAGTCTTCTAGAGGCACCACTCAATAGGCCATGGGAGTGTGGCGCATAAATAAGTTCAAGAAACAACCGGACATCTCCACTCGGGGACAGAGAGAAAGAGGCAGCAAAAAGAAATGGAGAGATGGGGGGACTGACCAGGCCTGAAAGCCTTAAGATCAAAATAGACATTGTTGATAGGCACGAAGGGCCGAGTCCAACAAGAAGGATCTTACATTAATATCGTTGCCCTTCACAATCTCAGCCCATCCCGGAAAGTGCATATTAACCTTTTGAATGGGATGCACAGCAAGATCCCACAGCCGCAATATGATGTCCATTGAATAACCTTGGGCGGTATCTACCTGCCCGAAAAGCAGCGTGGCATGGCGCAACGCGATCGGTAGATGCCGAGAGATCCCACTTCCGGGAGCTACCCAGCTCGCCGCGCCTCGCGAGATCTAACGCAATCTCGTGGGGCGTCGCAATGGGAATCCCATCCATTGTGGGCGGGATCACTTTCTGGCAAATCTGCATACGAGAGCGAGACAGCAAGCCGCACTCTAATATGCAGTTCCATGAGGTAACCAAGGTGAGGGATCTAATCCCCTCCCTCGCCCTGCAGAGCTGGGGCGAGAGCCGTTCAATGCTGGTCTCCCAGAGTACTGGAGGCCCCCTGGTGCATGCCCTCTGGGAAAGGTGGTACCCTGGCACTGCTGGTGCCAACCAGACACTCCAGCCCTGCCACCCTGGCATTCTAGCAGTGCCACCTGGGTGTCAGCCTGGCACTGCCAAGGTGCCCAGGTGACACTGCCATGGGCACTAGCAGGGTACCAGGCTGTCACTGCCAAATCCCAAGCTGGCATTTTTTGCGCAGCCGGAAGGTGCCCTGCGAGGGTGTGGGGGGATGCGGGGTGGCTCGGGGACCCTCTCATAGTGGGTTAGGGCTGGGAGGGGTTCGGGGGTCGCGTCGGGGATTCCAGAGATCGGACGGGGCTACGTGCGGCCTTGTCAGGGAGTTCGGCGCTGAGAACTCCAATCTACCTGGATGGACATTAGATGAGCGGGGTGTTTCTTGGTGCCTCAAGCGCCGGGAAACACCCAGCTAATCACGCGTGCTACGGGACTCTGACCCGATTCGGGTAGATAGCGCCCCTTGTTCTAGCAACATTGGCTGAAGGATAATAGGAGATCAAGGAGGACGCCACTTAATTGTACCTCTTCAAAACAGTTTCCCACCTGAGGGGGCCACAAGACATAGGGCCAGAAGCAGACCATTCGACCCTTCGAGTCTGGTCCACCATTCAACGAGATCATGACTGATCTGATACTTTAATCCTCAACTCCACTTTCCTGCCTTCCCCTCATAACCCTCGATTCCCCCACTGATTAAAAATCTGTCTCTCTCAGCCCTGAACATACTTAACGACCCAGCCTCTACAGCTCTCTGCGGTAAAGAATTCCACAGATTCACTACCCTTCTCACCTGTCTTAAATGGGCGACAACTTACTGTGAAATTATACCCTCTGGTCCTAGACTCTCCCACCATGGGAAAGGAACAATTTCTTAACATCTACCCTGTCAAGCCCCCTGAGAATCCTATGTGTTTTTGTAATATCCCCCACGGAACCTAAGGGGTGGGAAAGTTTGTCTTCCTCGTGCTCCTTACGGAGTACGAGCTCTCCTGCTAGGAGCGGCCTATCGCAATTAACCCATGCATGTAAGGTCGGGTCAGGCCCAACCTACTCAACCTCTCCACGCAAGCAAATCCCTCCATACCCGGGGTCAAACTAGTGAACCTTCCCTGGACTGCCTCCAGTGGCCAATGTACCTTTCCGCGGCACGGTAGCACAGTGGGGGGGGCGGCACGGTAGCACAGTGGTTAGCACTGTGGCTCCACAGCTCCAAGGTCCCAGGTTCGATTCCCAGCTTGGGTCACTGTCTGTGCGGAGTCTGCACGTTCTCCCCGTGTCTGCGTGGGTTTCCGCCAGGGTGCAAACACGGGGAGAATGTGCAAACTCCACACGGACAGTGACCCAGAGCCAGGTTCGAACCTGGGACCTCGGCGGTATGAGGCAGCAGTGCTAACCACTGCGCCACCGTTCTGCCCCCTGATCCCTTTCTTGATCAAGAACCTATCTATCTCGTGGTCTCAAGAGTATTGATTGTGCATCAGAGGGGTTACGGGGATAGGGTGGAAGTGTGGCCTTAAGTGGGGTGGTCTTTCCAAGGGTTGGTGCAGACTCAATGGGCCGAATGGCCCCCTTCCGCAAGGCAAATTCTATGTTCCTTAGATAAAGGGGGCTGGTTTAGCACACTGGGCTAAATCGCTGGCTTTTAAAGCAGACCAAGGCAGGCCAGCAGCACGGTTCAATTCCCGTACCAGCCTCCCCGAACAGGTGCCGGAATGTGGCGACTAGGGGCTTTTCACAGTAACTTCATTTGAAGCCTACTTGTGACAATAAGCGATTTTAATTTTCATTTCATTTTCATAAAGGGACAAAAACTGTTCAAAACGGGAGCTTGGTTTAACATCCCTCCTGAAATGCGAGGGTGGCGGGCATACCTCGAGTCACGAGAGGTTGTGGGGGGACAAGTTGTTTATGTTAGTGGCTGGTTTACGTGCTTTATTGAAAGAAACTGGGACGGAATGCTAATCTTCCCCAACCACGCCTCGTCGAACCAGTAAATTACACCACTCTGCTCGAGAGCCTGTTCTTGGCCCCATCAATCGCAACACATGTTTGGAAAGATAAGTCGCGCTCCTAACATCACTGCTCGTAAACCCTGTAACAAACAACAAGGCGGGCAGATAGTGTGCACCATGTTTGCGCTCAAGAAATGTTATCTCGCGCTACCTGAGCGCAAAGAAAAACTGTTTTTGCAAACCCAGTGTCTCTGAGGCGGCTGAAAAAATTGGGCTCAAAGTCCTATTTTTTTTTTTAAAAGAGAGAGAGAGAGAGGAGTTGGGTTTTCCAAGGGCTCTGCCGCATAAAATGAATAAGAGGTCGAACAAATGGAACAGGTTCATTGGCAAAGCTCGAGTGGACTCGGGCTTAACTGCGAACCTTCGGCACTTCAATCGGATGTTTTATCCCTCTCAAAGGAGTTAATCAGCACGGAAGGAGGTCATTCAGCCCATCAAGCTGGTGCTGGCTCTCGGCATACTGATCCAATAGTCCCACCTATCCGCTCTCTCCGTAGCCCTGTTAGGTTGATTTTGGTAGAGTGCCCACTTAAGTTCTCAGCAAGAGATAGCAGTAAAATTCGGGAATGACCGATACTGAAATGAACTGGAGTTCCATTCCGAAGGCTACAAGAGCAGCTCGGACTCCATTCCCATAACCAATCCTAAAATTCCCCCAGTAGGGGGATTTCTGCCGTTCCCCCACCCTGGTTGAATCTTTATAGGGGTGGGGGGAGGTGTGGGCAGCCCATCCACCCTCGGGGCCCATTCAGGCCATCAAATGGGTCACTGACAGCCACTTCAAGGCCTCATCCCACCGCCACTGCTAATTTAACCCAAGGTAGGAAAAGGCCAACGCCATGCAAGAAGCTTAGCAGCTTTAGCTGCCTGGGTTGGTGTTGACTTTTGATGGTTGTTGGGGAGGAAGAACCTCCACTGTGGGTCCCCTTGGCCAACTGAAGGCACCATTCTTTCCTGCAGTTATACTTGCCCTTTTATCCTCTTGGTCCCTCAGACCAAGCCCTCCACCCCACCTCACCCATGCCCTTGAACTGGCTGCCCAGCCAGGCCTTCATGGTACCCCAAGGTTAACTTGGCATCTGGGCTCCTCTTCTGCAGGGGGTCGTCCCAGCAGGGTTAGCAGCTCCTGCCTGGCACCATTGGAACTGCAGAGCTGCCAATCATCCAATTAAAGACTCTCTCATCCACCCAGCCTGTACCACACAATTGCTTGGGCTGCTAATGGGCAAGTGGCATTCGCACAGGGGCCATGACCATCTCCAACTGGAGAGAAGCTAACCATCTCCCCTTGACATTCAATATCACCATCACTAAATCCCCTACCACCAATATCCTGGGGGATTGACCAGAAACTGAACCGGAGCAGCCATAAATATATTGCACTGTGTTTCTCAAACAGCTGAGGTTGGGAATCCTGCGGGGAGTAACTCACCTCCTGACTCCCCAAAGCCTGCCCACAATCTACAAGGCACAGATCAAGAGTGTGATGGAATCCTCCCCATTTACCTGGGTGAGGGCCGCTTCACAACACTCAAGAAGCTCAACAATGCCCGGGATTGGCACCACATCCACCACCTCAAACACTCGCTCCCTCCGCCTCCAGTTCACAGTAGCAGCCGTGTGTACCATCTACAAGATAGATGCATGGCAGGAACTCACCAAGGCTCCTTAGCCAGCTCTTTCCAAACCCAGAACCCCCACCATCTAGAAGGACAAGGGCAGCAGACACATGGGAACACCGCTGCCTAGAGATACCCCTCCAAATCACACACCTGACTTGGAAATATATCACCGTTCCTTCACTGTCGCCGGGTCAAAATCCTGAAACTCCTTCCCTAACAGCACAGTGGGAGTACCTACACCACACGGACTGCAGCGGTTCAAGAAGGCGGCTCAAATGCTGGGCCCAGCCCACATTCAGCGAAATAATTTTTATAAATGATTCAAAAATTTGATGTAAATTCCAAGAAATACGCATCTAGTTCAGTCATTTTGATAAACATTGCCACAATTCAGTCAACAACAACAAAAAATGAATGAATTATGAGGTTGTTTAATTATTCAGGAATGCGCATGAAGATGAGCAATATAATTATGGGTCATGATATTAAAACATTTATGCCGTAAATCTCCCTAAAGGTCAGTTGTCACACTCGGGTGAGAAGCAAGGACACCTGAAGGCTCAAGGTATCAGGCAACCCGTGTCTTCCGCCCACAACAAAGCCAACTTCATCTCGACGTAAATGAGCAAAATTATCTTTTCCTTCAAAGCAAACTAAAACATGGAGCTGGAGTAGGCAATTCAGCACGTTGAGCCGGCTCTTAAAACTGTCTGTAAATGTCAAGTCCAGTCTGCATGAAGACTTGACCTGAGGGTCTAGGCAGGCAGAGTAATAAACCTTAAAAGCCTTACTTTTGTCTTCCAAGTTCAATGATCTTGCTTCAAAGATAGCAGCGGCGCTTAACACAATGAGGTAAGATCCTATTTTCCACTGGCAGCAGGGATGAATCATGGTGTGAGGCTTTCCAATTGTGATTGTGAAGTGTCTCTGATGGTTCCTGCAAGTGTTCTGAAACCAGTAAACACACTCCAGCGTGAAACTGCTTTGCAAATCTTACGAGATCTGGTGGGGGAGGGGGCGGGAAGAGCACCACAACTTCCAGTCTATCACCCAGGTCCTTGGAAAATAGCCTAAACGCCCTCCCACATCGGTGAAGCCTACGTGATTGGACGAGGCAGCTCTCGCCTCAATTGGAAGGCAACGCGATTAGTTACATTTTTCAAAGCTTTTTTTCCTGTGTCGAACGGATTCGCATCTCCCGCCACCTCAGGACGTCCCAAAGCGCTACACAGCCGCTGAAATACCTTTTGAAATGTGGCCGCGGTTCCCCGATACAGGGATCGCCAGCAGCCAGCAGCCAGTTTGTACAAAGCCAAACTTCTGCACTCAGAAATATCATTTTTATTTAATTTTTCCAATTAAGTGGGTTCGGATCCCGGCCCTGGGTCACTATCCGTGTGGAGTTTGAACATTCTCCCCGTGTCTGCGTAGGTTTCGCCCCCACAACCCAAAGATGTGCGGGTTAGGTGGATTGGCCACGCTAAATTGCCCCTTAATTGGAACAAAAATAATAATTGGGTACTCTAAATTTAATTTTTTTTTAAGGGACAATTTAGCGCGGCCAATCCAACTACCCTTTGGGTTGTGGGGGTGAGACCCACGCAGACACGGGGAGAATGTGCAAACTCCAAAATGACAGTGACCCGGGGCCAGGATCGAACCCAGGTCCTTGGCGCCGTGAGGCAGCAGTGCTAACCACTGCACCACCGTGCTGCCTAGCCAGCAATGTAATAAAGGATCAGATCATCGGTTTTCTTGTGATGTTGATTAAGGTATAAACACTGACCATGACACACTCCCTCTGCTCTACTTCAAAATAATGCCGGGGGAAGGTCCTGTACTTAAGAGAATGAGGACTTCTTACTATGTTCACCCCAGTCCAATGCCAGCATCTCCACATTAAGAGAACGATGAACGGTTTTTCACCTGAGCTCAGAAAAACGTGACCTGTGCATTTTCAAGAATCACAAAATGCACATGGGACCCATGTGTGACTTTCAGGGAGATTGCTGTATTCACGACTCAGGCCGCCATGGTGTGTTTGAGGAGTGTGGGTGCGGAGACAGGCCAGACAGAAATCCCGCCTCGGTTTTTCAACACAGCAGACCAGCCACCAACATCATTTAAAGGCAACCAAAATCTTACCCCCTCACCCTCCATCCACACTCCGCGCTCCCTCATGTCACCCCACAAATCCCCAATGTCACACCATGTCCACTCAGATTCCACATGCCATCGCTCACATTCCCCCATGCCCCCTCGCATTCCCCCATGCCCCCTCGCATTCCCCCATGCCCCCTCGCATTCCCCCTTGCCCCCTCGCATTCCCCCAGGCCCCCCCGCATTCCCCCAGGCCCCCTCGCATTCCCCCAGGCCCCCCGGCATTCCCCCAGGCCCCCCGGCATTCCCCCAGGTCCCCCCGCATTCCCCCAGGCCCCCCCGCATTCCCCCAGGCCCCCCCGCATTCCCCCAGGCCCCCCCGCATTCCCCCAGGCCCCCCCGCATTCCCCCATGCCCCCTCGCATTCCCCCATGCCCCCTCGCATTCCCCCATGCCCCCTCGCATTCCCCCTTGCCCCCTCGCATTCCCCCTTGCCCCCTCGCATTCCCCCTTGCCCCCTCGCATTCCCTCAGGCCCCATGGCATTCCCTCAGGCCCCATGGCATTCCCCCAGGCCCCCCCGCATTCCCCCAGGCCCCCCCGCATTCCCCCAGGCCCCCTCGCATTCCCCCATGCCCACTCACATTCCACCATGCCCCCTCGGATTCCCCCATGCCCACTCACATTCCCCCATGCCCACTCACATTCCCCCATGCCCACTCACATTCCCCCATGCCCACTCACATTTCCCCATGCCCACTCACATTCCACCATGCCCACTCACATTCCCCCATGCCCCCTCGGATTCCCCCATGCCCCCTCGGATTCCCCCATGCCCACTCACATTCCCCCATGCCCACTCACATTCCCCCATGCCCACTCACATTCCCCCATGCCCACTCACATTCCCCCATGCCCACTCACATTCCCCCATGCCCACTCACATTCCCCCATGCCCACTCACATTCCCCCATGCCCACTCACATTCCCCCATGCCCACTCACATTCCCCATGCCCCCTCACATTCCCCATGCCCACTCACATTCCTCCATGCCCACTCACATTCCTCCATGCCCACTCACATTCCCCCATGCCCACTCACATTCCCCCATGCCCACTCACATTCCCCCATGCCCACTCACTTTCCCCCATGCCCACTCACTTTCCCCCATGCCCACTCACTTTCCCCCATGCCCACTCACTTTCCCCCATGCCCACTCACATTCCCCCATGCCCACTCACATTCCCCCATGCCCACTCACATTCCCCCATGCCCCCTCACATTCCCCCATGCCCCCTCACATTCCCCCATGCCCCCTCACATTCCCCCATGCCCCCTCACATTCCCCCATGCCCCCTCACATTCCCCCATGCCCCCTCACATTCCCCCATGCCCCCTCACATTCCCCCATGCCCCCTCACATTCCCCCATGCCCCCTCACATTCCCCCATGCCCCCTCACATTCCCCCATGCCCCCTCACATTCCCCCATGCCCCCTCACATTCCCCCATGCCCCCTCACATTCCCCCATGCCCCCTCACATTCCCCCATGCCCCCTCACATTCCCCCATGCCCACTCACATTTCCCCCATGCCACTTCTACAGCCCTGATGTATCATCCATAGCCATTCACCCACTACACACTGTGGTTCTCAGGATCCGTGCAATAATAAATCCTGGAACTTCCTCCCTGATGTCACTGTGAGTGCTTCTACTCCACAGAGACTGGAGCGGTTCAAGAAGGCAGCTCACCACCCCCTTCCTAAGGGGCAATTGGGGATGGGCATTAAACACTGGCCTCGCCAGCGAAGCCCACATCCCATAATAAATGTTAAAAAGCAATGGGAATTATTTAAAAATAACCGAAAAGCCATTAAACATCTAACAATCTAAGAAAAGCCTGAAGTCAACCTCATGATCATTGATGCTAGAGATCCCACGAGGCATTCCCCGCCTGCAAAAAGGTTGTGGGAAAGTGGCGCAAGCTTGGGAATGCAGAGGAATATTGGATTTCCTCCAGTACAAACCGAAGGGTGGCCATTCGTACATTGAAACACACCCCCTGACTCAGACCAAGTTTGGTTGAACATATCTGAAAGATGAGAGGTGACTTAATTGAGATGTATAATATGATGAGAGGGATAGATAGAGTGGACGTTCAGCGACTTTTTCCTTGGGTGGGTGTAGCTGTTACAAGGGGGCATAAGGTTCATGGTGGAAGATAAAGGAGGGATGTCAGAGGTAGGTTATTTACTCAGAGAGTGGTTGGGGCGTGGAACGCACTCCCAGCTATGGTAGTGGAGTCGGACACTTTAGGAATTTTCAAGCGGTTATTGGAAAGGCATATGGAGTGCACTAGAATGATTGGGAGTAGGTTGCTTTGATCTTAGTTTCAGACTAGTTGGGCACAACATCGTGGGCCGAAGGGCCTGCACTGTGCTGTACAGTTCTATATTCTATGGCACCTCTGGTGCCTAAATTCACTTAGATTTACCACAAAGCCTGTCCACCGTCTACTAGGACACAGGAGTGTGATAAAGTGCTCTCCGCTTGCCTGGATGAGTGGGACTCCAACAGCACTCCAGATGCGTGACACCATCCAAGGCAAAACAGCCCGCTTGACTGGCAACGCATCCACAAACCTTCAACGTACATTCCCTCCACCACAGACACACAGTGTGTACCATCTATAGGACACACCGCAGCAACTCACCAGGTCTCCTTCCAAAGCATGTCCCGAACCTACGATCTCTCGTCCCTCGAGGGACAGGGGGCAGCAGGCGCATGGGGACTCGTTCCCCCCACCCCCCCCAACGCAAGTTCTGCCCCGAGCCACACGTACATCATCCTGACTTGGAACTATGTCGCCATTTCCTCACTGTTGCTGGTCTTTAAATCCTGGAACTCCCTTCCTGACACCACGTGGACTGCAGAGGTTCAAGAAGGCGATTCACCACCGGGGAGAGGAGGTGGGGAAGGATTTTATGGGGTATGGAACCGATGAGGGTAACCAGAGTCGACACGGAGATAAGCCAAGAGGTAGTGGCTTAGTGGTATTGTCGCCAGACTAGCAATCCAGAGATTACTAGTCATGCTCTGGGGACCCAGGTTCGAATCCCGCCACGGCAGATAATGAAATTTAAGTTCAATACAAATCTGGAATTAAAAGTCTCTAGGTGACCATGAAACCATTGCCGATTGTAAAGGAAATCTGCCATCCTTACCTTGTTTGGCCTACATGTGACTCCAGACCCACAGCAATGTGGTTGACTCTTAAATGCCCTCAGGGGGGGGGGGCAATAAATGCTGGCCCAGCCAGTGACACCCACATCCCATTAATGAATAAAAAATCATTGAATGGGAGAGTAGGCTCAAGGGGCCGAATGGTTTACTTCTTTGCCTATGTTCCAATTAGGGGCGCTTTGCCCCTATCTATCGCTTTGTCGGCACACCGTGTCTCAATGGTAAGGGAGCCCTTTCCCTCCCCAAGCTGGCTGAGATAGCCATTAAGCCAAAGCCTCTTAAACTCAAGCTTCGAGAGAGATTGTCTGAAACGCTCATTTCAAACAGGGCCAACAAAACAGAGAGAGACAATAACAAACTGAAGTCACTGTGTGGCGAGAGAATGACCTGAACTTTGATGAAAGGCAGGAAGTGGTTTATCTCGAGGAGGGGGGGGAGAGCCAGTGAGAGAGAGGGGAGAAGGTTTCTCTCGATAATTCAATAAGACCTAGAGATAAGATGTTTAAGGGCTATGTCTGCAGTCTCTGATAGTCCTCGCTGATAGTGAGGCGACTCCACACACACAGCACATTCAGCACAAAACATGGAATCGGAGAATGGTAATTGCTCAGAAAGAGGCCATTCAGCCCGTCATCTCCCCTGCTGGCTTTCTCCGGGAACAAACAAGCCAGGTCCGCTCCCCACCTCTTTTTCCCCTGAAGGGCCTGCATTTCTTTTCTCCTCTTCAGGGGATTATCAGGTTCTTTCTTTGAAAGTCCCAACTGAATCAGTCTCCTCCAAGCTCTCTACAAACCCTTCATAAGACCATAAGACATAGGAGCAGAATTAGGCCACTCGGCCCATCGAGTCTTCTCCGCCATTTAACCATGGCTGATTTTTTTTCTCATCCCCATTCTCCTGCCTTCTCCCCATAACCTCTGATCCCTTTATTAATCAAGAACCTATCTATCTCTGTCTTAAAGACACTCAGTGATTTGGCCTCCACAGCCTTCTGTGGCAAAGAGTTCCACAGATTCACCACTCTCTGGCTCAAGAAATTCCTCCTCATCTCTGTTTTAAAGGATCGTCCCTTCAGTCTGAGGCTGTGCCCTCGGTTCTAGTTTTTCCTTCAAGTGGAAACATCCTCTTCACGTCCACTCTATCCAGGCCTCGCAGTATCCTGTAAGTTTCAATAAGATCCCCCCCCCTCATCCTTCTAAACTCCAACGAGTACAGACCCAGAGTCCTCAACCGTTTCTCATACAACAAGCTCTTCATTCTTGTGAACCTCCTCTGGACCCTCTCCAAGGCCACTACATCCTTCCTTAGATACTAGGCCGAAAACTGCTCCCAGTATTCCAAATGGGGTCTGACCGGAGCCTTGTGCAGCCTCCGAAGTACATCCCTGCTCTTGTATTCTAGCCCTCTCGACATAAATGCTAACATTGCATTTGCCTTCCTAACTGCCGACTGAACCTGCACGTTAACCTTAAGAGAATCCTGAATGAGGACTCCCAAGTCCCTTTGTGCTTCTGATTTCCTAAGCATTTCCCCATTTATAAAATAGTCTATGCCTCCATTTCTCCTTCCAAAGTGCATCATCTCACACTTTCCACATTGTATTCCATCTGCCACTTCTTTGCCCACTCTCCTAGCCTGTCCAAGTCCTTCTGCAGCCCCCCCTGCTTCCTCAATACTTCCCTCGACATATCTTTGTATCATCTGCAAACTTAACAACAGCACCTTCAGTTCCTTCTTCCAGATCGTTGATGTATATTGTGAAAAGTTGTGGTCCCCACACCGACCCCTGAGGCACACCACTAGTCACCGGCTGCCATCCTGAAAAAGACCCCTTTATCCCCACTCTCTGCCTCCTGCCAGTCAGCCAGTCCTCTATCCATGCCATACCCATTTGGCAGTATAAAAGTCAGCCAAATGTTCTTAAGACAGCAATGTGCAATCAGCGCCATTAACTTGAGATGACCTTGTTAAATATTTGCCTGCTGATGCCCTCTCACATTCCTCCCCCTATCCTTACACCATGAATCCACAGGTGGGATCGACTGAAAATGTTAGTAGCCTGCTTGATGGGCACCCCGTCCACCATGTTGAATGTTCATCCCTTCCACCAGCGACGCACAGTGGCAGCCGTGTGCACCATCTACACAATGCACTGCAGCAACTCACCAAGGCTCGTTCAACAGCACCTCCCATACCCCCAACCTCTGCCACAGAGAAGGACAAGGGCAGCAGGTGCATGATAACCGCCAACAGGTTCTCCTCCAAGCCACTCACCATCCTGACTTGGAAATATATCGGCCATTCCTGCACAGTCACTGGGTCAAGGTCCTGGAGCGCCCTCCCTAACAGCAGTCTGGGTGTACCGTGTACACCACCAGGACTGCAGCGGTCCGAGAAGGCGGCTCACCCACCGCCTTCTCAAGGGACAATTAGCGATGGGCAGCAGAGGTTCGTGAATCCAGTGAAGCCCACATCTTCTGATTGAGTAATTATAAAAAATAAATAAAATAAAATATAAAAACTAATTTATCAAGACTTTTTTCTTTTGTCAAGTGCTGCACAATGTTCTATCAGAGACGGAGAAACAGCTGATCTGAAGTATGGATTCTCTCAGACAATTTAATTTAATGAATACTGGACAATCTCAGCAGCATTGATCCCAGTACTTTTTAAGGGCAGCACGGTGGCGCAGTGGTTAGCACTGCTGCCTCACGGCGCCAAGGACCCGGGCTCGATCCCGGCCCCGAACGGGCTGACTCCACACAGTCACCCAAGGTCAGAATCAATCTGGATCCCTGGTACTGTGAGGCAGCAGTGCTAACCACTTCTCCCAGTTCTAGCTGTGCTTCCCGCCCCCTCCTCCTATCTTCCCCAGACCATCGAAGAACTGTTTCATTCCCGAGTCCTCGTCCTGGGTTCGAAGGTGTACAGCCCTCAGTTGAAGGCCTCGAATGTTTCATTGACCTTTGTTTTGGTTCAGTTACCAGTCCGCCTTTGCTATCTTTCACCTGCGCTATTTCCCTGGTGGCTGTCTGCTTTCTCAGCTGGTGAGCCAGCAGGCGGCTGGCTTTTTCTCTGTGTTCGCAGAAGGATCCCCCCCCCATGTCTGGCGAAGTTGGTGCACTGCTTTCCTGGTGGTTAAAGTCCATTTGTAGCTTTTTTCCTCTCCGCCAGAAACTCTACTGTCTAGGAGCACCATCTGTCTACCTCCAATATGGAATCGACCAGTTGTTTCCAAGTCGCCCTCTCTTCCCCATCTCTGCGCGCTTTGTAGGCGATAATTTCTTCTCTGATCACAGCCTTCAGCGCCTCCCAGAACGTGGAGGGGGTGACCTCCCCGTTCCAGTTGTTAGTTCTATACTCCTCTACGGCCTGTGATATTAGGGAAGAATATTTCATTGTCGGCGGTTCAGAGAAGGTCCACTAGGATGATTCCCCTGTATGGAGGGATTGTCTTATGAACAAAGGTTAAACATGTTGGGACTCTACTCATTGCAATTTAGAAGAATGAGAGGTAATCTCATTGATAAGATTTTTAAGGGACTTGACCGGCTAAATGCTGAGGGGATGTTTCCCCTCATGGGAGTGTCTAGGACCAGAGGGCCGAGCCTCAGCATAAAGGGGGGGACAATTTAAGACTGAGATGAGGAGGAATTTCTTCTCTCAGAGGGTTGTGAATCTTTGCAACCCCCTGCCTCAGAGAGCTGTGGGGGCAGAGTCCTTGTGTATATTTAAGGCTGAGATAGATTCTTGATCAGTGAGGGAATCAAGTGTTACAGGGAAAGGGCAGGAAAGTGGGCATGAGGAATGCCGGATCAGCCACGATCCCACTGAATGGCGGAGCAGACTCGAGGGGCCGAATGGCCTACTCCTAACATAGAACATAGAACAGTACAGGCCCTTCAGCCCACG
This sequence comes from Scyliorhinus torazame, assembly GCF_047496885.1. Taxonomy (NCBI): domain Eukaryota; kingdom Metazoa; phylum Chordata; class Chondrichthyes; order Carcharhiniformes; family Scyliorhinidae; genus Scyliorhinus; species Scyliorhinus torazame. Next base: position 18,887,136 of record NC_092733.1, read on the forward strand.
ATGTTGTTCTGACCATTTATCCTAATCTAAGATCAACCTAACCGACACCCCTTCAATTTACTGCTGTCCATGTGCCTGTCTCAGAGTCGCTTAAATGTCCTGAATGACTCTGACTCCACCACCTCTGCTGGCAGTGCATTCCACACACCCACCACTCTCTGTGGAAAGAACCGACCTCTGACACCTCCCCTATACCTTCCTCCAATCACCTTAAAATTATGTCCCCTCATGACAGCCATTTCCACCCTGGGGAAAAGTCTCTGGCTATCCACTCTATCCATGCCTCTCATCACCTTGTACACCTCTATCAAGTCACCTCTCATCCTCCTTCTTAGCTCTCGTGAGAACAGCCATAGCTCCCTCAACCTTTCTTCATAAGACATGCTCTCCAGTCCAGGCAGCATCCTGGTAAATCTCCTCTGTACCCTCTCCAAAGCATCCACATCCTTCCTATAATGAGGCGACCAGAACTGGACACAATATTCCAAGTGTGGTCTAACTAGAGTTTTATAAAGTTGCAGCAAAACCTCGCGGCTCTTGAACTCAATCCCCCTGTTAATGAAAGCCAACACACCATGCGCATTCTTCACAACCCCATCAACCTGGGTGGCAACTTTGAGGGATCTATGTACGTGGACCCCAAGGTCCCTCTGTTCCTCCACACTTCCAAGAATCCTGCCTTTCACCCTGTATTCAGCATTCAAATTCGACCTTCCAAAATGAATCACTTCACATTTATCAAGGTTGAACTCCATCTGCCACTTCTCAGCCCAGCTCTGCATCCTGTCAATGTCCTGTTGTAACCTGCAACAACCCTCAACTCTATCTACAACTCCCCCAACCTTCGTGTCATCGGCAAACTTACTAACCCTGTGGCCTGATGGGGAGAAACACAGTCAAAACGGACAGGGAAGAGGGTCCTGTCACCACTTGGCCCTCACCGAAATCCCCCAAAACAGATAAACGGCCAATGATGCACAGCCTTCAACGTTGGCAGATTTTCAAAAGGGAACAGTATCACTTGCTGGATGGAGGACTTCGTGGAAGATTTGCAAAGATTAATTATTCAGAATAAAAAATAAAAAGGTTGTACGAAAGGAAGCAAGATAAAAGAAAGTACACAATGTGCCAAGATACTGAACTTGCTGGTTTTGAGGACGTTTATCAGATCATTGCAGCTGCCCTCTCCTGATGTTGTTTTAGGACGAATGCCCCTCATCCATTAACCTACATCACACACGATAACCTGCATTCATATGGCGCCTTTGATGTGAATAAACAGCCCAAGGTGCTCCACCATACAGTTATCTAACAAAATTTGATACCACAGCCATAAAAGGAGGTATTAAGATAGTTGCGGAAGGGAAGGGAGAGGAAGGAAACAGATTCTCTGTCAAAGTCGTAGGTTTTAATGAGCGTCTGAACGGGGAAGAGGTTTGGGGGTGGGTGGGCGGGGGGGGGGGGTGGTGTCATAACCCCCACCAAGACCATGAGGACACCATGGTCGATCGCCCCGTGGGCTAGATTCTCCGCCGGCCGGATGCTCCGTTGTGCCGGCAGCCCGGGGGTTTCCTGGCGGCGCGGGGCTGCCCCACAATGGGAAACCCCATTGACCAGCCGGTGAAACGGAGCATCCCGCCGGCGTGCTGACCCAGAAATCTGGCGCGTTGGGACACCCGTGGAGTATGAGCTTCCCAGGTAGGGGGCAGAGGCCCGCCCAGCTGGAGCTCGGAAGACATACATGTGGTGATACTGCAAATACATAAGGGGTTAATGTAAATACACTAAGACTAAGTAAACACTAGAGGGAGCCCCAGAGACGTAATGACATGCAGACATACAGCTAAATGAACACTTAGAATAGGACACGACCAATGGGCAGTCAAGACACCCTGAGGTGACACTACCACAAGGGGGCATTACACAACCTATATATAAGGACAGGGCACACATGCTCTGTCTCTTTCCACAGGTGACACTTAGAGAGTAGGACAGGGGCAGATCAGAAGCATCACACCCACCACGTGGCTTAGAGCAGACTGGTTAGTTAGACTGAGTTACTATAGCAAGATTAGCAGGAGAGTCGAACTCATAGAGAACTGTGCTAATGGTTCAATAAATCACATTGAACTTACTTCAAAGTCTGGAGTATCTTTTGGTCAAAGCTGCATTGAGTTGCAGCCCGTGTTATCCCAGAGCACATAACACATCAATACACATAAATGCCAGCCCAAGCAGGGCCAAGAGTTGTTGGTTGTCCCAACGGGGACTAAGTTGTGGAGAGTTACTGCCATAAGACCGTAAGACATACAACTAGGCCATTCGGCCCATCGAGTCTGCTCAGCCATTCAATCATGACTGATATGTTTCTCATCCCCATTCTCCTTCTTTCTCCCCATAACCCCTGATCCCCTTATTAATCAAGAACCTATCTACCTCTGTCTTAAAGACACTCAGTGACTTGGCCTCCACAGCCTTCTGCGGCAGAGAATTCCACAGATTCACCACCCTCTGGCTGAAGAAATTCCTCCTCATCTCAGTTTTAAACGATCGTCCCTTCAGTCTGAGGTTGTGCCCTCGGGGTCTAGTTTCTCCTACCAGTGGAAACATCCTCTCCACTACCATTCCATCTAGGCCTCTCAGTAACCTGTAAGTTTCAGGCAGAGTACTGTACGTAGATTGAAATAAATCCTTGTTCCACTACCGCTGGCTTCCTCGGTTACTGAGTGAGGGAATTCCAGAGCTTAGGGGCCTTGGCTGCTGACGCTGGGAGCTATTAAAATCGGGGATGCTCGAGGATGTCAGAATTGGAGATTGCGGAGGATGGCAGGGCTGCAGAAGATTACAGAGATAGAACGGAGGAAGCCAAGGAAATATCCTGAGTATCATTGGCTGCGTCGGCCAGCCGAGAAAGTAAATAGGAGGGTAAATATTCATCCATCAAAATAAAGCTTCATCATCCTGTCTCTCACAGTTCAAAGGGTTATCGAAATAAAAGTAGTCATTGCAGTTCTGCTGCATTCCTTTTTTGCTCCTCCACGTTTTCGTTGCAAATCTTTCCCCTACAATAGAATTCTACCGTGCTATCCTTCACCTTCTACTTCATCATTCTCGTGGGCCCATACAGCACAGGATGCCATTCGGCCCATCGCTTGGCCTGGCTCTTTGATTGTTATGGGCCAGGGTTTAGAGAACCCCAAAGTGTATCATGGAGTTCACCTGACCCACAACTTTTAATAGATTGTGGTATGGGGAGCACACGGCCCACTCTACAGGTGTGGTACAGCAGAAATGGAAAAGTATTTTTTAAAGCAAAACAATGTTTATTCTATGAACTCAAGTTAACCTTTTTAAAACATAGTGAATATCTTAGCAACCATTAATTCAAATACAACCCCCAAAGACTACAACACTAAGTAATCCTTAATAACTTCCCAAACAACAACATCCATACAAAAGAGACACCTTTTAACAGAAGCACATTAGGTTTACATTCACGACTGAGAACATTTATAATTCTGAATTCACCAAATGGTCCTTTAAGCTTTCCTTTTGACATCCATAAGACTTAAAAAATAACTTTTAACAGAAGCACATCAGGTTAAAGTCACTACTGAAAGCAGTTATTAGTTTTAAATCACCAAAGGATTGATTTACAGTTTTTAGATTACAGAGAGAGAGACTAATACCCCTTCTGGCTGTGACTGCAGCTATCCAGCTCTGAAAACGAAACTAAAACACACCCTGCGGCAAACCGCCTAAAATGAAAGTAAAAACCTGACAGACAGCCCAGCTCCACCCACACTCTGACATCACTGCAGTAGTAAACAACCATTTATTAAAGGTACTCTCACTACAGATATTTATGTACACACCCATTTATAATCACCTATTTCTTAAAGGTACTCTCACATGACAGATAGGACAATCCTATTAGCCTCACCAGCATTTGCTCTTTCGTGACAGCCCCGCAAATCTTTTCATTTCAGGCATTGACCCAATTCCCTTTTGCAAATTAGTATTCAATCTGTTTCGATCACCCCCTCTCCCCTAACTCCCCCCCCCCCCCCCCACCCCCGCCCTTATCTAGGCCTCTCAGTATCCTGTAAGTTTCAGGCAGAGTACTGTATACGGATTAAAATAAATCCTTGTTCCACTACCGCTGGCTTCCTCGGAAGGGGCTTCCATAGAAGTTGCTTCCCACTCTTGTGGGGTGAGTGTCAGAGGTAGGACTATAACACTGCAGCTCGAATCGGCCAGCGCGCGCACTGTTGAGGCACAGCTCCTCACTGGGTGTGTGGGTTCACAGAACGTATCCCTCGGAGCCAGTGTTGCAAGGCTGGGGCATGTAAACAGCAAGGAGTAGAGGAGAAATGTGCAGGGCACCTTTCCCTCTTTAAGATCTCGTAGATAGAAATTTACACCACGGAAGGCGGCCAATCAGCCCACATGTTCAAGCTGGCCAGCAAGGTGCCATCCAGCCTAATGTCACTTTCCATCTCTTGGTCCATAGTCTTGGTTGCGCATGAGGTGTGTATCTTAGTATTTTTTTTAATGTATTGAGCTTTCCTGCTTCTAGCACCCTTTCAAGCAGTGAGTTCCAGACAGCCACCCTCCTGGTTAAGGTAAGTCCTCCTCAAATGTCCTCTAAATCTCCTGTCTCTTACCTTAAACATATGCTCCTGCTTATGGACCACTCAGCCATGGGAAGTGGGGTTTCCTATCCAATCTATCTAGGCCCCTCATAAATGTAACCAATTCACTGAGGTTTCCCCTCAGCCTCCTCTGTTGCACAGAAACCAACCCCCGTCTATCCAATCCTCACTCAGAATTAAAATTCTCCAGCCCAGGCAACATCCTTGCAAATCTCCCTCTACCTTCTCTCGTGCAACCATATCTTTCTGGTGTGACCAGAACAGGCCTTGCTAGTGTTTTATAAAATTCTCCTTGACGTTCAATGGCATTACCATCACTGAATCCCATGGGGGATTCAGTGACGGTAATGCCATTGAATGTCAAGTGGCGATAGTTTGATTCTGTCTTATTGGAGATGGTCATTGCCTGGCACTTGTGTGGCTCAAACGACACTTGCCACTTGTCAGCCCAAGCCTGGACGTTGTCCAGGTCTTGCTGCATTTGAACATGAACCGTTTCAGTGTCCGAGGAGTCAGGAATGGTGCTGAGCATTGTGCAATCATCAGCAAACATAGATTAAAGGTGATAGTGCAGGGGTCGGAGGGGAAAGGGCAGTGGAACCAGATTCAATGGTAACTTTTGAAAGGGAATCAGGCAGATACTTGAAGAAGAACATTTGAGGGCTACAGAAGAGGAGAGGAGTTGGACTAATTGGATAGCTCTTTCAAAGAGCTAGCACGGGTGAGATGGGCTGATCAGCCTCCTTCCGCCCTGCATCATTCTATGGTTCTAGTGTCCATTCGTTATCCATTGCCAAATCTCCAGGACGTTACAGTTTGTTGCTCATTAACTGAAAAATGGAGGAATCTGGAGCCAGTCTTTGCCTGGCACAGATTTATTCACACACCCCAGAGAACACAGGCACGGGGACTCCCTTTACATCCTCCCAAAGGTGAAAACAGGCTCTTTACATATACTTAAGAATAATGCCCACGCCTTGCCCCAATTAATAACAGTTGCTCTGGCTTGCAACTGGAGCACGTACTTCATTCCGACAGGATTGCAGCATTAGCACAGGATTTGTCCAGAGGTCTCCAGAAATTAAAGATTCTGCTCCCAAGCACAGCTGCCAGAGACACGGGGGAGAAGAAGAATCACAACGGATAAAATATTGTGATGTTGGCTTTTCTTCCTTTAGTTCTCAACTCTTTCACTTCTGAGCTTGGAAAATATTGGAGACGGGAAAGAAAAAGAGACCGGTTGGGCCTACAGCCGAGGATGATCCAATCGTCATTTTCCGGTTGTGATGCAGGAAGTTGGGGATGCCACGATGATGGACATGCCAGGTGGCCGAGGATGGGAGTGGCTAGAGATCACGCGATGAAGCCTCCAGCATCATCCCCCTCCCCACACTGCCCCCCCCTATCCCAACCAGAGTTTGCCACTGTACCATCAGCGCTGATGCCTTTGTCGGTTCGTCCCGCATTTTCACGCGAGCACCTGATTCACGTTGGGGCATAGCGGGTAAGCGTTGCAAAGGCCAGCGGGTCGATCATCCTGCTTGAACCCAATTTTTAAAAAAAATTTAGATTACCCGATTCATTTTTTCCAATTAAGGGGCAATTTAGCGTGGCCAATCCACCTAGTCTGCACATCTTTGGGTTGTGGAGGCAAAACCCACGCAGACACGGGGAGAATGTGCAAACTCCACACGGACAGTGACCCATTGTCGGGATCAAACCTGGGACCTCGGCGCCGTGAGGCAGCGGGGCTAACCCACTGTGCTGCCGTGCTGCCCAAGTCGAACCCAATTATTGACACTCCCTCTGTGGCCAACCAGTCCCCGATGTGGGACTTGAACCCAGACTTGCTGTCTCAGAGGCAGGGGACCTATCTCGGTCTACACTGCTCAGAAGCAAGACATGTCACTGGGCCATGGAGTGGGTGGGTGGGTTCTGTGGAGAAGGCCTTGTAACTTGAATCAGTGCTAAGTGTAATATCCCGCACGGGACCTACGGACTGGGAATCCTAAGTCTTCCCGTGTTCTTTGCGGAGTAAGAGCTCCCCCCCCCCCCCCCCCCCGCTAGGGGCGGGATGTCTCAATTAACCCAATGTGTATAAGGTCAGCCAGTAAGACATCGGCAGGGGGGAACCTGGTAGGGATCTCCCGGGCCGTGTATATTTTGTGCAAATAAAACTGTGCTATTATTTTACCTGGTGCAGACCCTCCATTAAACAAAGAACAGGAAGGGCAGCACGGTGGCACAGTGGGTTAGCACTGCAGCCTCACGGCGCCGAGGTCCCGGGTTCGATCCCGGCTCTGGGTCACTGTCCGTGTGGAGTTTGCACATTCTCCCCGTGTTTGCGTGCGTTTTGCCCCCACAACCCAAAGGTGTGCAGGGTAGATGGATTGGCCACGCTAAAATTGCCCCTTAATTGGAAAAAATTAATTGGTATTCCAAATTTTTTTTTTTTTTAAATTGGTATTCCAAATTTTTTTTTTTTTAAATAAAGACCAGGAACTGCTGCAAAGATGAAGTGCAAACGTAAATGCAAATGGTCAATATTCTTTTAAAAAGAAAACGATCAGCCCGTGCCTGCGGGGGTCTCACCCCCACCACCCAAAAATATGCAGGGTAGGTGGATTAGCCACACCTTGGATAACGAGAGATATTGTAGGCCTCGTCAAAAAGAAAAAAAAGAGGCATTTGTCAGGGCTAAAAGGCTGGGAACAGGCGAAGCCTGAGTGGAATATAAGGAAAGTAGGAAGGAACTTAAGCAAGGAGTCAGGAGGGCTAGAAGGGGTCACGAAAAGTCATTGGCAAATAGGGTTAAGGAAACTCCCAGGGCTTTTTACACGTACATAAAAAGAGAGAAGCTCCTGCTCCTAGGTCTTTTGTTCCTCTTTCAGCCCTTCAATCGCCTGTAATATCGGGGCCAACAACTCTTTCTTCATTTCCTTTTTTATCTCCTCCACGCAGCGTTTCAAAAACTCTTGTTGTTCAGGGCCCCATATGAAACTGCCACCTTCCGACGCCATCTTGGTTTCTGCTTGCCTTCCTTGCCGTTGTTCCAAAGGATCCGCTGCAATCCGGCCACTTTCCTCTCCTTTTTCCATCCGTGTCCAGGGGGAACACCCTTCTGGTTTACCGCACGGTGTTTTCAGCCGTTAAAATTGCCGTTGGGGCTCCTATCAAGAGCCCAAAAGTCCGTTTCACAGGGAGCTGCCGAAACGTGCGACTCAGCTGGTCATCGCCGCACCCGGAAGTCAGCAAATCAACATCTGACATGTGGGAGGCTTTCAAGTGTCAGTTGAAAGGAATACAGGACTGGCATGTTCCTGTGAGGAAGAAAGATAAATACGGCAATTTTCGGGAACCTTGGATGACGAGTGATATTGTAGGCCTCGTCAAAAAGAAAAAGGAGGCATTTGTCAGGGCTAAAAGGCTGGGAACAGACGAAGCCTGTGTGGCATATAAGGAAAGTAGGAAGGAACTTAAGCAAGGAGTCAGGAGGGCTAGAAGGGGTCACGAAACGTCATTAGCAAATAGGGTTAAGGAAAATCTCAAGGCTTTTTACACGTACATAAAAAGCAAGAGGGTAGCCAGGGAAAGGGTTGGCCCACTGAAGGATAGGCAAGGGAATCTATGTGTGGAGCTAGAGGAAATGGGCGAGGTACTAAATGAATACTTTGCATCAGTATTCACCAAAGAGAAGGAATTGGTAGATGTTGAGTCTGGAGAAGGGTGTGTAGATAGCCTGGGTCACATTGAGACCAAAAAGACGAGGTGTTGGGCGTCTTAAAAAATATTAAGGTAGATCAGTCCCCAGGGCCTGATAGGATCTACCCCAGAATACTGAAGGAGGCTGGAGAGGAAATTGCTGAGGCCTTGACAGAAATCTTTGGATCCTCACTGTCTTCAGATGATGTCCCGGAGGACTGGAGAATAGCCAATGTTGTTCCTCTGTTTAAGAAGGGTAGCAAGGATAATCCAGGGAACTACAGGCCGGTGAGCCTTACTTCAGTGGTAGGGAAATTACTGGAGAGAATTCTTCGAGACAGGATCTACTCCCATTTGGAAGCAAATGGACGTATTAGTGAGAGGCAGCATGGTTTTGTGAAGGGGAGGTCGTGTCTCACTAACTTGATAGAGTTTTTCGACGAGGTCGCAAAGATGATTGATGCAGGTAGGGCAGTGGATGTTGTCTATATGGACTTCAGTAAGGCCTTTGACAAGGTCCCTCATGGTAGACTAGTACAAAAGGTGAAGTCACACGGGATCAGGGGTGAGCTGGCAAGGTGGATACAGAACTGGCTAGGTCATAGAAGGCAGAGAGTAGCAATGGAAGGATGCTTTTCCAATTGGAGGGCTGTGACCAGTGGTGTTCTGCAGGGATCAGTGCTGGGACCGTTGCTGTTCGTAGTATATTAAATGATTTGGAGGAAAATGTAACTGGTCTGATTAATAAGTTTGCAGACGACACAAAGGTTAGTGGAATTGCAGATAGCGATGAGGACTGTCAGAGGATACAGCAGGATTTAGATTGTTTGGAAACTTGGGCGGAGAGATGGCAGATAGAGTTTAATCCGGACAAATGTGAGGTAATGCATTTTGGAAGGTCTAATGCAGGTAGGGAATATACAGTGAATGGTAGAACCCTCAAGAGTATTGAAAGTCAGAGACATCTAGGTGTACAGGTCCACAGGTCACTGAAAGGGGCAACACAGGTGGAGAAGGTAGTCAAGAAGGCATACGGCATGCTTGCCTTCATTGGCCGGGGCATTGAGTATAAGAATTGGCAAGTCATGTTGCAGCTGTATAGAACCTTAGTTAGGCCACACTTGGAGTATAGTGTTCAATTCTGGTCGCCACACTACCAGAAGGATGTAGAGGCTTTAGAGAGGGTGCAGAAGAGATTTACCAGAATGTTGCCTGGTATGGAGGGCATTAGCTATGAGGAGCGGTTGAATAAACTCGGTTTGTTCTCACTGGAACGACGGAGGTTGAGGGGCGACCTGATAGAGGTCTACAAAATTATGAGGGGCATAGACAGAGTGAATAGTCAGAGGCCTTTCCCCAGGGTAGAGGGGTCAATTACTAGGGGGCATAGGTTTAAGGTGAGAGGGGCAAGGTTTAGAGTAGATGTACGAGGCAAGTTTTTTTACACAGAGGGTAGTGGGTGCCTGGAACTCGCTGCCGGAGGAGGTAGTGGAAGCAGGGACGAAAGTGTCATTTAAGGGGTATCTTGACAAATACATGAATAGGATGGGAATAGAGGGATACGGACCCAGGAACTGTAGAAGATTGTAGTTTAGCTGGGCAGCATGGTCAGATCGGGCTTGGAGGGCCGAAGGGCCTGTTCCTGTGCTGTACATTTCTTTGTTCTTTGTTTGTTCTTTTGTAAATTGTCCCTTAATTGGGAAAACAAAATTGGGTACTTGAATTTTACTTTTTAAATTTTTAAATAAATTTCTTTGAAAAATAAACCATCCAGATTTTCTTTCTACTGATGCGCCTAAGGAACGCACACGTTGTGCTGTCGACGTGACCCTCCAATGTTGAGCAAGTTGAAAATCCCCTCTCTCCGTCCCTTCCCAGTGTTCGTGAAGTGTCCTTGCTCGGTTTTTAAAAAAAACCCACATGAACCTGCGGCAACGTTCTGTCGCTAAAATGACGTCCCGTTGGCGTGACATTATTTCCTTTTGTTTTTGACTTGTCGATTTGGTGGTCATGAGATTTTGAGGAGGAAAGGGGAGGTGGGGGGCGGGCGGAGATTGGGACTGAGGCCCTCACTTTGTCTTATTTATGATGTGGAGATGCCGGCGTTGGACTGGGGTGAGCACAGTGAGCACAGGTGAGGAAGGAGCAGCGCTCCGAAAGCTAGTGATATCGAAACAAACCTGTTGGACTTTAACCTGGTGTTGTAAGACTTCTTACTGTCTTATTTATGACAGAGCAGATCCTGTGGCTTTGCCTGGTGGAATAGATAAACAGAACAAAAAACACACAGGGGCCGAGGGCGTCACAGTTGACCACAGAGCAGGCGCCGCACATTCAGTCCCTGCCTCTCTCCCGCTAACAGGGAGAGCTGGTCATAATCAGTGCGGAACAGAAGACAACAGGGTCTCTGGGTCGAGTGGGAGGCACTGCCATGGGAAAATAACGGAACCAAGAAAAAAAAAATCCCCCCCAACAACGACAGCAGCGTAAACGCCTGTGAAGATTATCTCTGTTTTAAAACATTTCAATCCAATTTCCTGCCGAATATGCTGAATCGGGTTGGGCTCAGGAGCTGGCAACCTTCCCTGTACCTCAGCCAAGTCACCATGTTCCGCACAAGAACCCCCCCCCCCCCACCCCCGACAGCAACTCATTTGCAACCAACCGTTTGACCACTCCTTGATCCACCCAGATACAAGCACGGTCAAGCAGTGTGGTGTTGGGGAGAGCGAATTGGAGTCAAGGTGGATCACCGCGGGTAGGGAGCAAGGTGGTGGGACGGGGTTAACAGATAAGGAGGGAGCTGAGGGGAAGGGTCGGGAGTTATCCCTCCCCGCCATCTCTGCGGCCCTGGCAATGATCGGCCATGCCATTGGATTGGATTGGACTCTTCCCTATGTGATCACAGCCAGACTGTCTCCACCCCGACCACGGTTACCTCTGAGCTCCCACAAAGACCTAATTTCCGCCACCTCTTCTTTAGCTGTGCGCTGTCTCCTGGCACTGCCACCTGACGGCAAAAGACCAACTCTCATACATATGCTGACGATACCCCCGTATAGTACTGTCAGAATATTTACCGAGCATTACATCATGGACACCAGCCTCCTCCATATTTCATCTCAAGCTACCACACTATCCGACTGTCCCTCGTGCTTTTCGAAGCATCCTATAAACAAATCTACACTTCCAACGTCAGCCTGGGATAGAATCAGAACAATCATAGAATCTCTACAGGCCAGAAGAAGGCCATTCGGCCCATCGAGTCTGCACTGACAGTCTGAAAGAGCACTCTACCTAGGATCACACCCCCGACTTATTCCCGTAACCCCATCAAACCTGTACATCCCTGGACGCTAAGGGGAATTTTATCATGGTCAACTCACCTAATCTGCACTTCTTTGGACTGTGGAAGGAAAACGGAGGACCCGGAGGAAACCCACGCAGATATGGGACAAATTTTCAAACTCCACACGGACCCAAGGCCGGAATTGAACCCAGGTCCCTGGCGTTGTATCGTGGAATCCCTATAGTACAGAAGGAGGCCATTTGGCCCATTGTCTCCAGCAACCATCTGAAAAAGCACCCTACCTAGACCAAAACCCCTGCCCTATCCTTGTAACCCCTCCTAACCTGCACGTCCCTGGACACTGAGTAGCAATTTATACCATGGTCAATCCACCTACCCTGCACAACATGTCGCATTTCACATCAAGTGTTCACATCTATGTGTTTCTGAAATGTTGAGAGCGTTCCCGCTCTACCACCCTTTCAGGCAGCGAGTTCCAGACTCCCACCACCCTCTGGGTGAAAACGCTTTTCCTCAAATCCCCTCTAAACCTCCTGCCTCGTCCCTTAAACCTGTGCCCCCAGTTGTTGATCCCTCCACTCAGGGCATAGGTTCCTTCCCATCTACCCTGTCTCTGCCCCTCATAATTTTGTGCGCCTCGTCAGGTCCCCCCTCAGCCATCTCTGCTCCAGGGAGAACAACCCCAGCCTGACCAGCCTCTCTTCATAGCTGGAAGGCTCCAGCCCAGGCAACATCCTGGTGAATCTCCTCTGCACCCTCTCTAGTGCAATCACACCCTTGCTATAGTGTGGCAACCAGAACTGCGCACAGACCAGTGGCAGACCAACGTCATAGACCTCAGTTACATTGCCCTGACCACAATTCCACTATTCTCCTCAATCACTGGCTCAGGTTTTTTTTAAATTTAGAACACCAAATTCATTTTATCCAATTAAGGGGCAATTTAGCCTGGCCAATCCGCCTACCCTGCACATCTTTTGGGTTGTGGGCTCGAAACCCACACAAACACGGGGAGAATGTACAAACTCCACACGGACAGTGACCCGGGGCCGGGATCGCACCCGCACCTCGGCACCGCAGGGCAGCAGTGCTAACCACTGCGCCACCGTGCTGCCCCATTACTGGCTCAGTTGACTGTTCAGAACCACGGTGTCTCCATTTGACCCCCGAGCTGAGCTTCCGACAAAAATCCTCTCCTCTACAGTCTCCGCCTAATTTCCCCGCCATTATATTGCCCGCCGTAGCTCATCTGGAAAGAGGTTGCTGTGCTGGTGGCAGAGGGAGAAGGTGGGTACGTCTCAGCAGATGGGCTGAATGACTCTGGTCATTGATTCTGGAACAGAAACGCTGTCAGAGCATGGAACACACTCCCGGGTCTCGTGCGTGTCACCCCCAGTCCCAATTATTCCAATCCTCTCCTGGCCGAGCCTCTGTGTCCCCGACCACCACAGCAGCTGCTTAGCGCAGAGGAAGATCCCACAAACAGCAGCACAGTGAATGTCTGCTCAATTCCTGTTTATTTAAGGCATGGGCGCTGGTCAGGTCACCAGGAGAACGCTTTGGTCTTCATGCTGGGTTTTCCAGGTTTTCGGGAATGGGATCTTTAGTGCCCCGGTGCTACCGAGGGGGCCACTGGCATTTTTCTCTGGGCAATAAAAACGTTTCGGTAAAAGGCACGGAAACACAAATGTGAACGGTGGCAGGGGGGCCCGGCCAACCACACCCACATGTTCTGGGCCTGCTGCAGGCTTGTCGGGTATTGGGCAACCTTCTTTGAGACAATGTCCAAGATTGTGGGGGGGGCGGGGGGGGGGGTGCCGTGCTTCAAAAGTGGCGGACTTCGGTGTATCAGGTTAGCCAAAACTCTTCATGGGGGGGGGGAGGGGGGGGCGACAGCCTAGCCTTTGCCTCCCTGGCGATCGGCAGCCCCGCCCAAGGCTGCAGGCTGGCTTTCCGACCTGGAGGAATTTCTCCGGCTGGAGAAAATAAAATTCGCCATCCGTGGGAAAATATGAAAATGCAATTAAAACATTTTTTTTTCTAGAAAGGCACAGAAACTCCATGCAAAGGCACATTACAGTCACAAAAAGCCATCCAGTCCATCAGTCATAAGATCAGAGCCCATGGAGCTGGGGGTAGTATATCAGCATGGATAGAGGGATTGGCTAAGTGACAGACTCGGTGTACCCGAACAGGCGCCGGAATGTGGCGACTAGGGGATTTTCACAGTAACTTCATTGCAATTTTAATGTAAGCCTACTTGTGACAATAATAAAGATTATTATATTATTATAGAAGACAGTGAGCTGGGATAAGAGGGGCAGTTTCAGGATGGCAACCTGTAACTACTGGAGTTCCACAGGCATCAGTGCTGGAGCCACAATTATTCACAATATAAATTAATGACTTGGACGAATGAAGCGAAGAATTTTCACAATAACCTTATTGCATAGAATTTACAGTGCAGAAGGAGGCTATTCGGCCCATCGAGTCTGTACCAGCTCTTGGAAAGAGCACCCTATCCAAGACCACACCTCCACCCTATCCCCATAACCCAGTAACCCCACCCAACACTGTGGGCAATTTTGGACACGAAGGGCAATTTAGCATGGCCAATCCACATAACCTCCACGGCTGTGGACTGTGGGAGGAAACCGGAGCACCCGGAGGAAACCCACGCAGACACGGGGAGAACGTGCAGACTCCGCGCAGACAGTGACCCAAGCCAGGAATCGAACCTAGGACCCTGGTGCTGTGAAGCAATTGTGGTAACCACTATGCTACCGTGCTGCCCATTGCAGTGTTAATGTAAGCCTACTTGTGACACTAATAAAGATTATTATACATCATTGGCAAGTTTGTGGATGACACAAAAATAAGTGAAAAGCAAGTGGTAATGAAGACATAAAGAGTCTAAAGAGGGATACAGACAGGTTGGGTGAGTGGGCAAAAACATGGCAGATGGAATATAATGTAGGTAAATGCGAAGTTATGCACTTTGGTAGGAAGAATAAAGGGGTTGAATGTTATTTAAATGGAGAAAGATTGCAGAAAGCTGCAACACAAAGGGATCTGGGGGTCCTCATGCATAGATCATAGTACACAGGTTCAGCGGGTAATAGGGAAGACAAATGGAATGTGGGCTTTTATTTCAAAGGGAATGGAGTATAAAAATAGGGAAGTCTTGTTAAAACTAAACAAGGCACTAGTTACACCACACCTGGAATACTATGAACAATTTTGGTTCCCTATTTAAGGAAAGATATACCGGCATTGGAGGCAGTACAGAGAAGGTTCACTAAATTGACCCCGGATATGGAGGAACTTCCTTATGAGGAGAGGTTTAGTAGGTTGGGCCTGTGTTCATTGGAGTTCAGAAAAATGAGAGGTGACCTTATTGAGATGTATCAGATTCTCATGGGGCTTGACAGGGTCAATGCTGAGAGGTTGTTTCCCCTTGTGGGAGAGTCTAGGACCAGAGGGCAGAATCTCAGAGTAAGGGGGGGTCGCCCATTTGAGACAGAGATGAGGAGGAATTTCTACTCTCAGAAGGTAGCAGACTCAATGGGCTGAATGGATTGCTTCTGCTCCTATGTCTTATAGTCTTATTATGGTCCAGTGAATCTGTGGAATTCTTTATCGTAGAGGGCTCTGTAGAGGCTGGGTCGTTAAGTATGTTCAAGGCTGAGATAGACTGATTTTTAATCGGTGAGGGAGTCTTGGGGATGAGGCGAGAAAGTGGATTTGATCCTCCGTGATCTCATTGAATGGTGGGACAGACTCAATGGGCCGAATGGCCTTTTTCTGCTCCTATGGTCTTATCAATTTAAGAGATAATCTCCAATTTCCCCTCCACCAGCAGAACAAAACCAATTGTAATAACCCTCACGAAACCCAAGGGATGACCCGATTGATCTCCCCCCACCACGCTTGTGAAATGCGAGCTCCCCCACCAACTGGAGCTCATAGAATCTATCCTTGGAAGCCAGCCCGAATCGGGACTGGCAGGATCGGAGGTCGCAGTTGGGAGCTGCGTGCTGTACGCCTCGTTGCAGCCTTTGGCACGGTAGCACAGTGGTTAGCACTGTTGCTTCACAGCTCCAGGGTCCCGGGTTCGATTCCCGGCTTGGGTCACTGACTGCGCGGAGTCTGCACGTTCTCCCCCGTGTCTGCGTGGGTTTCCTCCGGGCGCTCCGGTTTCCTCCCACAAGTCCCGAAAGACGTGCTTGTGAGGTGAATTCGACATTCTGAATTCTCCCTCCGTGTGCCCGAACAGGCGCCGGAATGTGGCGACTCGGGGCTTTTCACAGTAACTTCATTGCAGTGTTAATGCAAGCCTACTTGTGACAATAAAGATTATAATTACTCTTTCAGTTATAAGTAAACCTCCATTTGAACCACCTTCTCGGACCTCCTGAGCTTTTATACCGACCATCTCTGAAATAATCCCAGGGATTATTTTTCCTTCTGCTCTGGGTCATGTGTAAGGAGGACTCCTGTCTTGTCAGAATTATGTCAAGTCTGGCCTTTGTGGGTGGCCTTTGGAGTCGTTTTTGTTTCCAGATCAACTGCCTCATAAATGCTGCAGAGGTGATTGCAAAACGTTGATTGGAAAAGCAGTTGAGGTTGGAGGAGTGATTAAGTTTGGCCATTGAGTATTTTACATTGTTTACCTGTTGCCCCTCTCTCCGGGTCGCCTCTGTGAAGTCCTGCTGCCCCCGCTCAGGCTGTTTCCCGCCTGGGGGTGGGGGAGTTGCTCAGCGGCGCTGGACCTTTTCTGACGGAGGAGCTAAATCCCGAGCGACGCACCTGAGGAGGAGCGGCGCCTTTAAGGGGGGGGGGGGGGGTGGGGCCAGTTACAGATTTACCTGCAGAGGGTGACGTGTGGTTCCTTCACCTGGAAGGCAGGAAGGAGGAAGTTTGCATTCTCTCTCTCTGTCTGTCGCCTGCGAATCTCAGCCAATTATCCCAGGCCACTGGGGCAATGTCTGCCTCTGCAATCTTTATTCTGGACCTTAAAGGCAAGGTAGGTGTTTTCTGTGTTCCAAAAGGGAGACTGGACCAGGCTCAAAGGGTGGGCAGAAGAGAGAGGAGCCCCCAAGTGCTTTGTGCAGTCCCAGAGGACTTCCCCCTTCCACCCCCGCCCCAAAGCGAGCCAGGCGAAAGCAACCTGGCTTTCCCTTTGAGTGCCAACAATTTCAGTTGGTTTGACCAGTTTAAATTGTGACTTAAGACGGATCTCCACAGTCGTAGGGGAGGCTAAGACAAGGCAGGATTGCCGTATCGTAATTCCTGTTGATTCGCTGTCGATGCAGCCTAACGCTCACCTGATATGGGACAAGGACGTAATGATGTCGCATATTTACAACGCCTCGGTCTAACTCAAAGCTAAACGATGGCGTGATTTCCCCTACCCACCCCCAGCACCCCGCTAATTCCAATTTCATCCGATTTGACTTCGCAAAATGTTTTTGCCTTTTTGAGGGTCAATCCCTGTGTCCTGTGATTGGTCTTGGTTTGGGGGGGGGAGCGGTTGGACGCGGTAAACATTGCGATGGTGTTTCCACTCGTGGGAGAGGGTAAGATCAGAGGGTGTAGCTGTAGAATAAGGGGGTGCTCAGTTCAGACGGGATTTGAGGAAGAACTTCTTCCCTCAGAGGGCGGTGAACCTTTTGGGATTCTTTACCCCAGGAAGCTGTGGGAGGCCGAGGACTTGAGCATTTTCGTGGCTGAGATCGATGGGTTTTTGATCAGTGGGGGAATTAAGGGTTACGGAAAGACAGCAGGAGACTGGATTTAGTGAGTGTTAGATCAGCCATGATCCTATTGAATGGCGGAGGAGACGCGAAGGGCTGAATGGTCTCCTCCTGATCCTATTTGTAATGGTTGCCCAGGTGATCTTTTGGTGAGCTGAGTCGAGGCCCCGTGAAACCAGGCCCCGTGAAAGCCTGGTCGCTGCCGGTTGGAAATGTTCTGTGTAATGCTTTGAGGCTCCGTAGGTAGCTCTCTTGCCTCTGATCCCAGAAGCCCGTGGGTTCAAGTCCCACGCCGCTGACCTGAGCACCAAAGTCACGGCTGACACTCCCAGCGTCGTAGTAAAAGTTGGCAGTCAGGTTGCCGCAATGACGGCCACGCTTTAAAAGTGTCATAAGATTCTTTGGGATACCCTGAGATTGTAAAGGCTGCTATAAAACTGATAGTCTTACTTTACCTGTCATAGAGCTTTCCAGCACAAAAAGAGGCCCATCGGCCCATCTTTTCTGTGACGGCCATCGAGCATCTAATTCATTTTCCAGCACGATCTGCAGCCTTGTCTGTTACATTTCAAATGCTCTAAATGCTTCTGAAATGTTGGAAGGGTTCCCATCTCTACCACCTTTTCAGGCAGTGAGTCCAGACTCCTGACACCCTCTGAGTGGAAATGTTTTTCCTCACATCCCCTCTAAATCTCCAACCCATTACCTTTAATCTATGCCCCCTGGTTATTGATCCCTGCAGTAAGTGGAAAGGTTTCTTCCTATTTACCTATGCCCCTCATAATCTTCCACACCTCAATCAGGTTCCCCCTCAGCCTTCTCGGCTCAAAGGAAAGCAACCCCAGCCTATCCGGCCTCTCTTCATAGCTGAAACGCTGCAGCCCGGGGCAACATCCTGGTGAATCTCCTCTGCACTCTTTCTAGTGCAATCGCTTCCTTCCTATAGTGTGGTGACCTTGACTGCGCACAGCACTTCAGCTCCATTATAACCTCCCTGCTCGCTCTTATATTCTATGCCTTGGCTAATAAAGGCAAGTATCCCATGTGCTTTCACAACCACTTTATCCACGTGACCTGCTGCCTTCTGGGATCTTTGGGCGATCCCTTTGATCCTCTGCACTTCCTAGCATCCGGCCATTCATTGTGTACCCCTTTGCCTTATTAGTCGTTCCAAAGTGCATCACCTTACACATCTGTGTTGATCTCAGGTTGAGTGTTGTTGGGCTTCCAGTGACTGCAATCCTTCAAAATCCTACTGCGTTAAACAAGGAACGTTGCATTAATCCGAAGTCCACCACTTGCAGTATAATTCCTTTGGTAGAACCCTGTGGACAGTTAATGGGTTGTGAGTTTAGAGAGTGATCCCGTCGATTTGCGGCTCGTGTGGCGCATGGGGACTATCGTGGAGCAGTTGGGCCGAATGGCCTGCTCCTGCTCTGTAGAAGTCAATCCCGTTGATGCCTTTGGGCCCATCGAAGCGAAGGGACAATGGGAGCCCCATATTGGCCTTGGTGCCTGAGGAGGTTGCTTGCTCAACACCGGCTGGAAGTGGAGATATGCGGGCGGCAGGCGAGGATCCAGCTGTGATGCCCCGTGTCTGTGAACAGCCTGTCAGCACAACCGGCTGGGTTTTCTAATAGAAGGAATCCCAAATGGATGAGGATGGTAGAGAGTTCCTGAGCAACAATGGGTGGGGAGGGAGGGACGGTCTGGAAGAAAGTATTTAATTTAGAAAAGGAAGATTTAAGGACTCAAGTAGGCGAGTGATTAGGAAGGCAAATGGAGTGTTGGCTTTTATTGCAAGAGAAATTGAGTGTGAAAGGAGGCAGGTTTTGCTACAAGCGTACAGGGCCTGAAGTGAGACCACATCTGGAGTACTGTGCGCAGTTTGGACCTGCTTCAGGAGTAAGCCCTTCAGAGAAAGTTCGCTCGACTGATTCCCAGATTGAAGGGGTTTGACCTGTGAAGCAAGGTTGCCCAGGTTGGGCGTCTACTCATCGCAATTTAAAATAATGAGAGGCAATCTTATTGGAACATGTAAAATCTTGTTAGAGTGGATGCTGAGAGGATGTTTCCACCTTGTGGGGAAATTCAGGACCAGGGGAGCACTGTTTTTAAAAAGAAACGTGGGGGGGGGTCGCCCGTTTAAGACGGAGATGAGGAGAAATTGTGTTTCTCTCGGAATTCTCCAGTTATAGAGGCTGGCTAATGGAATATATTCAAGGCTGACTTGGTTATGTGTTTCATTGATGAGGGAGTCGAGGGACAGGCTACAAAGTAGAGTTGAGGCCTCCGTTGGATCTGCTCGAGGGGCCTGCTACTAATTCTTGAGTCCCTTTTGAAAATTACGACTGAACCTGCTACCATCACCCCTTCAGGCAATGCATTCCAAATCATAATAAATCACCGGCGAAATATTAAAATTATTGCCAATTACCTTAAATCGTGGTCCTTGGATGATAAACCCTTCTAGAAACATAATTTTTCTGTCAAAGCCATTCATGATTTTGAATATCTCTGTCAAGTTGCCTCTTAACTTATCAAATCTCTGAATGCTTTCATGTGTCAAAAGCTCAGTGTTCTCGAGGTAGTCTGCGCGCTTCCAATTTTGACCTCCTGCCCATCCACGGTCACCAGCACTGACGGCCGTGCCTTCAGCCAACAATGCCGGTAATCCTGGGATCACCTCCTTAAACCTCCCTGCCTATCTGTGTCTCCCTCCCTCTTTCAGACACTCCTCCCAAACCCTTGGTTCTACCGGCCCTAATATCCCCTCCTTGCTGTCAGAGACGGCGTGTTGTCTGTTTAGATGGAGAATAAAATAATACCTTACAGTATCTTACAGGGTGGGGACAATTAGCCTCCGCCGGGAACCTTGCAGAATACGAGCTCCCCCATTAAGGGGCGCGAGGAAACCTCTAAACAACGTATGGTTGTATGGTATATAAAGCCGGCCAGTTAGACACTGGAAAGGCAGACCCAGTTTGATGTGTTGGGTGCTCTGGATCACATACAGGTCACCAACACTTGAAATAGTGCAACACTATTTTATTAAACCATTAACTGTTTAAACATACTCAGACTGTGGGTTAATACGATACTAGCTTTAACTAAAGACCTTTGCCTTGTCCTAACCAGTCGATGCACTCAGCACATGGTGAATGTCTGTGTTGCAGGCTGTGAGCTCTGTGCTCCTAGCTAGCTGCTACTCGAATGAGCGGGAACTCTGATGCCCCCCGTCTTTATAGTGCGTGTGCTCTCACTGGTGATTGGCTGCGGTGTAGTGTGTGTTGATTGGTCTCACTGTGTGTCCCATCAGTGTGTGTCTGCACCATGATATACTGGTGTATATTATGACACCCCCCCCCCCCCCTTTTATAAAAAAAATGTGCCTGCGTGACAATAAATAGTGTGTGGTGAATGTTCCTGACTACGTGTGTGCGAAATATTTACAGGACTGTGTACATAAAAACTAAGCTATTTACATGGGAAGGTGCCTGGTGCAGAAAAACAGTGTGTCACACAAATAACGAGGTGAACACTATATACAAACCACTTGACCGATTAAACGGAAGAACAGAACAGATCATAAAGTCCATAAGTCCACAAAGTTCACACATTAAGTCTCTGAGGTGGGCGACGGATTCTGGTTGACCGCCTCAAGGGTGGGTCGGGAGCCGCCGGCTGAGGAGCGGGCTGGACTGCGTCAGAGTGAGGAGGATGGAGAGTGACCGGAATCTCCGCATAGTCCAGGTCAGGGGCAACAGGAGGGCGTGACAATGGTGGAGGATCATGTAGCGAGCGCGGAGCGAGACAAAGGGCACATCGATTGCGGCGCAGAATGGAGCTGTCCTGCAGACGAACCAGGAACGAGCGGGGAGCCACCTGCCGAAGAACCACAGCAGTTGCAGACCAGCCACCATCCGGAAGATGGATGCGGACGTTGTCATCTGGAGCCAGAGCAGGGAGATCAGCTGCTCGGGAGTCATGAGCCGACTTGTGCTGTGGTTCGTGGACCATCGGAACGTGGTCGAGGTCTGGGACGTGAATGAACGGCACCGTCGTCCTCAGGGTGCGACCCATGAGCAGCTGGGCTGGCGACAGGCCAGTGGAGCCGAGCGATAGGCCAGCAGGGCGAGGTAGAAATCGGACCCAGCATCGGCAGCCTTGCAGAGGAGCCGTTTGACTATGTGGACGCCCTTCTCCGCTTTGCCGTTGGATTGGGGGTACAGGGGACTGGATGTCACATGCACAAAGTTGTACCTCCTGGCAAAGTTGGACCATTCCTGGCTTGCGAAGCAGGGGCCATTGCCGACATCACAGTGAGTGGGATGCCGTGTCGAGCAAAGGTGTCCTTTCAGGCACGGATGACTGCAGACTATGTGATGTCGTGTAAACGTACCACCTCCGGGTAGTTAGAAAAATAGTCTACAATCAGAACATAGTCCCTGCCCAGCGTGTGGAACAGGTCGATGTCGACCTTGGACCAAGGGGATGTGACCAACTCATGGGGCTGCAGGGTCTCGCGTGGTTGGGCCGGCTGAAAACGCTGACCAGTGGGGCAGTTGAGCACTGTGTTGGCGATGTCGTCATTGATGCCAGGCCAGTACACTGCCTCTCGGGCCCGTTGGCGGCTCTATTCCACGCCAAGATGGCCCTCGTGTAGCTGTTCCAAGACGAGCTGGTGCATTCTGTGTGGGATGACAATGCGGTCCAGTTTCAGGAGAACACCATCGACTACCGCCAGATTGTTCCTGATGTTGTAGAACTGCGGGCATTGGCCCTTGAACCACCCGTCTGTTAGGTGGCGCATGACATGCTGTAGCAGGGGGTCAGCCCCTGTCTCTCGGCGAATTTGGACGAGGTGTTCATCCGTGGCAGGTAAATTGGAGGCCACGAAGGCCACATGGGCGTTAACTTGGCAGACAAATCCCGCTGGGTCACACGGGGTGTTGACTGCTCTGGAGAGAGCATCGGCAATGATTAGGTCTTTACCCGGGGTGTATACCAGCTGGAAGTCGTATCACCGGAGCTTGAGCAGAATGCGCTGGAGGCGAGGAGTCATGTTGTTCAAGTCTTTTTGTATTATATTGACCAGCGGGCAATGGTCGGTCTCGACGGTGAATTGGGGAAGGCCGTACACATAATCATGAAACTTGACGACACCAGTCAAGAGTCCCAGGCACTCTTTTTTTTATTTGCACGTAGCGCTGTTCCGTGGGGGTCATGGCGCGTGACGCATATGCAACGGGGGCCCATGATGAGGCCACAACGCGTTGCAGGAGCACTGCCCCAATGCCAGATTGGCTGGCATTGGTCAAACTTTCGCTGGATCAAAAAACGCCAATACCGAGGCCGTGGTGAATTTGGTTTTGAGTTCTCTCCATTCGCGCTCATGGGCAGGAAGCCATTGGAAGTCTGTCATCTTCCTGACCAGGTTCCTGAGAGCCGTGGTATGAGAGGCGAGGTTAGGGATGAACTTCCCTAGGAAGTTGACCATGCCCAGAAATCGGAGGACCGCCTTCTTGTCCTCTGGCATTTTCATGGATGTGATAGCAGCCATCTTGTCCGCATCCGGCCGCACACCCAACTGGGAGATGTGGTCCCCTAGGAACTTGAGTTCCGTCTGGCCGAAGGAGCATTTGGCTCTGTTGAGGCGTAGCCCCTGCTCCCGTATGCGCTTGAACACGCGCTGGAGGCGACTGACATGCTCCTGAGGGATGGTGGACCAAATGATTATATCGTTGACATAGACACGATCACCTTCAATGCCCTCCATCATTTGTTCCATGATCCTGTGGAACACTTCTGAAGCCGATATAATCCCAAACGGCATCCTGTTGTAACACTATCTGCCAAAGGGGGTGTTGAAGGTACACCGTTTCCTGCTGGATTTGTCGAGCTGGATTTGCCAGAATCCTTTCGAGGCGTCAAGTTTGGTGAAGAGCTTGGCGCGAGCCATCTCGCATGTGATCTCTTCGCGCTTGGGGATTGGATAATGCTCCCTCATGATATTGCGAATCAGATCCTTGGGATCAATACAAATTCAGAGCTCGCCGGAAGGTTCTTTTACGCACACCATGGAACTGACCCAGTCGGTTGGTTCCGTAACTCTGGAGATCATTCCTTGGTCTTGGAGGTCCTGCAGCTGCTGCTTGAGGCAGTTCTTGAGGGGTGCTGGGACTCTGCGAGGTGCATGCACCACAGGCGTGGCGTTCTGTTTGAGTAGGATCTTGTAAGTATATGGGAGCGTGCCCATGCCTTCGAAGACGTCGCGGTGCTGGTTGATGGCGTCGAGTTGCGCCCTGAAGTCAGCGTCCTGGAAGGCAGACGCGTCATCAGGAGAGAGAGAGTGGACTCTTTGAACGAGGTTCAGCAGCTTGCACGCCTGTGCGCCAAGCAGGGAGTCCTTCGAGGAGCCCACGATCTCGAAAGGAAGGATGGCTTTTCGCGACTTGTGCGTCACTTCAAGTTGATATGAGCTCGTAGCAGGAATGATGTTGCCATTGTAGTCCAATAGCTGGCAGGCCGATGGAAGGATGGCTGGTTTGACACGAAGGCTTTGGAAAGTAGACCACGCCAATCAGACCACGCCATGAGATTGGCAGAGGCACCAGTGTCCAGGTGGAATCCTATTTGGGACCGGTTGACCGTCAGGATGGCACACCACTCATCGTCTGGATCGATGCGGTATACCGACAGCGGCTGGTGTCTTTGCTTCGGGGACAGCCTGTTTTTTGTTGTGACACCGACTCAAAAAGGCGCCTTCGGGTCCTCGGTGTCACTGCTGTGTGGGAGGTCGGAATCGGACTCTGTGACCGTGGGTTGAATTGCCCGAACATTCCTGCGAGGCTGGCCGAAGCGATATGAATTGGCAGGCTGAGCTGCTCGACAGCAGGCAGCATAGTGGCCAAGTCTGCCACATCTTAGGCATTGTCGAGATTTTGCAGGGCATTGCTGCTTTAAATGGGCGGAGCCACAGTTGCGGCACGTCGTGACGTCAGCACGTTCACTGCGCCACCGCGCGTGCATGGTGCGCGCCTGCGCATTGCGTTCCTCAACGTTGCCGTCCCCTCGTTTGGTGCGTACAAGCGCGGGAGTCCGCGAAAGGCGCGCAAAATGGCTGAGACCCTGGAGGTGCTCAATCACTTGGACCCGTTCCACCTCGTGGGGACCTTGCCGCGCCGTTTCTGCCGCTTGTATATGGGAATACCGACTGGTGGCATTTTCATGTAAAACACAGGTCTCGATGGTGGTCTCTAGGATGAGTTGCTTTACTTTGAGGAGCTGCTGACGTAGGGGGTCCGACTGAACACCAAAAACAATCTGGTCGCGTATCATGGATTCGGAGGTGGGCCCGTAGCTGCAAGATTGCGCAAGGATGCGGAGGTGCGTTAGAAAGGATTGGAAAGGTTCATCCTTGCACTGCAGGAACATGTAGCGTTCGAAACTTTCATTCACCTCTACGCTGCAGTGAGTGTCAAACTTGAGGAGGACCGTCTTGAACTTGGTCTTGTCTTCGTCATCTGCAAAGGTGAGAGAGTTGAAAATGTGGATGGCATGGTCCCCGGCCGTGGGGAGGAGAAGGGCAATCTTTCTGGTGTCCGAGGCGCTTGGTTATGAGGGTGGAGTCATGCTCCGGGGGTCCCGGGTGTCATACCACCCCCCCCAGCCCGAGAGCTCTTGTTGCAAAAATGACATGGTGCCCTTCCGGGCCAGACACAAATGAAAATAGCCACTCGTAGCTACATCTGGTGGCATGGACCAGGACATTGAAAGTCTGGTGTGCCAGTGCCAGCCTTGCCAGGCACAGCAGACACCGCCCCCTACATCCAACCTTGGGAGTGGCCTAGACGCCCATGGGCGAGGGTACACATGGACTTCACTGGTCCCTTCATGAACAAGATGTTCCTCCTTTCGATCAACGCCCCCTTTCAATCAACGCTCCCATTCAATCAACGCTCCCATTCAAAGTGATTGAAGGTCCAAGAGGTGGGAACGACCACCTCGACAGCCACAGTGGAGGCCCTGCTGCGGGTGTTTGCTACGCCTGGCCTCCCCGAGGTAATGGTGTTGGACAACGGCACGCCCTTCAGCATATTGTTCGAATGAATGGCATTCGCCAGAGCAACACAACCCCCATCACCCTGCCTCAAACCGGTTAGCGGAGAGAGCTGTCCAAACATTTGCTACCACTACGTCTTAGGTTGGCAAACTTTCCTTTGCCCTACCCGCCCCCCAATGCCTGTGTCACACGGGCAAAAGTATTGATGGGCCATCGTTTAAAGACCCGGTTGGACTTGGTCTTCCCAAATTTGACTGGGGGGA
This sequence comes from Scyliorhinus torazame, assembly GCF_047496885.1. NCBI lineage: Eukaryota > Metazoa > Chordata > Chondrichthyes > Carcharhiniformes > Scyliorhinidae > Scyliorhinus > Scyliorhinus torazame. The sequence goes on from NC_092733.1 coordinate 18,912,887, forward strand.
GGTGGAGGCACTGCCGACCTCCCAGAGGAAACAACACACTTTGCGGATAGGGGGCAGATCTTTCCAAGGTGGCAACCTGGCCCTCGTCAGAACTTTGCCTCCGTCTCACTATGGTTACCAGGCCAGCTCGGGTCCGGTCGGCTTCAGTTTCGTACGTAGCGGACCCGAGTGGCAGGGCTGTAAGGAAACACTTGGACCACATGAGAAGCCGGGGGGGAGGGGGAACCTGAAACCCCAATGCCGGAACGATTCGAGCTGGCGGCCAGCACCAATGTTCCTGTGGTAAAGCCGGAACGAAGAGGAAGGGGATCCGGGAGTCTTGAGGAGGCCCCATCGTTGATCCAGGAATAAGCCAAAGAAGGGAATAACCCTCCGGAACATTCTGCTAAGAGTAACGACGTCATCACTTCCGAGCTGGAGGAGCCATTTTGGGGATTAAGACTGCCCTCGAGATCCATGAACTCTCCTGATAGGTCAACGCTCTGATGGACTGTTTCAATTCCTTTTTGTTCCTCAGTCTTATATTGTATACAATTATTATATAGAGCCTGTTTGTACATATGTTAATTGAAGAACTTAAGGGGGGGGGTGGGATGTGGTAGTGTGGCCCCTATAGTCAGGGGCACAGATAGGCGCTTCTGTGGACGTGAAAGAGACTCCAGGATGGTATGTTGCCTCCCTGGTGCCAGGGTCCAGGATGTCTCCGAACGGGTAGAGGGAATCCTCAAGGGGGAGGGCAAACAGGCAGAGGTCGTTGTACATATTGGTACTAACGACATAGGCAGGAAGGGGCATGAGGTCCTGCAGCAGGAGTTCAGGGAGCTAGGCAGAAAGATAAAAGACAGGACCTCGAGGGTTGTAATCTCGGGATTACTCCCTGTGCCACGTGCCAGTGAGGCTAGAAATAGGAAGATAGAGCAGATAAACACGTGGCTAAACAGCTGGTGTAGGAGGGAGGGTTTCCATTATCTGGACCACTGGGAGCTCTTCCGGGGCAGGTGTGACCTGTATAAGAAGGACGGGTTGCATCTAAACCGGAGAGGCATAAATATCCTGGCCGCGAGGTTTGCTAGTGTCACACGGGAGGGTTTAAACTAGTATGGCAGGGGGGTGGGCACGGGAGCAATAGGTCAGTAGGTGAGAGCATTGAGGGAGAACTAGGGAATAGGGACAGTGTGGCTCTGAGGCAGAGCAGACGGGTAGAAGTTGCTGAACACAGCGGGTCTGGTGGCCTGACGTGCATATGTTTTAATGCAAGGAGCATTACAGGTAAGGCAGATGAACTTAGAGCTTGGATTAGTACTTGGAACTATGATGTTGTTGCCATTACAGAGACCTGGTTGAGGGAAGGGCAGGATTGGCAGCTAAACGTTCCAGGATTTAGATGTTTCAGGCGGGATAGAGGGGGATGTAAAAGGGGAGGTGGAGTTGCGCTACTTGTTCGGGAGAATATCACAGCTAAACTGCGAGAGGACACCTCAGAGGGCAGTGAGGCTATATGGGTAGAGATCAGGAATAAGAAGGGTGCAGTCACAATGTTGGGGGTATACTACAGGCCTCCCAACAGCCAGCGGGAGATAGAGGAGCAGATAGGTAGACAGATTTTGGAAAAGAGTAAAAACAACAGGGTTGTGGTGATGGGAGACTTCAACTTCCCCAATATTGACTGGGACTCACTTAGTGCCAGGGGCTTAGACGGGGCGGAGTTTGTAAGGAGCATCCAGGAGGGCTTCTTAAAACAATATGTAAACAGTCCAACTAGGGAAGGGGGGGTACTGGACCTGGTATTGGGGAATGAGCCCGGCCAGGTGGTAGATGTTTCAGTAGGGGAGCATTTCGGTAACAGTGACCACAATTCAGTAAGTTTTAAAGTACTGGTGGACAAGGATAAGAGTGGTCCGAGGATGAATGTGCTAAATTGGGGGAAGGCTAATTATAACAATATTAGGCGGGAACTGAAGAACATAGATTGGGGGCGGATGTTTGAGAGCAAATCAACATCTGACATGTGGGAGGCTTTCAAGTGTCAGTTGAAAGGAATACAGGACCAGCATGTTCCTGTGAGGAAGAAAGATAAATACGGCAATTTTCGGGAACCTTGGATGACGAGTGATATTGTAGGCCTCGTCAAAAAGAAAAAGGATAAAGGATGCACAATGTACTGTGTTGGTTGACCAAAAATTTTCAATAAAATATTATTTAAAAAAAAAGAAAAGAAAAAGGAGGCATTTGTCAGGGCTAAAAGGCTGGGAACAGACGAAGCCTGTGTGGCATATAAGGAAAGTAGGAAGGAACTTAAGCAAGGAGTCAGGAGGGCTAGAAGGGGTCACGAAAAGTCATTAGCAAATAGGGTTAAGGAAAATCCCAAGGCTTTTTACACGTACATAAAAAGCAAGAGGGTAGCCAGGGAAAGGGTTGGCCCACTGAAGGATAGGCAAGGGAATCTATGTGTGGAGCCAGAGGAAATGGGCGAGGTACTAAATGAATACTTTGCATCAGTATTCACCAAAGAGAAGGAATTGGTAGATGTTGAGTCTGGAGAAGGGGGTGTAGATAGCCTGGGTCACATTGTGATCCAAAAAGACGAGGTGTTGGGTGTCTTAAAAAATATTAAGGTAGATAAGTCCCCAGGGCCTGATGGGACCTACCCCAGAATACTGAAGGAGGCTGGAGAGGAAATTGCTGAGGCCTTGACAGAAATCTTTGGATCCTCGCTGTCTTCAGGGGATGTCCCGGAGGACTGGAGAATAGCCAATGTTGTTCCTCTGTTTAAGAAGGGTAGCAAGGATAATCCCGGGAACTACAGGCCGGTGAGCCTTACGTCAGTGGTAGGGAAATTACTGGAGAGAATTCTTAGAGACAGGATCTACTCCCATTTGGAAGCAAATGGACGTATTAGTGAGAGGCAGCACGGTTTTGTGAAGGGGAGGTCGTGTCTCACTAACTTGATAGAGTTTTTCGAGGAGGTCACTAAGATGATTGATGCAGGTAGGGCAGTAGATGTTGTCTATATGGACTTCAGTAAGGCCTTTGACAAGGTCCCTCATGGTAGACTAGTACAAAAGGTGAAGTCACACGGGATCAGGGGTGAACTGGCAAGGTGGATACAGAACTGGCTAGGCCATAGAAGGCAGAGGGTAGCAATGGAGGGATGCTTTTCTAATTGGAGGGCTGTGACCAGTGGTGTTCCACAGGGATCAGTGCTGGGACCTTTGCTCTTTGTAGTATATATAAATGATTTGGAGGAAAATGTAATTGGTCTGATTAGTAAGTTTGCAGACGACACGAAGGTTGGTGGAATTGCGGATAGCGATGAGGACTGTCTGAGGATACAGCAGGATTTAGATTGTCTGGAGACTTGGGCGGAGAGATGGCAGATGGAGTTTAATCCGGACAAATGTGAGGTAATGCATTTTGGAAGGTCTAATACAGGTAGGGAATATACAGTGAATGGTAGAACCCTCAAGAGTATTGAAAGTCAAAGAGATCTAGGTGTACAGGTCCACAGGTCACTGAAAGGGGCAACACAGGTGGAGAAGGTAGTCAAGAAGGCATACGGCATGCTTGCCTTCATTGGCCGGGGCATTGAGTATAAGAATTGGCAAGTCATGTTGCAGCTGTATAGAACCTTAGTTAGGCCACACTTGGAGTATAGTGTTCAATTCTGGTCGCCACACTACCAGAAGGATGTGGAGGCTTTAGAGAGGGTGCAGAAGAGATTTACCAGAATGTTGCCTGGCATGGAGGGCATAAGCTATGAGGAGCGGTTGAATAAACTCGGTTTGTTCTCACTGGAACGAAGGAGGTTGAGGGGCGACCTGATAGAGGTATACAAAATTATGAGGGGCATAGACAGAGTGGATAGTCAGAGGCTTTTCCCCAGGGTAGAGGGGTCAATTACTAGGGGGCATAGGTTTAAGGTGAGAGGGGCAAGGTTTAGAGTAGATGTACGAGGCAAGTTTTTTACGCAGAGGGTAGTGGGTACCTGGAACTCGCTACCGGAGGAGGTAGTGGAAGCAGGGACGATAGGGACATTTAAGGGGCATCTTGACAAATATATGAATGGGATGGGAATAGAAGGATACGGACCCAGGAAGTGTAGAAGATTGTAGTTTAGTCGGGCAGTATGGTCGGCACTGGCTTGGAGGGCCGAAGGGCCTGTTCCTGTGCTGTACATTTCTTTGTTCTTTTGTTCTTTGTTAAGGGGCGTGCCCTCACGGGCCCATCTGGCCTATCGTGCAGGAGCACTCGAATCCCAGCCAGTGAGGAATCGGCCCGGGTCCCGGGGAGCAGCGTTCTGGTCAGAGTGAACCCGGGAGCCAGAGTGTTAACGATACTAGAGACTCTGCACCTTTTACATCAGCTACCCTTGTTGGCCGCCAATAAACGTTTTGTTCTTCATTACTACCGAATACGGTACAACCTCAAAATTTCTTGCTTTTAGTCATCGGCCTTTTGGGATGCCAGCAGACAAAATAGGAACCAAAGTGGCCCACTCGGCCCACCTCGAGCCTGCTTCAACGTTCAACGAGATAGCAGCTAATCTGTTTTGAGTCCTACGTTCCCACCTGCCCCGATAACCTTGGATTCCTTTTGCCTAAGGAGAATCTATTTACCTCCGCCTTGAAAATAGTCAGTGCCACCGCCCCCCCCCCCCCCCCCCCCCCCCCCACTCCTCCACACCTACCACCGCCTTCTGAGGCAGAAAGTTCCAAAGTTGCCCAAACTTCCGAGGGGGAAAAGAAAACCCAAATCCTCCCCCGCCTGCGCGGACTGCCACTGCATCTCCCCGGGGAGTCCGATGGAAATCAGAAACCCATGAGGGAACTTTGCCATGATGAGATTTGAATGGTTGCAGGCACTGAAAAACAGTGCAATCCGCAGTACACTACCGCCATCAGTAAGTGGAACCTGTGACTGGCTGTGAACAGTGCATGTTCACAAGCACCCCACTGACAGTGAACGCAGCATTCCATGGCAGCCATGACACAATCTATCTGGCTGGCCATGGGAATTAAGCACATTTGCAACAAAGAAATAACTTTACAGTTACAACATCTTGCTTCCTAAAACCTGCCTCTACGTCCCAATTAAGCAAACCCATATATTTCAAATACCACCGCCTGCTGCTGTGTTTTCAGTTTTTGTGTACACAGCGTTGCTGCGCAAATGAATCTTGGTACCGCGGGGCTAGTCCAGAAGGGACTGTAAAAAGGAGGAAATAGGAATATCGGTCTGAACTGGCCTTGTATACCTTGAAATGGAATGCCAGTAAAAACCTGGGAAATAGAAAAACTGGTTCGAACTGTGTGGTTTTTTTTTTTCTTTCTGTAATCATTCCCGCGGGACATGGGCATCACATTTACTGCCCATCGTTTGAGCAGTTGTTGATGGGCCTCTTCCTTGATGATGTGAAGGTGACATCTGTTGCCGGGCGGATTGCTGGCCAGATGTGGAGAGGGAGCCCAGACGTTGACCTTCAGCCTGGCTCCATTGTGAAGCTTGCACATCCTCCCTGATGGTATGGTGCCCGGTATATTGACACAGTGAGCATGGTCATTCACGCTGGCCTTTGTGGCGGCGTCAGACATGATGGAGGGGCGGCGGGGAGATGCGGGATTAACTGGAATGATCTTCAGAAGTATCAACAGAGACCCACTGGGCCAAAGGACCTCCTCGCGTGCTGTGCTAATCTCCATAATTGTAAAAAATGCAGAAACCAATTTGTGCACGGTAAGCTCCCACAAATGGACCAGGTGTTTTGGTGAGGTCAAGTGAGGGGATAAATAGTGCTCAGGACCCCAGCAGGAGCCCCGCTGCCTTTCTTAGCACCGTACGGTCTTGCACAGCCACGTGAGAGGGCCAACAACTGTGAATAGCAAGAGAGGGAAGGAAATATGAGGACAATAATCTTTAGGTGGGTTTTGGGGAGCAGTGGGTGGTGTCGGAAGCTTCACATTCCAGCACCTCCTCAGTGGCTGATGCCGAAGGAAGCTGTGTTATACAGTGAATGGTAGAACCCTCAAGAGTATTGACAGTCAGAGAGATCTAGGAGTACAGGTCCACAGGTCACTGAAAGGGGCAACACAGGTGGGAGAAGGTAGTCAAGGCATACGGCATGCTTGCCTTCATTGGCCGGGTCATTGAGTATAAGAATTGGCAAGTCATGTTGCAGCTGTATAGAACCTTAGTTAGGCCACACTTGGAGTATAGTGTTTAATTCTGGTCGCCACACTACCAGAAGGATGTGGAAGCTTTAGAGAGGGTGCAGAAGAGATTTACCAGGATGTTGCCTGGTATGGAGGGCATTAGCTATGAGGAGCGGTTGAATAAACTCGGTTTGTTCTCACTGGAACGACGGAGGTTGAGGGCAACCTGACAAGAGGTCGACAAAATTATGAGGGGCATAGACAGAGTGGATAGTCAGAGGCTTTTCCCCAGGGTAGAGGGGTCAATTACTAGGGGGCATAGGTTTAAGGTGCGAGGGGCAAGGTTTAGAGGAGATGTACTAGGCAAGTTTTTGACACGAGGTTGCCTGGAACTCGCTGCCGGAGGAGGTGGTGGAGGCAGGGACGATAGTGACATTTAAGGGGCATCTTGACAAACACATGAATAGAGGGATACGGACCCCGGAAATGTAGAAGATTGTAGTTTAGTCGGGCAGCATGGTCGGCACGGGCTTGGAGGGCCGAAGGGCCTGTTCCTGTGCTGTACTTTTCTTTGTTGTTTGTTACATGGTCAGACAGGCGGAGCATTAAGCTGTAAATTCTGCCAATACACCGATGGGAGGTGGTAAGTGTGGGCAAGTCTCCTGGTCAGCTATGCTTGATGCGGAGTGGTGCCCCTCCTGCAGCAGACTATGGACGCCATTTTCCATCCAACCCTCCGGAGCAGCGGGAGGCGGCCCGATGTTGGCTGGTGGCGGGATCGTCTCGTCCCGCCATTGTCGTCACCCCCGCCATTGTCAATGGGGTTTGCCGTTGAACGCACCCTTCGCTGCTGGGAAACCCTTGGCGGCTGGAATAGAATATCCCGCTGGCTTCAGCGGCCAGATATTCCAGCCTATGGCTGCATCCCAGCCAGCTATTCCAGGAAAAATAAGTCACGGAAAATAGATGTAAATATGTGCTTCGTCTGCCGTGCACACTTCCTGGGTGCGGGAAGCCTCTGGGTCTAATAACCTTTAATACTTATCTTTCTCCAAACTCTCCACTGGGACAGCTCCTGATAAGTCGGAACTACAAAGGGGATGTGGATATGTCAACGATTGAGCACTTCATCCCGATGCTAACACAGAAGGAAGATGAAGGGACAATGTCTCCACTGCTGACGTACGGCAAAGTTCACTTCTTGTGGATTAAGCACAGCAACCTGTACTGTATCCTTTTCTGTTCTCAGGAGATGGCTCCACCCAATGGTGAATGAGCATTTGGCTGGGGGGAGTTAATTGTGGGTTCCTCTGAGCTGGAATGTGGCACGAGCTGTTCTCAGCTTTGCCTGTTTTTTTAAATACTCGTCGTCTGACTAAGCTGTTGCCATGGTTAGTTGTGTGTGCCATCCCTCCCTTATCCTGTTGCCCCCTCCCTCACTCCCTCAGCCTTTATTCCCTCCTGCAATCGCCCACCGTTCCCTCTCCTCTTTGCCCCGCCTTTCCTCCCCCCCACCGTCCCCTCACTCCCCTCCCTCTGTCCCTCGCACCCTCCCTCCCTCTGTCCCTCGCACCCTCCCTCCCTCTGTCCCTCGCGCCCTCCCTCTGTCCATCGCGCCCTCCCTCCCTCACGCCTCCCTCCCTCTGTCCCTCGCGCCCTCCCTCCCTCACGCCTCCCTCCCTCTGTTCCTCGCGCCTCCCTCCCTCTGTCCCTCGCGCCCTCCCTCCCTCTGTCCCTCGCGCCCTCCCTCCCTCTGTCCCTCGCGCCCTCCCTCCCTCTGTCCCTCGCGCCCTCCCTCCCTCACGCCTCCCTCCCTCTGTCCCTCGCGCCCTCCCTCCCTCTGTCCCTCGCACCCTCCCTCCCTCTGTCCCTCGCGGCCTCCCTCCCTCTGTCCCTCGCGCCCTCCCTCCCTCACGCCTCCCTCCCTCTGTTCCTCGCGCCTCCCTCCCTCGCGCCCTCCCTCCCTCTGTCCCTCGCGCCCTCCCTCCCTCACACCTCCCTCCCTCTATTCCTCGCGCCTCCCTCCCTCTGTTCCTCGCGCCTCCCTCCCTCTGTCCCTCGCGCCCTCCCTCCCTCTGTCCCTCGCGCCCTCCCTCCCTCTGTTCCTCGCGCCTCCCTCCCTCTGTCCCTCGCGCCCTCCCTCCCTCTGTCCCTCGCGCCCTCCCTCCCTCTGTCCCTCGCGCCCTCCCTCCCTCTGTCCCTCGCGCCCTCCCTCCCTCTGTCCCTCGCGCCCTCCCTCCCTCTGTCCCTCGCGCCCTCCCTCCCTCTGTCCCTCGCGCCCTCCCTCCCTCTGTCCCTCGCGCCCTCCCTCCCTCTGTCCCTCGCGCCCTCCCTCCCTCTGTCCCTCGCGCCCTCCCTCCCTCTGTCCCTCGCGCCCTCCCTCCCTCTGTCCCTCGCGCCCTCCCTCCCTCTGTCCCTCGCGCCCTCCCTCCCTCTGTCCCTCGCGTCCTCCCTCCCTCTGTCCCTCGCGCCCTCCCTCCCTCTGTCCCTCGCGCCCTCCCTCCCTCTGTCCCTCGCGCCCTCCCTCCCTCTGTCCCTCGCGCCCTCCCTCCCTCTGTCCCTCGCGCCCTCCCTCCCTCTGTCCCTCGCGTCCTCCCTTCCATCTGTTGCTCGCGCCCGCCCTCCCTCCCTCTGTCCCTCGCGCCCTCCCTCTGTCCCTCGCGCCCTCCCTCCCTCTGTCCCTCGCGCCCTCCCTCCCTCTGTCCCTCGCGCATTCCCTCCGTCCCTCGTGCCCTCCCTCCCTCTGTCGATCACACCCTCCCTCCCTATCGCTTGCGCCCTCCCTCCGTCGCGCCCTCCCTCTGTCCCTCGCGCCCTCCCTCCCCTCCCTCTGTTGTTCACGCCCTCCCTCCCTACATCACTTGTGCCCTCCCTCCCTCTGCCGCTCACATCCTCCACTTCCTCTGTCGCGCCCTCCGTCCCTAGGTTGCTTGATCCCTCCCTCCCTCTGTTGCTCACGCCCTCCCTCCCTCCCCTCCCTCTGTCGCTCACATCCTCCCTCCCCTCCCTCTGTCACTCCTGCTTTCCCCCTGTCTCTCGGGCCTTCACAAAGAGACCATGTCCTCGCTGCTACGATGTGCTAAAATTGCAATTACGCCATGACAGTTCATTTGCAAAATTAAATGAGAAATGGGAACTGGAAACTGAAAGTCATGGCAGCGTAAAGTAAGGTTTATGGGTTTATGGGTGGCATGTATGTGTTCCGCCCAAGAGTTTATAAAGCAGATTAGTCAGACAACCTGGCACCAGTCTCTACCCTGGCAATGCTGGAGCTCTGAATAATCCCTGTGGGTTAAAGGAATTGTGGGAAATCATAGCTTCTCGATTAAAATATCTCACAATGTTATCTTACCACCTTCCATCCTGATGGTGTGGCCTCTCTGCTCATTCTAGTTCAGAGTCGCTCCCATCGAAATCCAATTCCGATTGTGTGGTGAGGCAGCAATCCCCTTGTTGTGTCATGTACTCTGGGATAACACAGGCTGCAACTCGATGCAGCTTTGACCAAAAGATACTCCAGACTTTGAAGTAAGTTCAATGTGATTTATTGAACCATTAGCACAGTTCTCTATGGGTTCGACTCTCCTGCTGATCTTGCTATAGTAACTCAGTCTAACTAACCAGTCTGCTCTAAGCCACGTGGTGGGTGCGATGCTTCTGATCTGCCCCTGTCCTTCTCTCTAAGTGTCGCCTGTGGAAAGAGACAGAGCATGTGTGCCCTGTCCTTATATATAGGTTGTGTAATGCCCCCTTGTGGTAGCGTCACCTCAGGGTGTCTTGACTGCCCATTGGTTGTGTCCTATTCTATGTGTTCATTAGCTGTATGTCTGCATGTCATGACATCTCTGGTGCTCCCTCTAGTGTTCACTTAGTCGTAGTGTATTTACATTAACCCCTTGTGTATTTACAGTGATGCATATCACCACATCTCCGACAGGGAGAGATTGGTGGGCCCCTTGAAAGTGTAAAGATGTGATAAATTGACCCAGGTGTTTATTTTTCTTAATCTAGTGGTCAGTGGTCGCAACTACAACAAAAAATTCAAATGCCTCACTCATCTATGCATTTCTATACAAGATCGTACAGGTAAAATTACATTTCAATTGTGGCGTAAGGGCTACTTGGAGGTCTTGTGGTCTGGCGGGTAGTGTCCCTGGATCTTGAATGGGAATACCGGAGTGTTAATCAGATATGGCTCAGCAACGTTACGTCTCCTGCCCACCCCTAGTTGCAGCAAAGTCTTAAGAGTCAGCTGCCAGTGTGGAACCACCGTTGCGTGTTGGCCAGACGGGATGGGGAGTGGGGGTGGGGTGGGGAAGGTGCTGTTCCCTGAAAGATGCTAGTGAACCATCTCCTTCCCAAAATGTCCAATGTCCAGTACCTGGATGAATTACACTGACTGCACAACACTGAAGCAGGCCATTGGCTCCAAACCGCTCCCATCCTACTCCATCTTACCCCATCATCAAACACTCCTGTTCATTTTGCTCCCGCCTGTGTTTAACTACATTACACACCTTAATCCCACCTTGGGCCCGATTCTCCCAAAAGATTTCTTCAGTCAATTTGTGGTGGGTTTTCCAGGGAGTTTCCCACTGGCTCTGCCAGCGAGTTCCCCGCCGCTATTCAATGACACTTAGTCCCGTTTTGGGGCGCTGGGGAGCTTCCCACCGGTTAAGCCCACACTTGGTATTTTTTTTAGCACTGGAGAGCTGAACTCTGAGATCGGGCCGACATTTTGAGAGGGTGCCCCCATCTCTAAGTGAGCTTGTGTGTCCCCCGCACCCCCCACCCATGGGCAATGTCATCCTCCACACACATGACACTACCCCACACCCCTATCCATCCCTTCTATAGGACACCCACCCATCACCCCTCCAATCTCCCAGAGGTCCCAATTACGTGCCCTGCACTCCTCCACCCTTCAAACCCCCCTCCCCTCCACCCTCATTTCATGGGCATGGCCCCCCCTTGGCAGTGCCACCTGGGCACCCTTGCACTTCCACCCTGGCACATGGACAGTGCTCCTGGAAGTTTGGTAGTGCCATCCTGGTGGTGGCAGTGCCAAGATGCCAGCTGGGCAGTGCCAAGGTGCCCATGTTCCAGGGGGAGGGCCAGGGGGCCACCCTGCACTTACCCTGACCACCTAGGGGTCTTCGATGACCCAGGAGACCCCTCTGGGTGCCGTTTTGTGTGGATCAGCACTGATCAGTGCCCGATTCAGCCTCCCTGGGGAGGCCGGAGAATCGAAGGAGGCGGCTGGATCCCAGGCAGGTAGGTCGTAAGTAGGTTTACGACCCTGCTGCAGGGTGGGAGTGGGGAACAGGCTCTGAGATACTCATTCCGTGTACGTAAACCTGCCTCCAACATTAACTGACATCTGCGTTCTCTTCAGGTCTTCACAGAATACTTCAAGGAGCTGGAGGAGGAGAGCATCAGGGACAACTTTGTGATTATTTACGAGCTCCTGGACGAAATCATGGACTTTGGCTTCCCGCAGACCACAGACAGTAAAATTCTGCAGGAGTGAGTGTCCGTGGCTGATCCCTTCACCGCGCGCTCGTCACCCCAAGAGGAAAGGTCTGGGCATCAATCACCGGGCAGAGATCCCTCCAGTATTAGCACGTTAGGTTTTCGGGGGGGGGGGGGTGCGTGATGAGTGTTGGGTGTTGGAGAATATGTGCATCGTGAGGCACAAGGTGCTGTTTGAGGGGTGGCTGGCTGAACTAGGAGGGGGGTCTTCTCTTATTGCCATTATTTGTCTGTCCCTTCTGGAACAGAATATCTCCAGTGGATTGGCCACATAAATTGTCCCTTGGTGTCCAAAGGTTAGATGGCGTTACAGGGATTGGGCCGGGGGAATGGGGCTAGGTAGGGTGCTCTTTCAGAGGGTCTTTGTAGACTCTATGGGCCGAATGGCCACCTTCTACACTAGTGATTCAGTGGTTACACTTTCCTCTCTCATGGGTATAGGAGGCCAATCTGCCCCTTGCACTTATTCCACTATTCAATGAGATCTTGGCTGATTTGTGAACTAACTCCACATATCAAAAACATGATCAATCTCTGTTTTTAAAATGAATTAATTTAATAATTTCAATCTATCTAGCATCGATTATCATTGCGCAAGAGAGTTCCTATCTCCTCCTACCTTTTGGGTGAAGAAACAATTCCTAATTTCACTCCTGGGAGGTTCCGTTCCAATTTTTCGATCATGGTTTCAGAAACTCGGGTGAAAATTTCTTGAATGCAATGCTGAGTTGGAACGTTAAAATCTCCGATTCAACGAGAAGCAGTTCGTGGACGCCAGGTCGAGTAAATTCACTTCCCTCTCTCTCCGGACCCTCATTTCCCGCCTCCAACCCACACCCCTCCCTTACCACCAGCTGTGAGCTGGCACAGGTCAATCGTCCCCCTTCTCTCCAACGTCCTAGGCTATTCAGTGCGGTGAGCAAACAAAAGGGCCACGTTCATGCCAAACCAGTGTCCGGCTGGAGCTCTGAGACCTCTCCCCCGCCGCCCCGATCCCAGACCGGGAACGAGCAGTGGCCAGAATTGCCAGACTGGGTTGGGAGTTCCTCACCCGTTGTTGACATCAGAAACCACTTCTGTCATCGTTGCCAGCCTTGTGTGATGCCAGTGAGAAGAGCCCGGTTGTTTATTTCCCCCAACTCCAACCTCCTTTGTCCAAGGCGCTGGCTCGGTGGTTAGCACTGTTGCTTCACAGCGCCAGGGTCCCCGATTCGATTCCCGGCTTGGGTCACTGTCTGTGTAGAGTCTGCACGTTCTCCCCGTGTCTGCGTGGGTTTCCTCCGGGTGCTCCGGTTTCCTCCCACAAGTCCCGAAAGACGTGTTGTTAGGTGAATTGGACATTCTGAATTCTCCCTCAGTGTACCCGAACAAGTGCCGGAATGTGGCGACTAGGGGCTTTTCACAGTAACTTCATTGCAGTGTTAATGTAAGTCTACTTGTGACAATAATAAAGATTATTATTAATCCCAATCTTGCATCCCACCCGAGTGCAGGAACACAGGCTTGCATTTCTTTTCTCCCTGCCCTCCCGCCTCATTCCAGAGACCCTGAGATGGGTGGTTGTGGGCACGTCTGAGCTCTTTTCGGAGAACCCAACAGGGTTCAAATCCCCCATCCCGTCCCAGGTTGGCTCCTGTGTGTCGATGGTTCTGTTTCAGGTAGACAACCTGAAGTGGATAATGTTTGTTCTTTTACCACTTTACAAGCAAGGAGAGAGGCAGGGATAATGGGGATTGGTGGACGGATTGGAGGGAGGGGTGGGGGGAGACCGAATGATGACGGGGTGATGATGGCGCAAGGCAGGGAGGAATGGGGCATTGAAGAACCAAAAGGTGGCACTGTGCCAGCCAAGGAAAGATGGTGGCTAGGAGCCTCGGTTTGACCTCATGATGATGGGGGTGCTGGGTTGGGATTCAGCGCTCTGCTTCTTTGTGTGTTGTGTTCTGACTGGGCGCAAGGTGACTTGACTCATGGCTTATTTCAATTGGACAGGTACATCACGCAGCAGGGGCAAAAGCTGGAAGTAGCTGCCCCACGTCCGCCGGCCACAGTCACTAACGCCGTGTCCTGGAGGTCAGAAGGCCTCAAGTACAAGAAGAACGAGGTCTTTATTGATGTCATTGAAGGGGTCAACGTGTTGGTGAGTACTGCTTCTTGAGGTAACTGACTGCCATTCCGCACATTATTGAGTCCTGGTAGGCTGAAATTCCGCTGGTGGCTTGGGTCTGGTTCCCTGTATGAAGCTGTGAGGGTGCAGCTCCACGAGGACAGTAAATCAACCTGCGTTTCACAGCCCGAGGAAGGGGTATTAGGAGAGTTGACCATGTCGGACAAAGAGATGGTGCGAAGGAAGGTGGCCAGGGAGCTGGAATGGCCAAGGGGTCCGAGGGCAGCACGGTAGCATTGTGGATAGCACAATTGCTTCACAGCTCCAGGGTCCCAGGTTCGATTCCCGGCTTGGGCCACTGTCTGTGCGGAGTCTGCACATCCTCCCCGTGTGTGCGTGGGTTTTCTCTGTGTGCTCCGGTTTCCTCCCACAGTCCAAAGATGTGCAGGTTAGGTGAATTGGCCATGCTAAATTGTCCTTGGTGTCCAAAATTGCCCTTAGTGTTGGGTGGGGTTACAGGGTTATGGGGATGGGGTGAAGGTTTGACCTTGGGTAGGGTGCTCTTTCCACGATGCAGACTCGATGGGCCGAATGGCCTCCTTCTGCACTGTAAATTCTATGAGGTGATGGGGCCGGCAAGTTGAAGGCACGGCGAATGAAGTTGGAGAAACACTGGGGGCGGGGGCGGGGGGGGGGGGGAAATGCGGGTCGGACCTGCGGCAGTCAGAGATGGCGAGGTGGGTAAGGCTGTGAAAGGAATTAGAGACCAGGACCGTTCTAACCGTGAAGTCCTGGTTTGACTAGAAGCCAACAGAGGTCAGCAAAGAGTTGAAGTACAAGTGAACAGATCATAGTGGAGTGGGCAGCGATCTATAGGCGAGTGGGCACTGGGTTCCGGGGGGTGGGGGGCAATGGGAGACCGACCAGGAGTCTGGAAGCCTTTGGAAGCTTTGCTCAGCCTTCATAATTTAACTTTAACCAATTTTCTGCCTGAAGATGCTCTTTTGAATGGAGTGAGAATCTACCCGGGTGGAGGTCTACAGATGGGAAATTTGGGCAGAATCAGGAGCAGTGGGAACACCACCCCCCGGACACTCCCTCAAGACCTTTCCTCACCTTCGACTTGGGACAACATTAAAAACACTTATTGGGAAGGGGAAACGTGCTTCCTGGGGCAGAGATGGACATGACCAGGTTAAGACACAGATCAGGTGAAGGGCCAGAACTGATCTGCCACTGAATACATCCCTGCTGTGGCTTATTGAGATGTGCAACGGTGACAGTCTGCCCCCTCCCCACATAAAGCTTCAGCCAACCCATCGGTCCCTTGGTTTATTTCCACCAATTACATTACAAAATGGAAAGATAATTATTTGAAGGTGCCATTTCATTGGGGCGGTGGATGGGAGGTGAGGAGGGATAATTCCTTGTCCCTTTCATCATTCCCAAAGCTCCCTGGCACGAGAGATTTCCCTGACCTTGTACCTGGGTGTGTTGTAGACTGATTGATTGTGGCCCTTGTGTCATTTGAGAGTACCTTTAAGAAGTGGGTGTTTAAGAAATGTACCTTTAAGAAATGGGTGTTTATCAGTGATGTCAGAGTGTGGGTGGAGCTGGGCTGTCTGTCAGCTTTTTTACTTTCGTTTTAGGCTGTTTGCTGCAGGGTGTGTTTTAGTTTTGTTTTCAGTGTTGGAGCTGAAGCCAGACAGAGCAGGTGTACTGTTGATCTCTCTGCCATGAAAAGACTATCTCTTGATCATTTGGTGAATTCAGAATTATAAATGTTTTCAGTAGTGAATGTAAACCCAATGTGCTTCTATTAAAAGGTGTTTCTTTTGTTCTGGATGTTGTTTGGGAAGTTATTAAGGATTACTTAGTGTTGTATTCTTTGTGGGTTGTGTTTGAATTAATGGTTGCTAAGATGTTCACTGTATGTTTTAAAAAGGTTAACTTGAGTTAATGGAATAAACATTGTTTTGCTTTAAAAAATACTTTTCCATTTCTGCTGTACCACACCTGTAGAGTAGGCCGTGTGCTCCCCATACCGCAATCTAGTAAACGTTGTGGGTCAGGTGAACTCCATGATACACTTTGGGGTTCTCTAAACCCTGGCCCATAACACTTGTGCCTGGGTGTGTTGTAGACTGATTGATTGACGAAGGTTGATTGCTTTCACAGAATGACACAGCGCAGCAAAAGGCCCTTTGGCCATCGTACCGCTATCAGCTCTTTGGTAGTTTCACTCCCCCCCCCCCCCCCAATCGCCTTGCGAATGTTTTCCCCTCCAGCATTTATCCGTGTCCCCTTTGAAAACTCTTCTTGAATCTGCTTCCAGCCACGTTTACACAGTACATTCCAGAGTTCCCATCACTCGCTGTGTATGGTTTTTCTTTGGACCAAAAACATTTATTTGTCGTCACTTCTGGGTTTGTCTCCTCTGGTTACCGATCTGTGTGGCGCGGTGTTCGTTAATTTGATCGAGTGAGGGCGGCACGGCGGCGCAGTGGTTAGCACTGCTGCCTCATGGCGCCGAGGACCCGGGTTCCATCCCGGCCCCGGGTCACTGTCCGTGTGGAGTTTGCACATTCTCCCCGTGTCTGCGTGGGTCTCAGCCCCACAACCCAGTAAGGTGTGCAGGGTAGGTGGATTGGCCGCGCTAAATTGCCCCTTAATTGGAAAAAGAAAGAATTGGGCTCTAAATTTATGTTTAAAAATTTGATCGAGTAAAAAGTCTTCATGATTTTGAAAGATTCGATCAAATCTCCTCTTTATCTTCGCCGCTCAAAATGGAACACCATGCCAAACTCTCCAGTGTCTGAATATCAAGTTCTTCATCCCTGCTCTTTCCCGCACTCTCCCCGAGGCTCTGTGATTAAAGAACGGCACCATTCCCATTGTTGCCGTGTGATGATCAGCAGGGATGGGAGGTGACAATGCTTTTCAATCCTATGATAGTCTCCCTGTAACTTCACTCGCCTCTCCTGGTCTTTGGGCAGGTCAGTGCCAATGGGAACGTCCTGCAGAGCGAGATTGTCGGCAGTGTGAAGCTGCGGGTTTTCCTCTCGGGAATGCCGGAACTTCGGCTGGGACTGAACGACAAGGTCCTCTTCGAACTAACAGGCCGTAAGTAGCTTGGCAGCACCCTGCCAGTGGTGACTATCTAATCAGATCAGGTAACACGGGGCTTCTGCTGGCTGTGCTGTCAGAAGATGTAGTTGCTTAGTGTGAGTCGAGTGATATTCTCAAAACAGTATTTGCCTGGAGAAACGGTCAGAATGAATAAAGGAATGCCCATTCCTTTAGTGGCACATCTCAGGTACCCGCTGATGGGCAATGATCTCAATAGATCCTCAGGCCTGTTTGAGGATAATTATTGGAAGGTTCTCTGTCTTGGCCATTGAGTTGCTCCTTTCCTGGAGTCCAGAAAAAGGTGTTGGATAAATAGCATGATTTTGTCTATGTCAAGTTCTCGAGTTCTTCACTTTAGTAGCTTTTGGTGATGAGTCCCCGCTTCCCCCCCCCTCCCGATGCCTCTTCCCCTCCTGATGTCTCTTCCCCTCCTGATGTCGCTACCTCTCTCTGACCGTCTCTCTTTCTGAGAAGAAAAATCACGTGGTGACGATGTACAGAGCAGCTGAAGTACAAAGGCATTACATCATGTACCCCCCCCCCCCTGCCAGCCAAAGCGATGGCGATGTATAGGCATTGGGTGGGGTTAGGCTCAGACTTGGTTGTGTGCTGCATATCCCTGGAGATGCAGTGGATAGTAAACCATCCCTGGTGCCATGCTACTGCCATTTATTGAGCTTTATGAGTGTATTATTAAACCTAGCACTTCTAAATCAATCTCACTCACGGGGTCATAGTGTCGGGATCAAGGGTGGACCTTTTAGGGCTGAGGTGAGATGAGGCGTCCACACAGAGGATTGTGAATTCTCTACTCTGAGAGCTGTCAGTCCTTGCATTTATTCAAGGCTGAGACTAATGGCCACTTGTGATAACCCTCACGAGACGTACGCCGACGGCCCAATTGATCTCCCCATGGGACTCGTGGAATACAAGCTCCCCCATGAATAGGCAGCGGCCCATCAGCTGGGGCCCTTATTGTGGTGATACGCATCACTGTAAATACACAAGGGATCAATGTAAATACACTACAACTAAGTAAACACTAGAGGGAGCACCAGAGACATCATGACATGCAGACATACAACTAATGAACATCTAGAATAGGATACGACCAACGGGCAGTCTAGACACCCAGAGGAGACACTACCACAATGGGGCAACCCATATAAAAGGACAGGGCACACATGCTCTTTCTCTTTCCACAGGTGACACTTCGAGAGAAGGACAGGGGCAGATCAGAAGCATCACACCCACCCCGTGGCTTAGAGCAGACTGGTTAGTTAGACTGAGTTACTATAGCAAGATTAGCAGGAGAGTCGAACTCAAGTAGGAGAATTGTTAACTGTTCGATAAATGTGCTAATAAATGTGCTAAACCTATCTCCAAGTCTGAACCTCCCTTTGTCAGAGCATACATCGAGGAAGCAGCTTATGCTACAAGAAGCAGAACACAACACTGACAAATTGCATTAAAGCTGGCCCAGATTGATGAACTGGAAACATTACTGAAAGGAAGGACAGTGGATAGGCAATGGCAGGCATTCGAAGAACAAATAGGTGGCTTTTTTTTTGTAACCACGGCTTCGCTGGGGAGTAACGGGAAGATGCCGGCCAAAGGCCCTTTGCAATCGGTCCAGGTTTTCGGGCGGAAGAAAACAGCAACTGCCGTTGCCCATTGTAAAAGAGGAAATGGCCTTATTAAAGTAAACGGAAGGCCCTTGGAACAGATTGAGCCAAGAACCTTGCAGTACAAACTGTTGGAACCAGCTCTGCTGTTGGGCAAGGAAAGATTTGCTGGAGTCGATATTCGAGTTCGAGTGAAAGGAGGTGGTCATGTAGCCCAAATCTATGCTATCCGTCAATCCATTTCGAAAGCGTTGGTGGCATACTACCAGAAATATGTAGATGAAGCCTCCAAGAAAGAGATCAAGGACATCCTCATACAGTATGACAGGACCTTGCTGGTTGCTGACGCAGGCCGCTGTGAGCCCAATAAATTTGGTGGACCTGGTGCCCGTGCACGTTACCAGAAATCGTACCGTTAACTCTTTTATTTGATTGCGGCAAATAAACATGTAACTGTCAAAAAAAAAGAACAAATAGGTGAACTCCAAAAGTTGTTTATTCCGATTTGGTGCAAGAGTAGAAAGGGAACTGTGGCCAAAACATGGCTTACAAGAGAAACTAGAGATAGTATTAGATTCAAGGAGAAGCATACAAATTAGCAAGAAAAAGCACTGGACCTGAGGATTAGCAACTGTTTAGAATTAAACAAATGCAGACCAAAAGTACCCAATTCTTTTTTAAGGGGCAATTTAGCCAATGCACCTACCCTGCACATCTTTGGGTTATGGGGGTGAGACCCATGCAGACACTGGGAGAATGTGCGAACTCCACCACGCGGACAGTGACCCAGAGCCAGGATCGAACCCAGGTTCCCGGCTCCATGAGGCAGCAGTGCTAACCACTGCAACAACGTGCCGCCCTGTCCAAGGGATTGATTAAGAACGGGAAAATACAATTTGAAATTAAGCTAGTGGGGAACATAAAATATGTAAAGAGAAAAAAATTGATAAAAACAATTGTAGGCTCCTTACAGTCAGAAATGGGGGATTTCATAACTGGGAACCAAGAAATGGCTGAGGAACTAAATTGGTACTTTGCTTCTGTCTTCTCAAAGGAAAACATGAATAATGTACTGGAAGTTCTAAGAAACGCAAGTTTTAGTAAGGAGCTGAAGGAAATTAGTATTAGTAAATAAATGGTTTTGGAGAAATTAATGGGATTGAAAACAAACACAACTCCAGGGTTTGATAATCTTCATCCCAGAGTGGCCAAGGGAGTGGCCCTAGAAATAGTAGATTCAGTAGTGGTAATTTTCAAAAATTCTTTGGACTCTGAAATGGTTCCTAAAGATTGGAGGGTAGCTAATAGAACCCTGCTTTTTTAAAAGGCAGTGGAGAGAAAACGTAACTATAGACCAGTGAGTCTAACTTCGGCAGTAGGGAAGTTGCTGGAGTCCATTATCATAGATTTCATAGCATAGCATTTGGAAAGTAGTTGTATAATCAGAAAAAGTCAGCATCGATTTGCAAATGAGAAATCATGCTTGACAAATCTACTGGAATTCTTTGAAGATGTAATAGAGTTGACTAGGGAGAACCGGTGGATGTGGTTTATTTAGACTTTTGACAAGGTCTCACTTAGCAGATTACTATGTAAAGTTAAAGCGCATGGGATTGCGGGTAGTGTCTTTGAGTTGGATAGAAATCGGGCGAGATTCTCCGACCCCCCCGCTGGGTCGGAGAATCGCTGGGGGCTGGCGTGAATCCTGCCCCCGCCGGTTGCCGAATTCTCCGGCACCGGATATTTGGCGGGGGCGGGAATCGCGCCGCGCTGGTTGGCCCCCCCCCCCCCCCCCCGCGATTCTCTGGCCCGGATGGGCCGAAACCCCGCTGCTAAAATGCCTGTCCCGCCGGCATAGATTAAACCACCTACCTTACCGGCGGGACAAGACGGCGCGGGCGGGCTCCGGGGTCCTGGGGGGGGGCGCGGGGCGATCTGGCCCCGGGGGATGCCCCCACGGTGGCCTGGCCTGCGATCGGGGCCCACCGATCCACGGGTGGGCCTGTGCCGTGGGGCCACTCTTTTCCTTCCACCTTCGCCACGGTCTCCACCATGGAGGAGGCAGAAGAGACTCCCTCCACTGCGCATGCGCGGGAATGCCGTCAGCAGCCGCTAATGCTCCCGCGCATGCGCCGCCCGGAGATGACATTTCCGCACCAGCTGGCGGGGCGGAAATTCGTCCGGCGCGGGCCTAGCCCTTTAAGATTGGGGCTCGGCCCCCCAAGATGCGGCGCATTCCGCACCTTTGGGGCGGCGCGATGCCCAACTGATTTGCGCCGTTTTGGGCGCCAGTCGGCGGACATCGCGCCGATACCGGAGAATTTCGCCCCTGGTTGGCAGAGAGTGACTACGTACCGCAGGGATCTGTGCTGAGACCCCAACTGTTCACATTATATATTAATGACTTGGATGAGGGAACTGAATGTATTACCTGCAAATCTGCAGATGACACAAAGTTGGGTGGGTGAGCTGTGAGGAGGATGCGGAGATGCTTCAGCGGGATTTGGACAGGCTGAGTGAGTGGGCACATGCATGGCAGATGCAGTATAATAATGTGGATAAATGTGAGGTTACCCGCTTCAGTAGCAAAAATAGAAAGGCAGATTATTATTTGAATGGGAGTAAATTGAGAGAGGCGGATACTCAGCGAGACCTTGGTGTCCTCGTGCATGTCACTAAAAGTAAGGCACACGTACAGCAGGCAGTAAAAAAAGGCAAATGCTGCGTTGGCCTTCATAGGGAGAGGATTTGAGTATAAGAATAGGAATGTTTTGCTGGAATTGTACAGGGCCTTGGTGAGGCCACACATGGAGTATTGTGTGCAGTTTTGGTCTCCTTCTCTGAGGAAGGCTGTTCTTGCTATGGAGGGAGCGCAGTGAATATTTACCAGGCTGATTCCTGGGATGGCGGGACAGTCATATGAGGAGAGACTAAGTCGGTTAGGATTATATTCATTGGAGTTCAGAAGAGTGAGAGCAGATCTCATAGCAACTTACAAAATTCGAACAGGATTAGACCGAGTAGATTCAGAAAGAATGTTCCTGATGGTGGGGGAGTCCAGAACTAGGGGTCACAGTTTGAGGATAAGGGGCAAAACCTTTAGGACTGAGGTGAGGAGAAATATCTTCACCCAGAGAGCGGTGAATCTGTGGAATTCACTCCCACAGAAAGTAGTTGAGGCCAAAACGTTGTGTCATTTCTAGAAGGTGCTATTCTCCACCGCCCCCCCCCCCCCCCCACCTCTGAGCGGCGATTCTCCGGCCGGATGGGCCGAGCGGCCGCTACGACACAGAAGGTTCCCACCGGCGCTGTCCACCCCTGGTCGCTGCCGGCAGGAACTCTGCAGGAACGCTGGGGGGGGGGGGGGCGCGGCCTGTTGGGGGAGGGGGGGGGGCTCCTTCACCGGCGTGGCCTCCGATGGGGTCTAGCCCGCGATCGGGGGCCCACCGGCCTCTTCCCCCCCCCCCCCCTCGGGCCTACCTCCTTCCGCGCGCGGCCCCAGAACACCGGCTCCATGTTGGTGAGGGGCCAGCGTACGTAAGACGTTCCCCGCGCATGCGCAGGATTGGGCTGCCCCAACTGCGCATGCGCAGGTTGGCACGGCGCCCATTTGGCACCGCATAAGGACGCTGGAGCGGCGTGAACCGCTGTGGGGCCAGAATAGGTCGTGTCCGGGGCCTGTTTGCGCCGTCGTGAAATGCAACGGCGTTCACGACGGCTCGAACACGTGGCCTCAATATCGGAGAATCCCCCCCCCCCCCATAGCTGTCTCTCTCTTTCTCTCTTTTCTTCCATGCACATGCTCTCTGTCCCTCTTCTTGCTCCCTCTTTCACACTCTCACTTTCTTCTACCTCTTTCTCCATCGCCTTTAATGCTTCCTCTTAGAAATTAATTAGGAGAGATTTCTGGACGCCTGTTGCCTGATTTCGGTTGTTGTTAATTCTTTTCTGTCTCCCTGGTTTAGGAGGCAAGAGTAAGGCTGTTGAGATGGAGGACGTGAAGTTCCATCAGTGTGTGAGACTCTCTCGATTTGAAAATGACCGGACAATTTCCTTCATACCCCCGGATGGAGATTTTGAACTGATGTCTTATCGACTGAACATCCACGTGAGTGAGAATGTTTTAAATTATTATTTTTTCATTCTCTCCGTTTTCCGTGTAAGGGCAGAAGATTATGAAGTGGGTCAACTTTTCCTAAATGTTCTGTCTGTGCAGAAACCTCACTGGAGCTTTGCTTGGGGTGTTCCATGGTTGACTGCCCTCAGCAATGAGGGAAAATTAACCATTGTGAGTTCAATCATGTAACACGGCAACTGTAACAATTCTTTTATTTAACCTCTATCGTGGGCTTTAAGAGGAGGTCTTATAGGGGTAATGGGTTGATGTCTCTGCCTCTGAGCCGGGGTCGAGTCCCATCCCAGGACTTGACAGCTGAGGAAGGTGGGTTCATAACGCAGCCAAACGGGTTGAGTGTCAACATGCAAATTCTTCCAAACGCACTAATGGCTGGTGATGTGTGCAGGAGAGACTCCTGGTCTGCCACACTTGATGTGGAATGGTGTCCCCTTAAGGTATAGGCCCCTAGCGACAGACTTGCGGCCTGTTGCAGGGATGACAGCTATGGAAACGGACGGACGTCTGTATTGGTGCAACCACTAGGTTGGGGTAGAGAATTGGAATGGTCTTTAAGGCTATGACATGAAATCATTGATTGGTGACAGCACAGCCATGGTTAAAAGTGGCAGCACAGAGTTGGAGAGAGAGTGAGCCTGAGGGGGAAGTGCTAGAGACCGACATTTCGAGCCATTTACTATATATCTCAGTCCTCCATTTTGTAGTCAAGGCTCCAATTATAGATTTGGCTTGAACTCCCGCGGCACACCTCCCTCACTTTGGGTTTTCACTTAAGTGGAGGTGGAAAGCCCAAGTCCCCGTTCCACTTTGCGATGGCAACTCCAGGACAGTCAAACCCTCATTTTCCTGAGGAAGACTTTTGTCTTCAACCTCTTGCCAAGGCTCCTTTGGCTGCAACTTCCAAACCCGCAATCCCCATTGGCTGGAAGGGTGATTGATGCCCGAGAGCATCATCACCTGCAAGTTCCCTTTCAAATCGCACACCATCCCAACTTTGAACTACATCACCGTTCATTCCCTGTCGCTGGGTCAGAATCCTGGAACTCTCTTCCTATAGGGTGTACCTACGCCACATGCTGAAGGAGGTCAAGAAGGCAACTTACCACAATCTTCCCCTGGGCAATTGGTACCGTGTTGTGTGTGCCTGCATGCCATTGTAATGTAAAGGTGCTCAGCAGAGCAAAGGTTGATGTGGTACTGGAGAATGGCACCACAGTATGCTGTATAGAGTCACATGGTAATAGACTCAGAGAACCATCTAGAAGGAGCCTGCATGGAGACAGCAGCACCATTCTTGGCAGTAACTGGGGATCTGCACATCTTTAAAGATGTCCACTGAGTAGGGCGGCATGTGGCGCAGTGGTTAGCACTGGGACTGCCGCTGAGGATCCGGGTTCGAATCCTGGCCCTGGATCACTGTCCGTGTGGAGTTTGCACATTCTCCCCATGGCTGCGTGGGTTTCACTCCCCACAACCCAAAGATGTGCAGGGTAGGTGCATTGGCTAAATTGCCCCTTATTTATAAATTTAGAGTACCCAATTCATTTTTTCCAATTAAGGGGCAATTTAGCGTGGCCAATCCACCTACCCTGCACATCTTTGAGCTGTGGGGGTGAAACCCACACAAACAGGGAGAGAATGTGCAAATTCCACACAGCCAGTGACCCAGAGCCGGGATAGAACCTGGGACCTCGGCGCCGTGAGGCAGCAGCGCTAACCCACTGCGCCACCGTGCTGCCCTTGGCCACGCTAAATTGCCCCTTAATTGGAGAAAAAAATAATTGGGTACTCTAAATTTATTTTGAAAAAAGATGACCACTGAGGTGTTCGTGTTTGAACATACGAGTCTCAAGATATCATCCTTGAGCCGCCAAACAAACCCATAACCCCGGGGATAACAAATGTTGGCCTAGCCAGGGATGCTCACCTCCCAAGAATGAACAACAGGAGCGTACTCTACCGGAAATGGTAGCCGAGGCAACGTACCAAGGGCATTCTGGTGGAGATGGGAGGGCTGGAGGCTGAGTATCTACAAATAATAATAATCGCTTATTATCACAAGTAGGCTTCAATGAAGTTACTGTGAGAAGACCCTAGTCGCCATATTCTGGCGCCTGTTCGGGGAGGCCGGTATGGGAATTGAACCCGCACTGCTGGCCTTGTTCTGCATTACAAGCCAGCTGTTTAGCCCACTGTGCTAAACCAGCCACTGAAGGGTTAAAAATGCAAACCTGGATTTTTGCAGCTGCCCTGACCCAGGGGCATTCCTCTCCTAGAGCAAGCACAGTCTAATGTGATATGGAAACTGAATTTAAAAAGCTCTCTTTATTTTAAAAATTTAGGTAAAACCTCTAATTTGGATTGAATCAGTGATCGAGAAGTTTTCTCACAGTCGCGTGGAATATATGATTAAGGTAAAAGAAAACTCTTCAATTCCAATTAATGGATATTAAGTGACCAATTGAAAACAACCTTCCCTTCTTCTTTATTGAAGCTGCTATGGTTCTTTTTCCTGGGAAATTTGTTCTCTTGTTGCTGAATCCCACACCCCTTCCTCCCATTGCGTAGAGTCCTCCCTTGTCCGATGGTTGCTATTCGCAGTGTATCACCATGGGGCAAGACCGGGCCCCATGCCCCGAGAACTACCTCGGGCAGCGCGTTGATTAAACTCCTTCTGTCGCTGCTATTCGGCACCAGACTCCTGCCATCGAGCCGGATCAGCTGACCAACACCGTCTTCTGTTCCTCCCCCCTGCAGTCAAACGAATACTCACCACGTCAGCCCATCTCCAGCCCATGTACCACAAAACTGCTCATTTTTTCCAATTAAGGGGCAATTTAGCGTGGCCAATCCACCTACCCTGCACATCTTTGGGTTGTGGGGGCGAAACCCACACAGACACGGGGAGAACGTACAAACTCCACACAGACAGTGACCCAGAGCCGGGATTGAACCTGGGACCTCGGCGCCATGAGGCAGCAATGCTAACCCACTGCACCACCGAGCTGACCCCACAAAACTGCTCTTGTCTCCGTTTCGCTTTCCACCAGCTAAGTTTGGCTTTATCGAAATGTTTTTAAAAATAAATAAAAATAATTTTGATCTGATAATATTCCTGGGAATGACTTGAAATATTTTACTGTACTGAAGGTGCTCTATAGAGATTGAAGGACAGTAATTTTGTCACCTCTACCGTCCAATCTGAGGTTAAATATTGGGAGGGTATTGGCTACAGAAACAGTGTCTCTCAAAGCAGTCTTTGTGCCTTAAGTAGGTTAATTTTAAGTCTTTCGGTTTTTTTAAATTTAGAGTACCAAATTATTTTTTTCCAATTAAGGGGTAATTTAGCGTGGCAATCCACCTACCCTGCACATCTTTGGGTTGTGGGTAGGGCAGCACGGTGGGACAGTGGTTAGCATTGCTGCCTCATGGCGCCAAGGTCCCAGGTTCAATCCTGGCTCTGGGTCTCTGTCCGTGTGGAGTTTGCACATTCTCCCCGTGTTTGCGTGGGTTTTGCCCCCCACAACTCAAAGGCTAGGTGGATTGGCCACGTTAAATTTCCCCTTCATTAGAAAAACTGAATTGGGTACACTAAATTTATTTTTTAAAATATCTTTGGGTTGTGGGGGTGTGACCCACGGAGACACTGGGAGAATGTGCAAACTCCACATGGACAGTGACCCAGGGCCGGGATCGAACCCGGGTCCTCCGCGCCGTAGGCAGCAGTGCTAACCACTGCCCCAACCTGCCGCCCGTTGTAAATCTTTGTTAACAATTAGAAATATTTCCACATGTACAGTAAAGGGTTCATGCAAGGAGCTCTCTCCATGTCTAAGTCTACACACGTCTCCATAAAGAGTAATCGTTTTTAAGAAGTTACCGTCTCGGGTCGAGCAGCTTTGGGAGACTAGACTATCCCATAGAACCCTGTCCAGACCCCAACCACACGATGAAGCATTAACCTCAGCCCGAACGAGGATCGAACCCTATGCTATTTACAGCTACTGTGTACACAGCGGGAATTCTGCTTGAGATGGGAACTGCTCCTTCCTGCAGATCACTGATACTCAGTCAATGTGATGCAACACGGTTATTACATCAGCATCATGTATTCTCCCGGTGTTAACCCTTCAATGCGCCAGCAGACTCTGCTTCTGCCTCCCAAGCCCAAGTGGAAAGGGAGAGACAGAGGGGTAGATGTTCCGGTCCCAGCCCTGGGTCTCACGGGAATCGTCACGGGCGGGGCTGGATAATTTGACAGATCTTTTAAAGGTCCGTCGACCTCGGGCGGGAATTCCAGGTCTTCGGCAGGGCCCGGCCGCAGAATCCTGCCCATAAAGGAAATAATTCTTTTTTTTTTTTTTTGTAGTACAATGGTCCGGCATGTACAGGGTTAATGTGGGGCATGATGCCCATGTTGTTGAATACCCACCCAGCATGTCCTATCCGGGTTCGTCCATGAAGGGAGGTGGCGACGTGAGTGAGATACCGGGGGGCTGCCACTGCAAGAGGAGTTTGCTAACTTTAGGACATGGGGAGAGAATTCCTCAGAGGTCAACCAGCTGATGATAAGTTTGTTCTCCTCCCCCGCCCCCTTACAGGCCAAGAGTCAGTTCAAGAAGCAGTCCGTGGCCAACAATGTGGAGATCGTTGTCCCGGTGCCCAGCGACGCAGATTCGCCCAAGTTCAAGACCAGTATGGGCAGTGCCAAGTGGGTTCCTGAAAACAACACCGTGGTGTGGACCATCAAGTCCTTGCCTGTGAGTGGCACTCGTTACGTCCAATGTGGCAAACCCTCTGCTCCGTGGGTGGCATTCTCACCTCTCTTGTGAGTCAGATGGTGGCGGGGTTTGAGCCCTATCCCAGAGATTTGAGCCCATGATCCAGGCTGGCACTCCGGTGCCAGTACCGGGGGTGGTGGGGCGCTGCACCGTCAGAGGTGCCATCTTCCGGATAAGACCAATGCCTCATCGGCCCCCTCGGGTGGATGTAAAAGGTCCTACGGCATAATTTCAAATAAAGGAAGGGGAGTTATTGCAGTGTCCTGGCCGTGTCACTTTTTTAAAAAAAACCCTGATGATCTGGTCATTATGTTGCTGTTTGTGGGAGCTTGCTGTGCGGAAATTCGCTGCAGTGTTTCCTACATCGCAACAGTGCCTATCCTTCATTGGCTGTAAAGCTCTTCGGAATGTCGTGAGTATGGGAAAAGTGCTACACAAGTCCAAGTCTTCCTTTTACAAAGGGAATATGAGAAAGGATAGAGATTAGAGTAGATAGCACTGGAATAAGTGGAGTGGAGTCATTTCTAATTGTTCGGTGTTCTAGTGGAAATCGTTCTTTCAGTTTTCGCACCTTTCCCTCTCCCTCTTTTTTTGGTCAGGGTGGAAAGGAATATCTAATGCGGGCTCACTTCGGCCTACCGAGCGTGGAGAATGAAAACGCTGAAGGAAAGCCTCCGATCTCGGTGAAATTCGAAATCCCGTACTTCACGGTATCTGGGGTGCAGGTCAGTGCTAATGTGCGATTGGCTGCGGAGGTTGTGTGGGGGGGGGGGTATAGCCATGCAGGTGCAGCAGGCGGCACAGTGTATGTTGGCCTTCATTGTGAGAGGATTCGAGTACAGGAGCAGGGATGTGTTGCTGCAATTATACAGGGTCTTGGTGAGGCCACATCTGGAGTATTGTGGGCAGTTTTGGTCTCCTTCTCTGAGGAAGGATGTTCTTGCTCACGAGGGAGTGCAGTGAAGGTTTACCAGACTGATTCCTGGGATGGCGGGATGGATGAATGAGGGAAGATTGAGTCGGTTAGGATTATATTCGCTAGAGTTCAGAAGAATGGGGGGGGGGGTGGAATCTCATAGAAACCTATAGAATTCTGACAGGACTGG
Source organism: Scyliorhinus torazame (assembly GCF_047496885.1). Taxonomy (NCBI): domain Eukaryota; kingdom Metazoa; phylum Chordata; class Chondrichthyes; order Carcharhiniformes; family Scyliorhinidae; genus Scyliorhinus; species Scyliorhinus torazame. The sequence continues at coordinate 18,941,451 of NC_092733.1, forward strand.
ACAGGGTAGAGGCAGGAAGGATGTTCCCGATGGTGGGGGGTGTCCAGAACCAGGAGTCACAGCCTGAGACTACGGGGTAGACCATTTAGGACTGAGATGGGGAAGTTTCTTCACCCAGAGAGTGGTTGGCCTGTGGAATTTATTACCACAAGGAGTAGTTGAGGCCAAAATGTTGCATGATTTCAAGCAGCAGTGAGATATAGCACTTGGGGCAAAGGGGATCAAAGGATATGGTGGTGGGGGGGGGGGGGGGGGGGGGGAATAAAGTGGGATTAGGCTATTGAGTTGGATGATCAGCCATGATCATAATGAATGGCCTCCTCCAGCTCCTATTTTCTACATTTCTATATTCACTGAAGGGTTGGAAAAACCCATTCTCCGAGCCCTAGGGTCAAGCGGCAAACATCCTGGACAACCCATGCACTTCAGCATTTCAACCTGCACCCGGGGACCAGGAGCAAGCCATTCAGCCCCTTGAGCCTATTCTGCCACCAAATCAACGAAGGGCCGAACCCCACATACCTGCCCGCCCTTAATGGCAGCACGGTAGCATAGTGGTTAGCACAATTGCTTCACAGCTCCAGGGTCCCAGGTTCGATTCCCGGCTTGGGTCACTGTCTGTGCGGAGTCTGCACGTTCTCCCCTTGTCTGCGTGGGTTTCCTCCGGGGGCTCCGGTTTCCTCTCACAGTCCAAAGATGTGCAGGTTCGGAGGATTGGCCGCGCTAAATTGCCCTAAGTGTCCAAAATTGCCCTTGGTGTTGGGTGGGGTTGCTGGGTTCTGGGGATAGGGTGGAGGTGTGGGCTTGGATAGGGTGCTCTTTCCAAGAGCCGGTGCAGACTCGATGGGCCGAATGGCCTCCTTCTGCACTGTAAATTCTATGATCTAATACCCTTACTTAACGGAAATTATCCATCCCAGATTTCAGATGAACATTTGAGCCAGCGTCGACTGCTGGTGTGGAAGAGAGTTCCAAACTTACTGTGTGCGGAAATATTTCCCAATATTGTTCCTGAGACGTCCAGCTTTAAATTTTAGATTAAGTCCCCCTAGTCGTGGTCTCGAAAGCCGGCAAAAATAGTTTATTTCTATCTATCCTCTCTGTTCCCCATAGTAACTTCATTGCAGTGTTAATGTAAACCTACTTGTGACACTAAAGATTATTATATATTGGATTGAAAAGAGGAAGATTGCTTAACGTTTCCACCTGCGTCCGTACCTGGTTAACCGTTCCTCGTTTGCGTTCATCGTCTTTTGAAACCCAAGTATGCCGCCATTTTGTCGCTGCTGCTTGACTCGTCTTATCTCCTCTCCTCATGGTGGTGTCCTGCACTTTGACCTCCAGCCCCTCGCCCAGGTTTGTCGATGATTCAGCTTCAGGCAGCAGGTTGACGGGGGGGGAGGTGGGAGGCTTTGTGGTGCAGTGGGGGCGGCGTCCCTCCCTCTGGGCCAGAAGCTCTGTGTTCAAGCCCCACTCTAGGACTTGTTGATCGTGTTGAACAGACCGATAATCAACATGGGTGTCTTGTCGGCACATCCCCCCCCCCCCCCCCCCCCCCACCCCCTCGCCCCCAAAGGGAGGGGGGTAAAAAGTGTTGAATATACTCTCTTTCAATAAAACCGGGAGGTGTAAATGATTACAGCTCCAGGGTCCCAGGTTCGATTCCCAGCTTGGGGCACGGTCTGTGCGGAGTCTGCACGTTCTCCCCGTGTCTGTGTGGGTTTCCTCCGGGTGCTCCGGTTTCCTCCCACAAGTCCCGAAAGACATGCTGTTAGGTGGATTGGCCATGATAAATTACCCTTCGTGTCCAAGGAGGTTGGATGGGGTTATGGGTGTCCAGGGAGGTTGGATGGGGTTGCTGGGTTACGGGTGTCCAGGGAGGTTGGGTGGAGTTGCTGGGTTACAGGTGTCCAGGGAGGTTGGGTGGGGTTGCTGGGTTACGGGTGTCCAGGGAGGTTGGGTGGGGTTGCGTTGCTGGGTTACGGGTGTCCAGGGAGGTTGGGTGGGGTTGCTGGGTTACGGGTGTCCAGGGAGGTTGGGTGGGGTTGCGTTGCTGGGTTACGGGTGTCCAGGGAGGTTGGGTGGGGTTGCTGGGTTACGGGTGTCCAGGGAGGTTGGGTGGGGTTGCTGGGTTACGGGTGTCCAGGGAGGTTGGGTGGGGTTGCTGGGTTACGGGTGTCCAGGGAGGTTGGATGGGGTTGCTGGGTTACGGGTGTCCAGGGAGGTTGGGTGGAGTTGCTGGGTTACGGGTGTCCAGGGAGGTTGGGTGGAGTTGCTGGGTTACGGGTGTCCAGGGAGGTTGGATGGGGTTGCTGGGTTACAGGTGTCCAGGGAGGTTGGGTGGGGTTGCTGGGTTACGGGTGTCCAGGGAGGTTGGGTGGGGTTGCTGGGTTACGGGTGTCCAGGGAGGTTGGGTGGGGTTGCTGGGTTACGGGTGTCCAGGGAGGTTGGATGGAGTTGCTGGATTACGGGTGTCCAGGGAGGTTGGGTGGGGTTGCTGGGTTACGGGTGTCCAGGGAGGTTGGATGGGGTTGCTGGGTTACGGGTGTCCAGGGAGGTTGGGTGGGGTTGCTGGGTTACGGGTGTCCAGGGAGGTTGGGTGGGGTTGCTGGGTTACGGGTGTCCAGGGAGGTTGGGTGGGGTTGCTGGGTTACGGGTGTCCAGGGAGGTTGGGTGGGGTTGCTGGGTTACGGGTGTCCAGGGAGGTTGGGTGGGGTTGCTGGGTTACGGGTGTCCAGGGAGGTTGGGTGGGGTTGCTGGGTTACGGGTGTCCAGGGAGGTTGGGTGGGGTTGCTGGGTTACGGGTGTCCAGGGTGGTTGGATGGGGTTGCTGGGTTACGGGTGTCCAGGGAGGTTGGATGGGGTTATGGGTGTCCAGGGTGGTTGGATGGGGTTGCTGGGTTACGGGTGTCCAGGGAGGTTGGATGGGGTTATGGGTGTCCAGGGAGGTTGGATGGGGTTGCTGGGTTACGGGTGTCCAGGGAGGTTGGGTGGGGTTGCTGGGTTACGGGTGTCCAGGGAGGTTGGATGGGGTTGCTGGGTTACGGGTGTCCAGGGAAGTTGGGTGGGGTTGCTGGGTTACGGGTATGGGGCAGGGGTGTGGGCTTAAGTGGGGTGCTCTTTCCAAGGGCCAGTGCAGACTCAATGGGCTGAATGGCCTCCTTCTGCACTGTAAATTCTATGTCTGTGTCCTGGGAACCTTGCGCCTCTTCAAATTGAGCACTACCCCACTCCACCGGGATGAACCTTTGCCTTTCCTTTGCTTCATAGGTGAGGTACATGAAGATTATCGAGAAAAGTGGCTATCAGGCCCTGCCCTGGGTCAGGTATATAACTCAAAGTGGAGGTGAGTATTTCCTTGCTGCAAGAGAGAGACGGGGTTTAAATTTCAAACACCGGGTTCGGTGTGTCTGGACATATTTTCCCATCTGATTAGGAAGCTCGAGAATGTGCAACGTGTCTTTGTGAACCTGTTTTATGATCTCATTCGATGAGGCTCCAAACCAAGTGCTCAGTCACACAGAAAGGACACCTCCCATTTCTTTTTGAAGAAATGCACAATACTGCTGGGAGAATGGTTCCCCCCCAACAGCGGAAACCTACAGCTTCACCGGTGAGGCTCTCCGATCACCTACCCGTGACCTTCAAGGACCCTGTAGTCCCACTGGCTCCAGGTCATAGAGGTTTCAGAGGACGGGAAGAGGCCCCTCGGCCCATCGTCTCTGCACTGGCCATCAAGCACCTATCCTAATCCCATTTTCCAGCTCAGCCTTGTTTGGTGCCCATCCAAATGGTTCTTAAACGTTACGAGGATTCCCGCCTCTACCACCCCTTTCAGGCAGCGAGTTCCAGATTCCCACCCCCCTCTGGGTGAAAAGGCTTTTCCTCAAATCCCCTTTAAACCCCCTGTCCCCTTGCCTTAAATTTCATACCCCTGCTTCTTGACCCCCTCCGCTAAGGGGAAAAGTTTCTTCCTGTCCACCTAAAAATTTTGTACACCTCAATCAGGTTCCCCCCTCAGCCTTCTCTATTCCAAGGAGAACAACCCCGACCTATCCAGCCTCCCTTCATAGCTGAAATGATCCAGCCCAGGCAACATCCTGGTGAATCTCCTCTGCACCCTCTCTAGTACAATCACATCCTTTCCATAGGTTGCTGCAGCAAAGACAATCTCTTCAGACCCCAATGGTCATCACAGAAAGAGAGCGAGCGAGCGAGACCCCTTCACTCAATTTGGGATGCATTTAAGTCCTGTGTGAGAAAGTATATTGTACTAACTCTGCTTAACGTGGGGCCTTCTAAATTTTTCTGTATAGGGTTGTAACCTCTGGGATGAACTCCCTTGGTCTTCTTCGCAATCGTGGCTGTGGGATCGTTTTTATATGTCATCCAAAAGACGGCACCTCTGACAGTACGACACCCCGCCAGTGCTGCACTGGAGAGTCAGCCTTGAATTTTGTGCTTCAGGTCTTGGAGTGAGACTTGAACCCGACTCTGACTCCGCAGCAAGAGTGCTGCCCACTGAGTCACGGCAGGCGGGTGTCATGCCTGATCTGACCAGCACTTTCTTCCCTGCTTTATCCCCCTGCTCTGCCTTGCCTGAAGGTGCTGAGGGATTCTGGGACACGGCCCCCGTGCGGTGCTGGACTCGATCTTTCTCGAAGCCTGAGAGACCATGCTTTGCCAGAGTTGACAGCGGCCCCCGTCCCATCCGCTGTGGGCTTCCCCGACGGCAGAGGGTACAAGCGACACAAAATCCCGTAGACAGCGGAGAGACCAGAAGTTCCCTCCGCCAGCCAATGGCGGTCCAGCCAAGGCGGACCGCTTCCGCTTCCGGAAAACACCACAGCGGGGGGCAACGGAAAACCCCACCCGTTGCCCTGAGGATCCAGGTTCGATCCCGGCCCTGGGTCACTGTCCGTGTGGAGTTTGCACATTCTCCCCTGTGTCGTTTGTTTAATATACATTTAGAGTACCCAATTCATTCCAATGAAGGGGCAATTTAGCGTGGCCAATCCACCTACCCTGCACATCTTTGGGTTGTGGGGGTGAGACCCACGCAGACATGGGGAGAATGTGCAAACTCCACACAGACAATGACCCAGAGCCGGGATCGAACCTGGGACCTCGGCGCGGTGCTAACTAATGCTGCTCTTTCTCCCTGTGTTTGCATGGGTCTTACCCCCACAACCCAGAAAGATGTACAGGGTGGGTGGATTGGCCACACTAAATTGCCCCTTAATTGGGGGGGGGGGGGGGAAAGAATTGGATACTCTAAAAATGTATTTTAAAAAACAAACAAGAAAGAAAATCCCGCCCATTGAAGATAATTTTCAGCGTTAGGTCGATTGTCTGACTGATTGAGATCAGCTGACAGCAGCACGGAGCCGATCACAGCCTTGTGACGTCATGGTCGGTGATGTGCCAGCACCTCACATCATTGCGGAACCAGTAAGTCACGGCGCGGAGGAGTGAGGGGCAGGAGACGCACACAGACCTTTAGCAAGCTGGGAACTCGCGATCGGGGCTGACCAGTGTGAATCGCTGTGAATCTGATGGTTAAGAAAAAAAATTTTGGCAGCCGAAACCTAGTCTGAACGGGCTGTCCTGTAACTCTGCTTCTTATTTTACAGATTACCAACTCCGAACACATTAACAGCCGGGACAACTCGAGAGATGCCATTCGCTATTTTTTTCCCCTCCCCCCCTCTCGTACGGAGAAACCAAGTTACTTCTTCCCATATGTCCCAGCGTCTTCCATCATCCAATCGAAATCTGTCCTGGTCTGTTCATGTATTCTCGTAACAACTGGTGTCCCTGTCACCTTATTGAATAAACGGTGAGGTACTTTGTGGAACTAGCCCCGATTTAACTTCATATGAGTGTACAAACATACGAATCAGGAGGCCACTCGGCCCCTCAAGTCTGCTCCTCCAGTCAATAAGTTCATGGCTGATCTGATTGTAACTGCAACCCTACATTTCCTGCCGACCACCTCTTTCCCCCCCCCCCCGCATATCTCCGGTTATCAGGAATCAACCGTTGATCAATTCACGCAAGATAGTGATTTAACAGCGATAGCAGGAGGCCATTCAGCCCCTCGAGTCTGTTCTGCCATCGAGCTCGACCACAGCCGACCTGTGGTTCGACTCTACCCACTCACCTTTGCTCCGCATCCCTTCGACGTCCTTCCTTACCGAACAGGAATCACCAGTCTTGAAAATCCCGACTGCGCCGCGATCTTTCAGGGAGAAAATTCCAGATTTGGGATGGATGTCGTGATGTTTTCAAATTTGAGCCCCATTCTTCCTTTATTTTTGGAAAGAATAGGAGAGATTTGGAAGTGAAGAAGGTGATTTCAGTGGAGGTGACCACGGAACGGTCAGGTCGGACGCCGAGAGAAAGTATCTTCTTGTGGCCGAGGGCCTAACCAGAGGCCGAGGATGTAAGCTAGTCACAGGAAATCCAGGAGGGACTTCAGAAAAGTCCTTACCCAGAGGGAGTGAAGCAGATGGTTTAGATGCTTTTAAGGTGGGAGGGGTAGCGTTGGATAAGCAGTTAAGGGAGAAGGTAACAGGGTTACGATGGTAGATTAAATGAGGAAAGGTGGGGGGGGATTGAGTGGCGCATGACCAACAGCGTGGACTGGTTGGGCTGAATGGGGAGCCTCCACATTTTTAATTTCAAGTTGTCCACCATCATCATTCTTTCTCCCTCTAGGTCTACCTCCCTCTATTCTATCTCCCTGTCACCTCTTGCACTCCTTCGAAGGTGGTCGATCCGACCTTGTTCTAGACTATATTCACTAACGCCCTTCACCCCCCCCCCCCCCCCCACCCCCCCACCCTCCCGCTCCACCATCCTGAGGACTTTGTCGTTTCTCTTGTGTTGCCTCCCGCTCCGTACTTCTCCAGTGCCACCTTTCGCAAGTCTGCCGTTTCTTTCTGCTTTCCTCAAGGACCGCATAACAAGACAGTCCGAATGACCATCTGGATAATTGGGCCTGGGAAAGGTAAATCGCGATATCATATACTGAAGATGCATCGAGCCACAGGCTGTGAATTTTCATGTTCATTTTGGAGAGGGGTTATTAACGACTATGTGGGTTTTTCGGCCTAACTGCCTCCATTTGGGCCTCTTTCCCACCTTACTTCATCCCCCACCACCCTGTCCCCAAACATATTCTATTCCTTTCTCTCTCATGTGTTCGTCTAGTTTCCTCATAAAGACATCTATGCTATTCACCGCCACTCCATGACTAACTACTCCCCTGAGTGAAGACGTGTATCGGTCGTATTAGTGACTGGCTCGAATTTATGATCTCCAGCTTTGAATTTCCCCGCTTTATAAATCTTTGAAGACCTCTATCAGGTCACGACTCAGCCCTCCCTTCTCTTTAGGGTGGAGAGTCCCAGTCCGTTTCATCTTCCCCGCTGGCTATCTATCCCTGCTCTGCTTTCATCAGTAAGGGATTCGAGGAATTTGGGGATAAGGCGGGAAAGTGGAGTTGAGGATTGTCACATCAGATCAGCCATGGTCTCATTGAGTGGCAGAGCAGACACGATGGGCCGAGTGGCTTACTTCTGCTCCTACATCTTATGGCCTTATCCTTGTGAATCTTTCCTGCACCTTCTCAACTGCCTCCATCTGCTTGATAATAATAATCTTCATCAGTGTCACAAGTAGACTTACATTAACACTGCAATGAAGTTACTGTGAAAAGTCCCTAGTCGCCACATTCCGGCGCCTGTTCGGGTACACAGAGGGAAAATTCAGAATGTCCAATTCACCCAACAGCACGTCTTTCGGGACTCGTGGGAGGAAACCGGAGCACCCGGAGGAAACCCTTGCAGACACGGGGAGAACGAGCAAAATCCGCACAGACAGTAATCCAAGCCGGAATCGAACCTGGGACCCTGGCGCTGTGAAGCTATGCTATCGTGCCTCCCAGGACAATGTACAGTTCTCAATGTGACCTAGCCAAGGTTCTTTAGGTTTATCATAAATTCTCTTTCCACCCTACTTGTAGAATGAACCCTCGCGGTGCATTTGGATTTTTTTTAACATACTGGGTTCCCCCATGTTGCTCCTTCCTTTCCTGCTCATTTCCTGCACTCCATAGAGAATCCAGAGACACGCTGACCGGTTAATATCAACGCAAAGACCAATGCTCCTCCAGTTACCGGCCGCTCATCCCATCGAATCCATGCTGGCTCTCTCCGGGGCAACCCAATAAGCTCCACTCCAAACACTGCCTCTCCACCCAAGTGCAGCCAAATCTCACCCGTTAAAAGAATGGATTTGATTTATTCTCCTGGGTTTGGCTCGACAGAGCAATTGCATTATGTGAGATCTGAAATTGGGCTCGATAACTTTTTAAATTCTATCCTTGGCATGATATTTAGGTTGGAGAATTTCTCTGCTTTCAATGGTTGCCACAAGAAAATTATACGCGTGTGTGTGTGTATGACATGAATGGAACGTGTTTGATATTTTTTGTGACTAAAATGCCAGGAGCTTTGTAGTGTAACCAAAACCCTTTTTGTAATTTTGCATTGACTGATGAAGGGACTTGCATGTCCCTGAAAGTTAATGTCTTCGCCTTTTTTTGTAACGTCAGTTAATCTCAATAAACTCCTGAAAGGAACCTGCTGCTTTGCAACTGGATTATTGTCGCTCAAACCCACGTTTTATATATCTGCAATGAAAGGGAAGTCTGGGACCCAAAGGGCTTTATTCTGATAAGAATGTCAGACGTGGGAACAGCAGTTGACCACGTGTCTGCTCCACCATTCCGTACGATCATGGTTGATCTTCAACTCCTTTCCCACTGCTCCCTCATATCCCAACATGCGGCGACACTGGTTAGCACTGCTGCCGCATGGCTTCAAGGACCCGGGTTCAGTTTCGACCTTGGATGACTGCGCGGAGTCTGCACGTGCTCCCCCGTGCCTGCGTGGGTTTCCTCCGGGTGCTCCGGTTTCCTCCTGCAGTCCGAAGATGTGTAGGTTAGGTGGGGTTGAGGGGAAAGGGCGGGAGAGTGGGCCTAGGTAGGGTGCCTTTTCGGAGGGTCGGTGCAAACACGATGGGCCGAATGGCCTCCTTCTGCACTGTCAGGATTCTGTGTCCCTTGATTTTTCGAGACCCCAAAGATTCATCTCTCCCAAACTAGTCCAAAGATGGGCAGGTTAGGTGGATTGACCATAGTAAATTGCCATTCATGTTCAAAAAGGTGAGGTAGGGTTAGAGGGATAGGGTGGGGGCTTGGGCTTAAGTAGGGTGCTCTTTCCAAGAGCCGGTGCAGATTCGATGGACCGAATGGCCGCCTTCTGCACTGTAAATTCCGTAAATATACTCAATGATGGAACTTCCGCAGCCCTCGGCCAGGGTTTATGGGGGGGTGGGGGTGCTGTAGGTAGAGAATGACAAATGAAGAAATTACTCCTCATCTCAGTCCTAAATGAGCGACCCCTACATCCTGAGGGATTGTGCCCACGCCGTTTTCCACCCCCCCCACCGTGTTTTAGTTTCTCCAGTCGGTTGGATCCTCGCAGTCCCTCCACGCTATCACTTCCCATCAGAAATTCTTCAGTGAGGTCCCCTCTTGTTTTTCTGAAGTCCAGAGAAAAGTCACAATCCAAAGTTGCCAAACTCCAGCCTTGAGTCCTGAGGGGCCAGGGTTAGTCAAGGTGGAGGGTAATTAATTGTTTTTTTTTTTTAATTTATTCAAGGTTTTCATAAAATATCAATAACAAAATGAGAAAGAAAAAAGAACCCAACAGGGTTAAGTACAAAACACAATCTAAAAAAGCAACCCCCCCCGCCCCGCCTGTACATAAATAATAAATTAACATTAACACCCTGACTTAACACAACAGGTGTATACACCCCTCAGACCCTCCAGTGTAAATAACATAAACAAAAATAAAGTAAACCCCCCCCCCCCCCCCCCCCCGAGCTGCTGCTGCCATTGACCAATGTCTATCGTTCTGCCAGAAAGTCTAAGAACGGTTGCCACCGCCTAAAGAACCCTTGTACCGACCCTCTCAAGGCGAATTTCACCCTCTCCAATTTAATGAACCCTGCCCTATCGCTGATCCAGGATTCCACGCTTGGGGGCCTCACGTCTTTCCACTGAAGAAGAATCCTTCGCCGGGCTACCAGGGACACAAAGGCCAGAATTCCGGCCTTTTTCGCCTCCTGCACTCCCGGCTCCTCTGACACCCCAAATATTGCGAGCCCCCAGCTCGGTTTGACCCTGGATCCTACCACCCTCAACACCGTCCTCGCTACGCCCTTTCAAAATTCCTCCAGCGCTGGGCATGCCCAGAACATATGGGTGTGATTTGCTGGGCTCCCTGAGCACCTAACACACCTGTCCTTACCCCCAAAGAACCGGCTCATCCTTGTCCCGGTCATGTGTGCTCTGTGCAGCACCTTAAACTGTATGAGGCTGAGCCTCGCGCACGAAGAGGAAGAGTTCACCCTCCCAAGGGCATCTGCCCACGTCCCCTCTTCGATCTCCTCTCCCACTTGCCTTTCAACTCCACCACCGAGGCCTCCTCCTCCTCCTGCATCACCTGGTAAGTTTCCGAGATCTTCCCCACTCCCACCCACCTCCCCGAGAGCACCCTGTCCTGTACTGTGTGTGGCAGTAACCGCGGGAATTCCACCACCTGCCATCTGGCAAACGCCCTTACCTGTAAGTACCTGATGGTGTTCCCGGGGGGGGGAGCCCGTACTTCTCCTCCAGCTCACCCAAGCTCGCAAACTTCCCGTCCACAAACAGGTCCCCCAACTTTCGTATCCCTGCCCTGAGCCACCCCAAAAACCCTCCACCTGTTCTTCCTGGGGCGAACCGGTGGTTCCCCCGTAATGGGGCCCACTACGAGGCCCCAACTTCCCCCCCTATGCCGCCTCCACTGCCCCCAAATTTTGAGGGCCGCCACCACCACCGAGCTCGTGGTATACCTCCTTGGAGGGAGCGGCAGCAGCGCCGTCGCCAGCGCCCGCAGACTCGTACCCACACAGGACACCGTCTCCAGCCTCTTCCATGCAGCCCCCTCCCCCTCCATCACCCACTTGCGCACCATCGTCGCATTGGCGGCCCAGTAGTACCCACCCATCAGGGGCGACCTGATAGAGGTATACAAAATTATGAGGGGCATAGACAGAGTGGATAGTCAGAGGCTTTTCCCCAGGGTAGAGGGGTCAATTACTAGGGGGCATAGGTTTAAGGTGAGAGGGGCAAGGTTTAGAGTAGATGTACGAGGCAAGTTTTTTACGCAGAGGGTAGTGGGTACCTGGAACTCGCTACCGGAGGAGGTAGTGGAAGCAGGGACGATAGGGACATTTAAGGGGCATCTTGACAAATATATGAATAGGATGGGAATAGAAGGATACGGACCCAGGAAGTGTAGAAGATTGTAGTTTAGTCGGGCAGTATGGTCGGCACGGGCTTGGAGAGCCGAAGGGCCTGTTCCTGTGCTGTACATTTCTTTGTTCTTTGTTCTTTGTTACCCACAGAGGTTGGGCAGCGCCAGCCCTCCCCTATCTCTACTCCGTTCCAGGAACACCCTTCTCACCCTCGGAGTCCCTCGTGCCCACACAAACCCCATTATACTCCTGTTAACCCGCCTGAAAAAAGCCTTCGGGATAAACACGAGGAGGCACTAGAACAGGAACAATAACCGTGGGACCACCGTCATTTTGATTGTCTGCACCCTACCCATCAAGGACTGGCAATGCGTCCCACCTCTTGAACTCCTCCTCCATTTGCTCCACCAGCCTTGTAAAGTTAAGCTTATGCAGGGCCCCCCAGCTCCTGGCCACCTGGACCCCCAAATATCTGACGCTCCTCTCCGCCCTTTTTCGTGGGAGCTCGCCAATCCCCCTCTCCTGGTCCCCTAGCTGAACTACGAACAGCTCGCTCTTCCCCATATTGAGCTTGTACCCCGAAAAGTCCCCAAATTCCCTAAGGATCCTCATTACCTCTGGCATTCCTCCCACCGGGTCCGCCACATACAGCAGCAGGTTGTCCGCATAAAGCGACACCCTATGCTCCTCCCCACCCCGCACCAACCCCCTCCAGTTCCTCGACTCTCTCAGTGCCATGACCAGGGGTTCAATCGCCAGTGCGAAGAGATGGGGGGGACAGGGGACACCCCTGTCTCGTCCCTCGGTGCAACCGAAAGTACTCGGTCCTCCTCCTATTTGTGGCCACACTCGCATCGGGACCTCACACAACAGCCTAACCCACCTGACAAACCCCTCCCCAAACCCGAACCTCTTCAGCACCTCCCACAGGTACCCCCACTCTACCCTATCGAAGGCTTTCTCAGCGTCCATCGCCACCACTATCTCCGCCTCCCCCTCCCTCGCCGGCAACATGATAACGTTCAAAAGCCTTCGCACATTCGCGTTCAACTGCCTCACCTTCACAAACCCCGTCTGGTCTTCATGGATGATCTGCGGCACACAATCCTCAATCCTCGTGGCTAAGACCTTCGCCAGCACCTTGGCATCTACATTTAGCAAGGAAATCGGTCTGTAAGACCCACATTGAAGGGGATCCTTGTCCCGCTTCAGGATCAAGGAGATCAGTGCCCGGGACATCGTTGGGTAAAGCACCCCCTCCCTTGCCTCATTAAAGGTCCTAACTAACAGCGGGCCCAACAGGTCCATATATTTTTTATAGAACTCGACCGGGAAACCGTCCGGCCCCGGTGCCTTCCCCGTCTGCATGCTTCCTATCCCTTTGATCAGCTCCTCCAGCCCAATCGGGGCCCCCAGTCCCGCCACCAGTCCCTCTTCCACCTTTGGAAACCTCAATTGGTCCAGGAAACAGCCCATCCCTCCCTCCTCCCGTGGGGGCTCGGATCGGTACAATTCCTCGTAGAAGTCCCTGAAGACCCCATTGATGCCAACCCCACTCCGCACCACGCTCCCTCCCCTGTCCTTAACTCCCCCGATCTCCCTAGCTGTGTCCCGCTTTCGAAGCTGATGCGCCAGCATCCGGCTTGCCTTTTCCCCATACTCCTAGACCGCCCCCTGGGCCTTCCTCCACTGCACCTCCACCTTCCTGGTGGTCACCAGGTCGAATTCGGCCTGGAGGCTGCGCCTCTTCCTCAACAATCCTTCCTCAGGCTCTTCCGCATACCTCCTGTCTACCCTCACCATCTCCCCCACCAGCCTCTCCCTCTCCCCCTGCTCCCTCCGCTCCTTGTGGGCCCTAATGGAGATCAGCTCTCCCCTCACCACTGCCTTCAGTGCCTCCCATACCATCCCCACTCGGACCTCTCTGTTGTCGTTGGTCTCCAAGTACCTCTCCATACTTCCTCGGACCCGCTCGCTCACCTCCTCATCCACCAACAGCCCCACCTCCAAGCGCCACAGTGGGCGCTGGTCCCTCTCCTCCCCATCTCCAAGTCCACCCAATGCGGGGCATGGTCCGAAATGGCTATTGCCGAATACTCGGTATCCTCTACTCTCGCTATCAGCACCCTACTCAAAATGAAAAAGTTGATTCAAGAATAAGCCTTATGGACATGTGAGAAGAATAAAAATTCCCTAGCCCCCGGCCTTGCAAATCTCCAAGGGTCCACCCCTCCCATCTGGTCCATAAATCCCCTCAACACTCTAGCCGCCGCCGGCTTCCTACCCGCCCTAGACCTGGAGCGATCCAGAGCCGGATCCAACACCGTGTTAAAGTCTCCCCCCATTATCAGGTCCCCCACTTCCATCCTAGCCGGTTTACTCCCCCCATTGCACTTCCCCAAGTCAGCTAACTCCTTCTGACCCCGGCCACTCCCGCCTCCCCTTCGACTCCTCCCATTGTGTGGCACACCCTCCTCTCCCGCTCCCCATCAACAGGCTCTCCCCTTCCCCCCTCCGTTCTAAGCGCGGGAAACAATCCTCGCTTCCCTGCCCCGGCCCCCCCCCCCCCAGTCTTCGGCGCGGGAAAAAAGCCCGCGCTCTCCACCTACCAGGCCCAGCCACCAACCAAAACAGTACCCAACCCGCCCCATCCACCCTCCCCAACCCGAAAGAGAAAAACACAGAGAAAAAGAAACCCAAAACAATGCAAAGGCCCCCCCCCCCTCCCCCGAAACAAAAATAGGCATAACATATCCACCGCAGTCCCCAATCGCCCATCCCGACCCTCAGTCTGTGTCCAGCTTCTCGGCCTGAACAAAGGCCCACGCCTCCTCCGGAGACTCAAAATGATGGTGCCGGTCCTTGTAGGTGACCCACAGTCGCGCCGGCTGCAACATGCCAAACTTCACCCCCCTCCTGTGCAGCACCGCCTTCACTCGATTGTACCCGGCCCTCCTCTTCGCCACCTCCGCACTCCAGTCTTGATATATCCGAACCTCCGCGTTCTCCCACCTGCTGCTCCTCTCCTTCTTGGCCCACCTGAGCACACACTCCCGATCGACGAACCGATGGAACCGCACCAGCACCGCCCGCGGAGGCTCGTTAGCCTTGGGCCTCCTCGCCAACACTCTATGGGCCCCTTCCAGCTCCAGGGGCCCCTGGAAGGACCCCCGCTCCCATCAGCGAGTTCAACATGGTGACCACATACGCTCCCACGTCCGGCCCCTCCAGCCCCTCCGGGAGGCCCAGAATCCACAGATTCTTCCGCCTCGACCGATTCTCCATCTCCTCGAACCGCTCCTGCCATTTCTTGTGGAGCGTCTTGTGCGCCTCCACCTTTACCGCCAGGCCTAAGATCTCGTCCTCATTGTCAGAGATCTTTTGTCGAGCCTCTCGGATCGCCACCCCCCTGGGCCGTCTGTGTCTCCAGCAGCTTATCAATAGAAGCCTTC